>NW_020455532.1:6175519-6198218 GCF_003342845.1 Nothoprocta perdicaria
GTTCGGTGGCACCGGGCCGAGCCGGCCCCGCGCCGGGGCTGCCGCCGGGCGCGCCGCGGCAATGGCGTCAGGAGCGACCTGTCAGCGCCTGCCGCCTCCTCCTCCTCCTCCTGCCGCCAGGCTCGCCCCGCGGCCGGGCGGCTCCGCCGCATTTCCAGCGCCCAAGCCCGCGCACCTGCCCCGCGCCCGGCCCGACCCTCCGCGCTCCGCCGGGCCCGGCCGAGCCGAACCGAGCCGCTCACCCGCTGCGGCGCTTGCTGTCCATCCGCTTCTTGTGGCGCACGGGCTGCAGCGGGATGTTGTCGGTCATGGCCGCGGCGGCCGCGCCGGGGCGGAGCGGAGCGGGATGCGCTTCCCGGCAGCGCCGCGGCTCGGCCCGGCCCGGCTCGGCTCGGCTCCAGTGGGCCGGGCTCGGCGCTGCCAGCGCGCAGGTGCCGCCCCGCCCTGCCCCACCCCGTTCGGTTCGGTTCGGCCGCACTCCCGCTATTGCAGCCCGGGCCGGCCGCCACCTGCTCGGCTTTTATCCCGGTCCCCCCCGCCCCGTCCGTCCATCCATCCATCCATCCATCCTCAGCGTGTTCCCGCCTGCCCCCCTCCGTGCCCCACTCCACGTCCTCGCGGGGTTCAGCTCTGCTCCATCGTCCCCACACCCGCCACGCGACAGCCTGCGGGTTTCTAGAGCCACCCTGGGTGCAGAGGCCCACGGGGGCTGCTGGCTGCCCACGCATCGAGGGTGCTTGAGGTGCAAGTCACATCTCCGAGGCGTTCAGCCGTTCAYCTCTCGCCCAGGTCAGTTTTACAGGGCCGCTTCCTGCACTGCTTCTGTAATGATCCCATTTAAGTGATGTAGACTTTTCTAGCAACGTTATCATGAGARATGTTGGTCAAATCATTTAACGCGGTCTTTTAAAAATGTAGGATGTTATGTTACATCTCGAAAAACCACAAATAGGAAAGTCTCAGAGGGTTAATGATATCCAGCCAACCACCAGAACAGACAAGAGACTGATTAAAGGCAGCGAGGAAAACCAAGAAGTGGTTGAGAAATTAAAGCAAATAATGGTGGAGAGCAGCAGTTTGCCTTCAGATGGTGTAACTCGTTAGGCTGGTTCCACGTTATGGTTTCATGTCTGGCTGATGAGCATCCAGCCACCACCCCTTAAATATTCCTCTTCTTGCCCCACAAGGGATAACTTGCTGTGCTCTACATCAGACCTGCAAAGTGACTAGATTTATATTAATAAAAACAAATCAAACGAACAAAAATTGTTGGGAGGTCTCATTTATTTGTTTATGTTAGTGAGATCCTGTTACAGGTTCCATGCTGAGTGCAGTCTTCCAGCAGCTGGACAGAGGCAGCAGCCTCAGGGGCATCAGGGCTTAGGCCAGAAACTTCTCCCATGGGACTCATTTCCCAGGAACCAKCCCATGGACCTTAGGTATTTCCACTATTGGCAGTTTGTTAGATGCTTTCTCTAACTGAAACCTTGTTTATGGTGCCCACTGCTCGTGGATGCACAAGGTCAGTAGACACCTTCTTATCAGTGCAGCATCTTCCTGTTCAAAACCACTGAGATTTATACCAGGGCACTTACACTGACGGAGGATGTGTCCAGTGCAGATAAAGATCAGATAAAGTTGTCCAATTGACACATCYGTCTCAGCATCTCACACTGTAGCCCCGTTCCCCACACAATTTGAACCTTTTTCAAGTGCAAGACCACCAAAAACATTCATTCCTAAAAGGATGCAGCATCTGCCCCAAAAGCTTCTAACCCGCAGCTTCAGGTTTCTTTTATTCAGTGTGATTAGACCATCTGATTTCAATGTTAAATTTGCAAGAGACTCATGTAAACCCACAAGTTTTCTAATGGAATTTTCTCTTCAGAAAATAATTTGTTATTAATGAGTAATTTAAGTGATAATATTTTCCCAGAGAAAAATTAAGGCTATTAGRAAAAAAAAAAAWAWAATAAAAGCAAAGACTACACATGAGAGAGGAAAGACCAATAAAAAGTAGCAAGTCCTATGAGAACTCACCAAGTAACAGCTCAGGTTATCCCRTGGATTACAACAGCACAAAAACTGCAACTGTCATTTAAATTTTCTCCTTTTCAGTTGAAGTGGAGACATCCCGATGTTTTGTAATAAGGACATTTCAACAATGTAACTTTAATAGAAAAATTATACCAGTTTCAGCCACAAATACAAAGAATGCTTGTGTAGATATTTTTAATGTCATTCTACACCTATTGCAATTTTTATTACAAAAAATRTTTGTAGAACTGACTTTCAGACTCTATTTCAACATACTTACATTTTAATTTCTTGCTCTTATCAAGCCTACTTTTCTTATCAACTTACAAGGACAACTGAAATGGAAATTCCTTCTCCTTGTATAAACATTTCAACTCTTGAAATATGTTTGGTCCARTTTTTCTCAGTTTATTTTTACTGAGAGGAAGGTCATAGATGATAGAATTCACTTCATGTGATAGTGCAGCAGTTGAAAACCTGAACAGGATATTATACTTGACCAAAACTGTTACGCAAGATAAGATCATTGCCACAAAACCACTGGTCTAATGCTCTATAACTGGCTTAAATGAGAATCATAACCTCAAGACTGGAGGCTCAGCCTGTAACTGAAATAAAACCTCTGAAATGTCGGTGTTATTTTCTTTGAATTGCAAGTGGCACCAGGTACAAGGTTTAAAAGTGTTAACTTTTAAACCTCACAGTTTGCCCTTTCCGCAGTTTCCTCACTCTCCCCGACTCAGATTCCTTTCTGAGTTTCCCCACTTTCCCCTCCAAGAGATCTGGGCTGCCAGATCCTGCCCCCACGGAGGAGGGAAGGGACATGCGTCCGGCTCACCCAGAGCTGGGTAAAAAAGCAGTCACACGCGCAGCAAAGAGCAGCAGTGATCGAGCCGTGGTGATAGGAGAAGCGATTCCACCCCGTGGCACCCCAAAGGTCCAACAAATATTCACCACCTTCTTCRCGGTTCTGGTTTGAATTGTGGTGCTTCTGACTTTCAGTTAGAAAAATCACTGCTAAAATTAAGACTGGGCTGGGCTGTAGCCCAGCAGGCTAAATGTCCTCCTTAACATTTAGCTTGCGCAGGGGTAGCTTCRCACAGGGATGTGATGGTGAGCTCTCAATCTGCAGCAGCTTGTGCTCCGCAGGCTTCCAAATCTTTGGTTTTGGAGAGGGGAGCRAAGCCTTTTTCATTTTGTCTGTTGAGGGGGAGTCCCCAAAGGAAAGTTTCCAGCCTCGGACGAAGAAGTTGGCTTTGTTTAATCAAGTGCAATAAAACCTACCTTGGTTTCTCTGCTGCCCCTGGCTTATTTTTCTCATGTTCGATTTCAGTAAGCGCAGAACTTGAGCTCACCAGCAAGCGCTGCACATTGCAGAATTCATGCTGTACAGCTGCTAATTAAAAAGACTTAATTAGCTTTCATAATTTTAAATCATTATCTGTGTTTTTCTCCTCTAGCCCCTGCTTGTTCCAGGGTTTCTTTTGCCGAAATGATTAAATTAATCAAGCAAGTAAGTTTTATGTTTTTGTTCTTGTTTTCTTGAATGTTTTGTCTTAGCACCAATTCTGAGCCTCTTGTTCTACAGCTTCCATAACTATCCTCCAGGGTCTTTATCAAATGCTGTTAGTGTCCTTATTGCTGTACAAGTATACATCCTATTTAACATTTTTTTTTCTTTCTTTTTTTTTTTTCCCCAAGGTCCCAAGGCTGAGCTCCTCTGTTTAATGAAAAAGGCGGTAGGAAGCCATGAGGCAACCGACTAGAATGACTTAATGCCTTTTTCCATAGCAGGCAGCACAAGTGCGCTGGTTTTGCCAGCAGGACTCTCTCTGATGCCCTGAATACTCATCAGTCGCCTGTGTCTGCCACGCAAGGGCGCAGAGACAAGCAGAGGTTCGTCTGGCAATTGACTGACTGCAAGCATCTTAAATCAAATTTTTACGTCCAGCTATTTCATACGACATAATAAGAACAAAGTCCAAATCCTGCAGAGTAAATATTGAGAAATCAACGGAACTCACATTAAAAAGTCAGTATTTTTAAAGAGCGCTGAAATAATAAACAGTATTATAGGTGGACGTCTCATCTCCTCCAAGGAACTAATCCWTGGCAGGTTTCTTATTGAAACCAAAAAACGCTAATTTGACAGCACACTTGCAAATTCTACTTACTACCTATCTAGGAAAACATGCTGTATATTTTATTCTGTTTTAGTTGTGCTAGAAAATGAATGTTTGAGTCTTTTATACATGGGACTCCTTCCTTGCTTTTGCCTGATGAACATTGCAGAAGACGAAAATAACTAGATGGTTTTGATCTTTTAATTCTGGAAGATTAGTTCAGTTTTGGAGTGAGAGGTACTGAGCTACATTCACTTTTACTCTATCTTTGGCATTTTTCTCTCATAACATGACTTGCAAATTATAGGCAGTTCTGCTTCCAAAGAGATGGCTCAGACCAGAGGTGCATCCTGGCTGCACATAACACGTGTAATTGCACAGGCGATCCAGGCACAAGCAAATTGAGACAGCATTATTTGTGCCTGCTCTCAGAAGTGCGTGTTTTATGTACAGGAGGATGCACCTTCTCCATGTGAGCCTTTGGCCTGGTGCATCTGGTGTTCTCTGCTTGGTTTCAGAGTGGGCTTTGCAGGGCTGCTGCCTGCATGAACTGTCCCCGTGCAGGCATCCCAGCTGGTTCCTAGAGGCTGGGAATTTGTGCATCCCTGGGCAGCCAGGAGCCTCTGGCGCAGGGCTATTTGTGCACGCTGTTGCCTCTAACACTGAGAAGGAAAACAGCAGTTTTGGAGACAGGAAGCATCGCTTTTTCTCGAGGCAGCACCGAGGCACGCTCAGACCAATACATTCATCCTCTTAAAAAAATWAAATAAAAACGCAAGCAAGAGCAGCCTATTCCTGAGGCTGAGCGCCACACACACAGAGCCACGAGGAAGGGGTGTTTTTGTAAGGGAAACACGGATGTGGACCAGGATGCCAAAGCAAGAATCATTAGCAGCACGGTATCATTGTACACGTGCCCTAAGTCTGCACGAGATGCATTCATCTTTTAAATTTATCTTTTAAATGTCTGAACTCAGACAAGACTACTGCGATTAATTGGCGAGTTAAACACTACCAGATTATAATGCACTGTTAACACCTGCATCTCTGATCTGAACGGATGGCTTTGATATTATTTTTCCTTTTGACAAGTGGGCGATAGCGGATATCCTTTAAGCCTATATTTAATGAAGCCCTCCATAAATCCATCAACACTTGCTAAGGGAAACTACAATAAAGCTCCTGCTGCCATAGGCTGTTACTGAGAGGACATTTGGCATTCCCATAATGAAGTTTCAGAGCAGATTCTTTTCACRTTGATCTGAGGAAGTGTGGGTTTGGTACGGAATCCTTTTCTTCCTTGCACAGTTGCATGCTGCAAATCAACAAAACAACCCTTAATTATATATCCAAAACAATAACATTTTCCGATGGTTGTTCCTATAGAATACCTGTTGAATATAAAATTAATAAAGGGGTACTTTTTCCCTTTTTTCCTCAAGTATTTTCATTTTGCTAGCTCTTGAAATCATTTTTCTAATAATTATAAGCTTTCWCCATATTGATGTATTTTTCTGTTACATACCCTATGGGTGCTATAAAAGGAAGGAGCAGCCTTAAACTGAGGATAAATTGATATTTCTTACTCATTTTATATTTGCAAAATTTACAGAAACATCTGTATAAAGTTGTTACTGTATCAGCTAGAAAGATGGAAAAATTGATGGGGGGAATAGAAAAGCTTTAGATACCTCGAATCAGTCACTTGAATGTGTTCCTCACTTTATGGACCTAGGTAACCAAACAGGCTTCACTGAAACAACCACTGTTTGACCAAAACAAAAGAACCCAAACCTATCAACTCTGAGGCAGACCCAGACTTTGCAAGCCCATGTGGCTCTTTGCACGAGGCAGGTCTGCAACAGCCTCCAGAGACACAAACTGCATGTGGTAACAGGAAGATTTGCTGATTTTAATGATTTTTGTGTAATAAATAAGTAGCTAATATATGAAATAGAACACTGCTGCTCACATAGTGGGTTCAAAAAGGATACTTTTATTGTATAAAACATTGCTAAGCRGTAAGCAACTTTTTCTTCAACACAGTTTAGAGAAATGCTTTCAAATAAACCCTCTGTGCCTGAGCCCAGAATTAGAAATCAAGGCACACAACAAAATCTCCCTGGTCTTATTTCAAATTAGACTTTTTCAGAATGAAGTAATTTAATCAGAGACGTTAATGTCTGCGGTGCAAAACACAACAGCCAGAGGCTCATAATGATGARCTCTGAAAGGACAACCRTGCTGCRTTAGACCRGCTGCAACATCCAGCACGTAAATCYGCACGATAGGCACTAAAACGCCTGTTTCCCAACAAATCAACATTTGTCAGACACCTTCTCAAGTACCAGGGGTATTAACAGAAATCAAAACGCTGCAGAAAACTCTCCCCTCCACACACAGTAGCCCCAGGCACAGGGCATGCCGCGGGCTCCTCTCCCCGCTCCRAGCCGCGCTTCCTGCCCTGCAGCGCGCGCGTTCCTGGGTCAGCGCGAGTGCTCCCGGGTCAGCACGAACGTGGGACATCGGCAGCAGCGGCCAGCACGGCGCAGCGCCCACCCACGCGGGGCCAGGAGCCTGGCGAGGCCTTGGAAAACCAAAACCCGAGGCCCTCCTGCTTCCAGGTCTATTACAGACATGGCAGAACGGGGAAAATCCCAACAGCTGGTGCCACGTTGGAGCTCAAATTTACCATTTTAAGCAAAGCAAGCTTTCCCCTAGCTTATGCTTRTGAATACGCTGCCTTCACAGGCAGCAACACCAAGACCAGGACAGCACATTAGGCTAAAATAAAGGCTGATGAGCCATGACAGCGCACGTGCAGCGCTCATGTCTCCTCTCACACCAGTGTAACTCTATTAGCTTCAGTAAGCTCACTCCTAATTTCCATCAGCATAGGAAAGAGCATCAGTTGTCTTTTCCAGCTGTTAAAATTCAAGATGTTTTCTACCTAACTCAGCTGTCAGGGCAGCCAGTTCCAGCACTGCGGTGTGCAGCACACAGCTGCACTGAGAGGGGATAACGGCACAGCCCTCCCAGCTTCGGGAATGCAGTTGCTCTCTTGGCCCCTTGCAGCAGAAACACCCCAGGGGCACCCCAGGGCCACTTCTCTCCCTGGGGGCAGGAGGACGGGGACACTCCCTCTCTGCACGATAGCCCACGATGCGGCTGCAGTTCTTCGGGGCAGCAAGGGAACAGGCGGCTGTTCTCTAGGAGGCCAGAAGAGCTRGCCCCTGTGCCAAGCAGGAGGCTTTGACAAAGTATTCTGAGTAGCTGTATCTTTAATTAACTACTCCTCCCCCTCCCCTTAATTTCCTACCTGTTGACTACCTCAAAAGAGCAGAGGTCCAAGTACGTATATCTTATTAACTGTTAAAAAAACCACACAACACGATGGAACTCCCAGCTTTGTGCCTTTGGTGAGAGCTTCACTACACCAATCAAAATCTACAAAAAAGAAGTCCCAAAATCTTAAATGAGAAGACATATAAAGGAAGACACACTTTCATAGGTGCAGCAAGGCAGGTTTGTGAACTGCCAACTTTCTGCTTATTTACTCCTGCTCATGCAGCCATCATGCTAGCAAGAACATACAGATGGSAGGTTTCTTTTTACTACTTCTTATCATTGCTTCAGCCTTAGCTGTTCAGATCACAATCACCTGGTTTCCCTGGGCAGAAAGGAAGAGTCAGCTCTTGTATTTTTTAACCACAAAACAACTCTACTTTCTGGAACTACAGTGCTACTTTTAAACTGGGTGTTCTGTGCAGATTGGTTTCTACCAATGTTTCCTACCTTTTTGTGCATCCATCAAAGGTTTTGTTACCCTCCTGCTGCCCCTTCCTTTTCTTTTCCCACCTTCTTTGTACAACCTCTCTCCTCTGCTTATCCCTCCTCTCTTGCCTCCAGCAGTCGGACTGCTGGAACGCGGGTAGAGCCTCTTCCCTCTGCTCTTGTGCCGGGGCCCCATGATCAGGCATTGCCTCTCCATGCTGCTGGAGGGCATCAGCAGCAGACACTGGCTCTGCACTGTTTTCTTCCACCAGCATCACTTCCACCAGCAAAATGCAAGCATTAGTTCAAGTTGCAGCTAGTTCAGGTTGCAGGTAAGTGTCAGAACTTGAACTCTGCTCTTTGCCACATCAGGGCTGATGTTCAGAGCTCAGTTTTCCTATTGCTCTTTTAAGGAAAAGGGAATCTCTGGCTTTCTGTACAATGCTGGGCACAAGCAATGAGATGACCTGGTGTTCCCTCTCATTCCCGCCTAGGGTGAGCACAGGATCTAGTTACTGTGCTCACTGCTGCTTTAGCATGAGGATCAACATTCCTGACAACTATTAGGCCCTGCAGCAAACCCCAACTATTCCCTAGAAATAGATTTAGTGGAGACTCCTCCACTATTACCTAGAATCTATTGTTTGAGTAAACAGACAGAAAAAATAACTCAGTACCACAGACTTTAAAAAAAAAAAAAAAAATAAAGTCCTCGCACAGAGAGCAAATGCTGCATACCCAACTTACCCTTCAGGAAATAAATGCTTCGCCAAAAAAGTTAGGCATTAAGTGTGGAAAAAGCCATCCCAAAATTTATTCTCAAAATTTCAACAGAAACGCATCAGTAGATACTCAAAACTACAGAGTTCTTAAAAGTCATACATTCACAACGCAGAAACTGGACAATTGGGATGCCTTTGCATGTTCTATGTAACAATATCCATTTTACAGTGTAAACAGGTACTGGTATGTTCTTACTTACAAGTCCAGCAGGAAAGGCACAACTCGGCATACAGAGATCATAAGCAAGAATCAGGTGCAACAACATTACACAAACTTTTGGTAATAACGCAGTTTTATGCGGGGCCTTCCACAACTGAGACTGGACTTGAAAATTTCCTGCAACCAAAAATCAGACGTCTTTCCATCATTCAGTCCTCTCCCACCAAACGCTCAGTTTCCCATCTAGTTCAGACTCCATTACACATACAGTTCCAGCAGACGTTAAGAGGAATAGTGAAAGGTAAGTCCAGTAAGTCTTCAGGTGCTTCCACTAATACATCAGGTTTTGGTTTCACATAGTGCATGGAAGCATCTGCTTGAATCTCAGTTCATTACAGTGGTCATTAATAGAAAAATAGACACTACATCTACAAAAGGAAAAAAAATGAGGTAGATAACTTAGAATCCAGATGACCATCCCAGCAACCTTCATACAATACATATGGATCATTAATTACCATTTTGGTAGAATGCAATTCACAGACCACCAAGAAACTTAATGACCACAGTAGGAATGCCATCCAAAAACCCACAAAGCATTTAACCTAAGCATGAATACTTCATATTTAAATACAGGTTTACACAGAATGATCTTCTATATTACCCAAACAAAAACAAAAAATAATTAAAAAAAAAAGTCTCTTGCTAAGGAAACCAGTTCCCATGCCTACTTGCAACAGTCACCTGAGATTCCTTGCAGAGCTTTTAGACCTGACTTCCCAAGGCAAGTCTTCCCTTTCAAAATACAAGGAGAAAAAAAAAAAAGTATATACATACCCACCCATGCTTGTTTGGGGCTCTTGGTATTGAAATAAAACATCTARGAAAAACTGCACATCTTTGGAAGTAGGAGTTTTGGCACTATACTTCAAGGACTGTCCTAATAGTAGTATTAAATAAGCAGCAGTCAACAATACAGAGAATCCGTTCCTTAGGAGCAGTGATTAAAGAAAAACAGCAACTTTCTCTTCATAGAACTTCTGAGGCAAAAAGGAACTTATATATATATAAAAAAAGATTTTTTTTGTAGTTTTTATAGTCATTATAGTAAAAAGTACATTCAGAAACCACACAGAGCCAAAAACCAAACAGAAATACTACTTCTAAAATGGGTGGCAGACATTCTAGGATATTTACCCGCATTAATAGTTTTCATTCACCATCAGTAAATACAAGCTTTTCCATTAACAGTAGGTTGCATCCACTCTGTTCAAACCCCCAAGTATTTCACTCCAAGAGGTAAATATTCTAAACTTTGGAATTTCAAGTTGTAGAAACTTCAGTAAGGCTGTACAACATTAAAGTCACACGTAATAACTACTTTGCAAGACCCGCATCTTTCCAAATAGAAGGAACTCCTATTCTTTATTATTTACTATTTGCAAAGCAATATCATGATTGTACTCTGGGCAACTCTTACAAAGACAACCATAAAATCATTTGCACGTCAATAGGAAAATAGGAGGCTGAAGTGGAATCTCTTAAAAATATATGTTTGTGTATATATATATTTGTTCTTTCTGTATGTCAACTTCACTAGAGTTTTTAACTAACAGCAATTTTGTTCTCCTCCATGAAGTGAGGAAACTGGTGTTTTGGCACATTGTCTGCAGCAGCACCACTGGCCTTCTCCATATCAGAACCAGTCCCAGACTGGGTCCCATCTATCTTGGAGACCGTAGCAGTATTTATTGCCGAACCACCCGCAATGGTGACTGGCAGGGCAGGTAAACCACCACTCTGTATCACCGAGATCTCATTAGTCTTCATTGCTATGCCATTGCTGAGTACCGCTGCGTACTGATTCCATACTGTGGGGTCAATGCTCACTGAAGGAGGCATTATATCCTTTGGAAACATTTCAGATACCTTCTTGGGATCACTGCCCAGCAGAGCCATGGGGTTATCAATTGAGAGCCTTCTTCCTCGCCTGGCAGAGTTATTCCACATGTGAGTTCCTACATGGACCTTTCAGGGAGGGAGGAAAGAGAATCATTAATACTTCAATTTTTATGGTACACCCACGCTGCACCTTGCTTAAAGCCAAGTTGCTCAAGAGAAGGCATGTGTGCCCAATTTGCATCCAGGTAAATATTTAATTGAGCTAGCTAGTTCTTGCCTCACTTTGTTCCCTTCCTTGAATTTGTAGGAGACAGTCATTCTGCAGCTGTACCTAAGCATAGCTCTTTAGATGTCATTGCCAAAGTGCTTGTCAGATGGGTTTTTTCAATTAAGGGTAAGTGAAATCAACTGCATTTCCTCCTCGACCTAAACCAYATTACTTCTTGAGAACAGATTGCACTAACAAATGCCAGTAAGTGGCAAGTGTAAAACAACAGGGATTTGGAAGAGATGTTACACCTAAGCTAAGGTCTTCCACACCACAAACACACTGATAGCACTTCTAGCAAACGACTGCCCACAGGAGAGGTAAGTATTTTTTCCTCTCCATCAGCACTTATACAGAGACCAGAGAGCATGAAGAGCTCCTCGTGGGAAGTGAGAAGTCATTGTGAGGAACCTTTGAGTCTTAGAGAGCAAGTGGATTAAATTGACAATACATCTAGACTTGCAGGATTTCTCTAGCAAATGTTTAGGCCCAAATGCTCAAGAACTTTGTGCCATCTCAGAACTACCTTGTTTGAGTTTTATCCCTCATTTTCCCCACACACTGTTTGAAACAATGTAGTGTAGTGCACATATTCTGTTCAACATTATTTTGTAGCACTTAATATTTGAATGTATACCAAATGACAACACCAAATGCAAATGAAAGTGAAGCAATGAGCTTGATAAGGGCTAAACCATCCTCTAGCATCCACAAATGAGGAAAAAAAATGCAATTACAGTAAGACTTCTACAGGGAAGGCAGCTGTGGTCTCAGTAAACCATTTATCCAGCCAGTTGCATGAAGAAACTCAGGAAGAAGCAACTCAGGAAGGAGACAGGAGTCAAAGATACCCAACTCAGGAACTGTTAGTCCAAGTTGTCTCCAAAGATCAGACAGATAAGTATCCCTCTCTAGCATGGCTTTGCTTGACAAAGGAAATCACAGCTTAAACCCCTAAAACGGGCAGCAGTTTACCTTCAGGTTTCCTTTCGTTGTAAAGGCCCTCCCACAGATGGTGCAGGCAAAGGGCTTTTCACCCGTGTGGGTCCGCTCGTGAATCTGCAGGGCGCTCGCCGAGGAGAAGTTCTTGCCACACGTGGTGCAGATGTGCTGCTTGGCCGGGCGGCAGAACTTGGGTCGCGGCACGAGGAGCGGGGCGACCCCGGGCGAGAGCGCTGGCGGGCCGATGAAATGGCTAGTGCTAATGGGACGCTCGCTGGGCATTTCCATCTTTATGAGGGCTGGTGGGGCTCTAACGAAAGCAGCTGGAATACTACTGCGACCTGGAGAGACAGTGAGGATGGTGTTTATCCCACCTTATTCCAAGATTTAATCTGAGTCAAGAGCCAGCCTTGCCTTTGWAGCAGCACAAGCCTCAACAACATGCTCGCAAAGCCCTCCTTAGTCCCATGTAGCAGGACTGCCAGAGCTTGCCAGTAGTTTTAAAAAAGCTATCAGCCCATCCCTGATTTTATTTATGAAATTAGGCATTAAAACTACTCTCATTTTTGATCAGGTTTCGCACTGTGGCTGACATTGATCTAAAAAGCTCAAAACTCCTACAAAACATTCCTGAGCTTCAATTTCACGTTCTCAAGTTAAACAGTTTTCCATGAAATACAAACCTAGAGTCGCTTGCTTTAGGGAGCTGTAAGGAGCTACTTAGTGAATATGAGAAAGCAGCACATGGCCTCTGCTTATTTTAATGATCTCTAYGCTCTCTTGCAAAGAAAGACATCACTTAATCTTTACATTTCATTTAATTTTGAGCCTCATTTTACAGTAAAAAAAAGGCAAAAAAACAGCCCACCAGTTTCCTATAGCRCAATCCCTTCTCCCATGGGGAAGGAAGAGGAGGGGCAAACTAAGACGGTTCTGGACTCCTGCTGATTCATTTTGGAAAGGGTTTCCCTGCTACCAACACTACCCACTACGCTACTGACAGCATTTCAAGTAACTCACCGTATTCTCCATTGGCAAAGTGTAACCCAGGCTCCTCTTTAATGACCTTTCGACCAATATTGCCGTACGTTAAATCCAAAGCACCGACACCTTCCATTTCTGTAGACATGGTCTCAGGGCCCTCCGCTTTATTTCCCACACCTGCATCTTCTTGATTGTTGAAGCTTGGAGACTTGGACCTCACACTCTCAGCCTGGCTGGTGGCTGGGGACAGAGCTTGGAGCGATGCGGACTCGGAAGCAGCAGGACTCCTGCCATTCTGGTAATCTGGATCTCCCACCACCGAGGAAGAATCATTTGTCATGCCGTCGCTTTCTGCAGAGCCGTTGTCGCTAGACTTCAAGCTGCTTTGCCGCTGCAAGTTCAAGGTGGAGTTYACAATTTTCATTTGATTCTCCAGCACATTGATCCCAGAGAATCCAGCTGCTGTGGCTGGGGAATCAGACTGTGCATCATACGGAGTAGGGGGCTTTGAAGAATTCCTTGGGCCATCCTGAGAGTCCAGATCCTCTTCCATCTCTATACTCTCCACATTCTCATCTGGACGATTGATGTCTCCGTTCTTCTCAGCCACAGTAGGATCCACATCAGTGCTGTCGCAGGCGTTTTCTGGCATGGGTGTGTTTGGTATTTGCCCTCCCATATGCATGCGGATATGCTGCTGCAGCACAACGGCGTTTGTAAACTTCTTCTGGCAAATAGGACATGAATGCTGCATCTTCAAAGGGGTATTAGCCCGATGGACACCATAATGAGTTTTAAGGTTCCCTTTGGTGGAGAAGGCACGGCCACAGATCTTACACTTGAACGGCCTCTCCCCAGTGTGAGTGCGATAATGCATCTTGAGCGAGCTCTGGCAGCTCAGCACCCTGTGACAGATCAGGCACTCATTGGGGTCAGCAGTGGATTTATCAATGTTTTCAACCAGCTGCTGAAGTTTCGACGTCTCTGAGCCTTGCTCGTTGGACCCGCTTACATGGAAGATGCTCACACCACAGGTCGCTTGAGGCGAACTCAAGCTCTGCTCTGTGCTGGATTCATGACCGACTGCCCCTGACGAAGAGGAGCCACCTTCGCTTTCTGGAGAAGGCCTTGATGGCAGGTCACTTGAGAACGTACCAGTGATGGACTCCTTGATGCCTGCTAGACTGGAGACATTCTGAGGCGCGCTGGCAGCCGCAGAGGTAGGCAGGGTTGTGAGGAGAGGTTTGCTATCCACAATTAGGTTAGACTCATCCAGCGGTACAGACATCCCATAGGGGATTCCACTGCTGGTGGGAACATTGTCCAGGTGCTCAGGAACTGGATAAGGATTCATCTTTATGTGGGGRTATTTGTCTTTGTGACGCTGAAAATGCACTTTAAGGTTTCCTTTGGTCGTGAAGCGGTTACCACAAATGTTACACTTGTAGGGTCTTTCCCCAGTGTGGGAGCGGAGGTGAATCTGCAGGGCGCTGTCATTGCCAAAGACCTTGCCGCAGAACTTACACTTGTGTTTGAAGAAAGGCTCTTCGGCAGTATTCGGTTTGCTTTCAGACACACTAATGTTGGGGGGTTTTCCTTTCCCCTTCTTTGAGGAATCCATTACGGAGGAAACAGCCGAAAGCGGGTTTTGGAAGATGACCGAGTTGGAGGCCTGAGGTAGCA
The DNA here is from genome assembly GCF_003342845.1 of Nothoprocta perdicaria. Taxonomy (NCBI): domain Eukaryota; kingdom Metazoa; phylum Chordata; class Aves; order Tinamiformes; family Tinamidae; genus Nothoprocta; species Nothoprocta perdicaria. The sequence goes on from NW_020455532.1 coordinate 6,190,175, forward strand.
AAGGATTCGGGAACCGAGAAATGGAACCCGGGAGGYTTCTGCTTGCCTCCGGCTTCAAGGGGAAGGAGGAGGAGAGGCCGGCAGCCAGCGAGCCGGCCGCCGCAACGCCAGCGTTCGAATGAGGTAGTTTTCCTTGCTTCAAGGATTCCAAGGATAGGCTCTGGCTCCCGGCTTTCTGTCCGATCAAGGCCACGGCAGCGGAGAGCTGCTGGGACATGTGAGCACCCAGCGCTTTGAGCGGGTCAGCGGCGGCCGCGATGGAGGGGTGCAGGGCGTGGGGGGCCATCATGGCGATCTGAATGCGGATCTGCTCCGTCAGCTGGATCTGCTGGAGCTGCTGCTGCTGCAGGCACACAAGCTGCTCCAGGATCATGGGGATAGCATTAAAACTGGCTGCTGACGAGGAGATGGCGTCGGAGGTACGTTGGTTCACAGCCACTTTAGTGCCACGTATCGTCTGCAGAGTCACGTTAGTGTTGGGTACTTTGGATTTTGGTAGATAGCTCAGCCCRGGAGCAGCAGGTGTAACAGGGGGCTCTATTTTAAGATACACTCCTCCCACTGATTCTGCATCAATTTTTCCTTCTCTCTTTTCCATAGAGCCAGTGCAGCCCTTTGCCTGAGCATCCTTGCGGGCCCTGCTATCCAGTCGATCGCTCGAGAAGCTCCCCGAGGCTTCAGAGAAGCTTTCAGGGGGTACGGTTCCCTCACTGTCGTTCATGATTAGGACAGGTGGATTTTTAGTGCAATTTTTCTTATGTTCAAGAAATTCAGAGAGATCAAAGAATTCTGCACAGCATTTCTCACAGATTTTGGTTTCTTCTGTTCGGCACCTTTTGGAACTCATTTYTCCATCTCCATCACCTGGGACGCCTTGTGGACTCCCTTAAAGACAAAAGGAAGTCACATGAATTACTAAGTTTTCATTATTTATTCTCATTTTTAAGATCAGTGACTTAATCAGAATATCAATCTCTAGGTACAAGAAATTGGAATCAAGTTTAAACATAGACCTAGAGTCCTAGCCTTTGGTTTTCTACCAGTTCAGCTGCAGCTCCAGCAAAGYCTGCATCTCCACCTTCTTTTCCACAAAAATACAGTGCAAGAGGAATCACACAGGGCCTGAGAGAAAGAAAAAGCCACTGCAAGCCCCTTTACACAGGTAAAACTGGGTCAGTGCAGTTACTCTGTCATTAAGTCTGCAAATGGCTTAAAAGGAACACCACCCAAGCCAAAACAGAGAAGGCACCTAATATGTAAAGTAAAACATCACAAACTTAACTTGTATTTTTAGTTCATTTAATAATCTGTTATCTAGTTACTAGTGTCTCAGCAATTCATACAAGACTTCTAACTTGAGAACTTTAGATTAGTTTTGATTCAATGCCCATACATGAAGCAGCATCCCCTCCTCCCTTGGAGAGGTAATTACTGCTAAAGAAAGCAACAGTCCAATGCTAGCTTTGAAAATACTCAAAAGCAAACCTGTGTAAAAATATAATCTTTAAAAGGTCACAATGCTGAAGTGACTAATTTACAAAATCTCCATGAAGGTTTGAATCTGGGCGTCTGATGATCACAAGAGCCAACTAGTATGTCCTCCTTGCTGCGTTCTCAGGCAGTAACTAACCGCAAACCATCCTCGAGTCGGTACCGCATTTAGCTGTGCTTGCGATTAGGCTGCCCTTTAAAAGGGAGGAACCCCTGGTTCGCCGGTGCCCATGGATCATACACAGCATYGCATGCCAACAGCAAAGTAAAATGGAGAGAAATGCCAACACTGGAACAGAGGCTAAAAGAAACTAAACCCAAACAAGACATTTCTGCCCAGCCCAGAGAGAAACCCACCAGATCCCATTGCTCAGCCAGACAAGTGTGCTGGGCAGGAGCACTTGAGAGGTAAAACCTGAGGCTGTACAATCACAGGGATGGGGGGGATGACAGCGGATGACACAGCAGCCCATATTGAGGAAGCATCCCCTAACTCACCGTTGGTTGCACGCAGCAGACCCCAACAACCCGCAAACACGCAGTGTGAGACCCTTCACGTTCATGTCTTGCGTCCCCACTAATGCACCTTGGACTTTAGCTCCGATTTCACGTTGCTAACCAATATGTTCTTCAAAAACAGAGCCAAAGACAGTGCAAACACAACAGCTTCTGTGGCTTTCGCCTGAAAGGTGTAACCACCACACATCTGATACTCGTGTATATCCTGTACGGGGCAGGGCGGGGGGCGCCCTGTCCAGGCTGCCACGCGGGCACGTTCGCAGCTCTGTGGGGGAGGATATTGTGCACCTTGACATTTGCAGGGGTAACGCGGGAATTACATACAGTCAGAAAATCCAGCTTCTCATATTTTATGTCGGGTGATGGAAAATGCACGTAAGTCTCTCTACTCCTTAAAAAATAGTTAAAAAACAAACAAACCAAAAAAACCCACACAAGTACCAGAGACCTGCTGCRCTAAAGCCGGCAGAGCAATAAATCCAAATCCCCAATATGCAACTCTGTTAGTTAAGATTACTCTTCAAGATTTTGATTAGYAAGAGAAACATGTTTCAACACAACTATAGAAAACGAAAAGTCCCAYCTTTCATATCTAGCCAGCCCCACTGGGAGGGTAATTTGCTTTATTTCTTCTCATTTAACCTAAATAACTTTCATAAATGAAACAAATGAGGATAGATTTTCAATACACTTGCCAACCTAAAAGATTATTAAACTGATGTTACCTGAAGGTGATGTAATTCTATGGGAAAATAAGAAAGAAACCAACTCTGCCAGCTCTGCAAGTGTAAGAACATTGATTCAAAGTTCATCAGTAAATAGGGTCACCTGGGGTGAAGAATAGCTGTTTTTAAAATCACCACCTTTGAAGCTGTGGATGTCTGAGCAGACMCAGCCAAAGGTGCTGCATGTTGCAAACGAAGCAGCTCTCCTAACGATGCCACAGGGATGTGAGGGTTTCCTAAGCGCTTTCATGCTAACTGTTCCCATCCAACAGGATTGTTGCAGAACTACAGACTAGGACAAGAGTCTTTTCCCTACCAAATCCTGTAGTATTTGGTACTTCAGCCATCCAGTCTCCCAGGTCCATCTGCAGTCTCCCACACTGTACAATAACCTTAGGTTCGAGCTCAGAAGCACAAAGCTGCTCTGCTGCGAGCGCCCTCGTTTCACACTGCAGCTCAGACCCCTTTGCTCCAAGGCAAACAGCAATGCCTGCATGATGAGACTGATGCCAGCCACAAGACAATACCCCAATAGCTATGCATAGATGCTTCCTTGGACTTGAACTATCTTGAGACCGAGATGCTCCCTTGTGCTCATTGAACCTTCTTGGGTTTTTATGCCAACGTAAGGCCACACTGCAGAGTCCCCTTTTGCACGTGCCACCACAGTGCCCGCTCCTGGTTTCCATAATGCAAGAAAAATATATATATTTTATACTCCTAGACATCAGTTGCCACCTTAGAGAGACAAACTGCAGCAAACCAAGTGCCGACACATCAGGAATGGGTGGGCAGGCGAGCCCTGCCACAGCCAGCACTGCCACCGTCACATGCTTTGGTTTCCGGCTCCCCTGTTCAACAGTAAAGCATCAGTTTAGGACTCTTAATAAATTGAATTTCCCACCTGTGCTGCCCTGCTGCATGCTGCAGGACAGGTAGAATGAAATTGGGTTTCCTTTCCCCTCCACCTTTGTGAAAAAGGAGCCAGAGCTTCCCCCACTGCCTCAGAAGGGTTGAGATGCAGACTGAGGTGCAGATTGTAAGAGCAGGATGCTCAAATACTGTGTTGTGGTTGGAATAACAAAGGAACAATTTACTATTTCTAAAAAAAAAAAAAAAAAAAAAAAAAAAAAAAAAAAAAAAAAAAAAAAAAAAAAAAAAAAAAAAGGGGGGGGGGGAGAAAAAATAGCTTCTTTGAAGCTCTTCATCTTTACTTCTAACTACATCCTCTCCCAAGTCTTGAAAGGGCTCCCAGTGACTGCAATCAGAGCACCTCATTTACCAAAAAAACAACTGCTCGGCGTGGGGGAGGGCAGCGCTTATCAGTGACATGTATTTAACGGTCTTAAAACGTGGGCTTGCTTCTCTGCAAAGGGAACTGCCTGTGCATGTGCCTCCCTCCGCGGCTAGCTCCGTCCAAACACAAGGGTATTTGTGGAGGAGCGCGAGGGTTCCCAACAACTACCGGTGCACTTGGGTTAACTGCTCCAAAGCTTCCCAGGGACAGACCTACTGATTTTTTTTTTTTTTTTTTTTTTTTATCTCCCCCCCCCGCCGAATTTCAGGAATGTTATCTCTCAGCATCTAGTTATCCAATAAGTTAGAAGAATGCAGTAAACCCAGCAGGGGGGTAGATTGAATCACCAGCAAATGGATGGAAAAAATCCACTATTGTGTAGGACAAGGCGGTCATCGACAAGGAAGGCTGATAAAAAGTCCACAGRGCTCGAATTAATTTTTGGAGGCAATCATTAGGAAAGGAGGATAGTAAGTSTTCATCTGGTGCGAGGTGATTTCAGAAAAGGTGCTGCTAGTGAACCTCTTGTCCCAGCAATTAATGCCCTCATTTTAACTGTGATAAAATTTTATTTCACTTGAATTAAGAATTGCTTAGAACTTTTTCTTAAAAAAAAAAATTACCTTTAGTGAGGTTACTTCCCCTTGTTCCCCAGTTAACATAAACAAGTATATGCTTATGCCAAATAAGCTAAAATCAACTTATGAAGGTTAAATATCTGTTCCTAAATATAAAAATCTCTGCCACAAGCTCCCCAATCCTCTCAAGACATTTTTCTTTTTGCTAATCCTATCTGGAAAAGAAAGGAGGGAAAAAAAAAAAAAAAGAGGACATTTCAAGAACTTGAAACTGAAGAATATTTCCCTTCTTCCCCTACTATAAAACACCATTTTAGTTATACTTCCTATATCACTATACAAAAATTACTTGCTTGAGCAAGCTAAGTACATCTGATCAAATCCTTATCAGGAAAGATTCCCAAGGCCTTATCTAAGGTTTTCTACACTGAGTTTATCAGCAACATTTTCCTACTCAAGAATAAGCCAGAAGCGTGACACACCTCACCTGAAAGCAAGTTAAACTGGGGTTTTCAGTCACGGCTTTAACTTTTGGATTATCCATCGACTGTCCTACTTATAGGTGATCCACTTACGAAAGAGGAACATTAGGTAGGAAAAATGATAGGAAAAGAGAGGGGAGCAGAACAGGGAAGAAAAAGAAATGTGAAAAGAAAAGGAGATGTGAGGAGATGTGAAGTAACTGCTGGAAGAAGCTAAGTCCTCACATGCAGTGGGAAAGGGGCTGCTCGGGGACACGAGGTACCTGGTTCACATGGCAGGCACGGCACTGGCTGCTGAGAAGCCCCTGCACCTCCTCCCCATGAACCCTCTCAAGGCGTTTCAAAGCGYTTTTTAAAATAATAATATGTATTAGAATAAAGAAATCGGCGGCCCGAAGTGCTCGCAATGCGGGACCACCCCGCTGAGAGCGGCGCAGCCCCCGCGGCACCGCAAAAAAAAAAAAAGAAGAAGAAAGAGGCAAAACCTCACGGCCCGTGGCGGGGGCTGCCCCAAGGCAGCGCGGAGCGGAGCCGSCCCCCGGCTCCGCGGCGGCCCCGGCCCCACCGCGCCCCCCAGCTGCAAAGGCGGCGGCCCGAGCGCGCACTTAACACTAGGCCAGTGTTTAAGAGCGAGCTAAGCGGCCCAAACCCCGCTGCCAAGGTCAATTGCATGAGAGTCCTAATTGTGAGCCTGACATCAACTTACCACCCACGGCAAGCGGGAGGAGGCAAAGGTTAGAGCAGCAGCTCTGTCAAAACGTCACATGCCGCCGAGCGCGGCCCGGGGCCCGGCCACCACAACCCTCTAAAGCTGCACTTACGTAAAAGGAAAAACAAGGCACCCCCCCGCCCCCTCGCCTGGACGTCGAGGCGCTCGGGGCTTCGCGGGGGCTCCGCGCCCGCGGGCTCCCCCCGCCGGCCGGGGACCACCGGCCCCGCCGGGCCACGTTTGGGCCAACCGCAAAAAAAAATAAAAAAAACCCCACCACACACACCACCTTTCCCTTCTTCCTTAAACTGTCCCGCCATCGTTTGATCCCCCTCAGCTTGAGGAGAAAGCGAAGAGCGAATTTGGAAGCGACTGGAGCACTCTTGCTAAACTCTATGATTTTTGGCCAGCCAGACTGCAGTTGGAGGGTGCATTTTTAAGGCCAGAGAGCCGCACAAGGGGCATTTTCCCGCTCTTTGTGGCGATGCTAATTCGAAGGCCGCGGGGCTTCACTCCCGTGCCCACCTGCTGCGACTTAAACCTGGTAATTGCTGCCCACGTTGGCAGGAGCGTCCCGTAACCCGCCGCGTGGTACGCAGAGGAGGGTCCCAAGGCGCTTCCCTGTGCACKGGGGAGCTTGCAAGACGGCACAAAGGAGGCTTCGTTTTGTTACTGCGCATCTCCTCGCTAATTTCTCCCCGGCAGCATTTCCACTTGGCTCGGCGGCTCCTTAATTGGGGCACTTCAGGGCACATCTCGATAACACGCAGTTTCTGGCCCGTTTCGGAGCCTCGCGGGCGCTAAGAGCCACCGAGGGGGGAGCTTCGGGGAGTTCATCTCCGACAGCGCCCAGGGAGCGCGCGGCGGGACGGACAGACGGACACCGCTTTAGCGGGCCCCCCCCACCCCCCCGGCCCCGGTCAGCCCCCCTGGGGAGGAGGGGGCTGCTTCCCCTCCCCTCCACCGCGCGGGTCCGCACGGCGGAGCGCGGCCGCGGGGCGGCGCCCGCAGCACCGGCGCCCCCGCCGCCGCCTCCACCTACACACCGGCCCCGCACGGGGGTGTGTGGGGGGGGAACCTCCCCGCAACCCCCGGGCCGGGCAACTGCTGCAGCAGGGGGATTCACACTGATGGCTTTGCCGATAAAAAGGAGAGAGGAAAATAAAAAACACCCTAAACAACAACAAAAAGCAGCTGCCCACTGCCCCATAGGGGCTGGAGTGCAGCCATCCCCCACTTCCCCCCCACCCGCCCCGAGCGGGCCGCATCAGGAGTTATTAACCCTTTTGTCCCGGCGCAGCCCCGGAGGTGCCTTTGCAGCAGTGGGCAGAGATTTACATGTGGAAACATCACCTCCATCCCCCAACCTAACCATATGCACAAAGGAAAACAGTCATGCATTAAACATGGGATTTATTGCCTTCTGGCCAGCTTGCTGTTTCTTAAGTCACCATTAACTGGACCCAACAATTGCACATTTCGACTCAAAGAAGAGGGGGGAGAGGAAAAAAAATTAAGAGCCCGAACCTCCTGCGGTTTGGGAATAAGGTGCTCCCGTAACGCGTTGGTATTGATCAACTCTAGGACGAGGAGAAACCCCAAACCAGACCCTTGGGAAGATAGAGAGCCCCCGAAAAGGTCCGGGGAATGGGAGATAATAAAGGCTTTGGATTCAACAATTTAACAACCCTAATCACAACGCTGCCCGCCGAGCAGCCGCCCCCTCTCCCCACGCGGGACGCGTCCGCCCGAGCCCCGCTCTGCGCCCCGACGGCTCCGCTCGCGGCCGCCCCTGGAGGCTCCGGACCCCGGCCCCGGCCCGCTCCCCCCGCCGAGATGCTGCCCCTCCACCACCACCCCCCCGCCCCATTCTGCGGTAATTTGGGTCAAATCGCTATTTCGCGCTGCCCTCCGCGGGGCCGGGAGCGGCGGGAGCGCCGCGGAGGAGGGCGCCGAGCCGCGCTGCGAACCGCCCCGCTCCAAAGCGCTCCCGCACACCCGCCCTGGCTCACCGGAGTTATTTTAGGAAGTCGGAAATCAAAGATGGCTGGAGGTCAAGCTACAGAAGGTCCAGGGCGACTGGGTTCTCCAACAAAAATAATCTGTGCGCTTTTTTTTTTAATATATAATTTTTAAACCCCAAGAAAACTCTCACGTAAAAAGCACCAAAGTGGTAAACGGAAAGATCGTGAGATCCAAACTCGAATCATTCATTTCCTAACCCCGAGGAGATGGTTTGTAAC
>NW_020455532.1:6198489-6302510 GCF_003342845.1 Nothoprocta perdicaria
AATAAAGAGGCGCCGCCGCTCCCGAGGTAATATCGTGCGGGGGCCCCATCGGGGATTTAAATGGCCCGAGAGAGCTGGGGAACCMGTGGTGAGAAAAAGACCCGTGGGAAAGAAGGGAAGCACGAGAAAAAAATCCCCCCAAAAGCGCCCCGCGCCCGGCCGCGCCGCGGGACAAAGTTGGGAGGCTCCGCGCCGCGCTCCGCTCCTCACCACTTGCAGCATCTGGGGGCTGCTCCTCGGAGTTGATGTGCTGCGGTTTCGCCTGCTTGCGTCGCGACATGGTGCACCAGCATCGGGAGCAAAATAGTAGCAATTATTTTCCTCTTCACAACAAATTCCTAGAGTTGGGAAATTACCCCCATTGGGCGGAATGCGCATGTCAGAGTAATTATGATTATCAATAATGCATTGCGATTTATCATGGGGCCCTGACAGCTGATTGGCCTGAGTCCAAGGGCTCGCAGATTATTCAAATCAGGCCCATTGATCCGGGCGCCCAGGGGCACCCTGGGCCTTGTAGTCCCGGCCCGCCCCGGCCCAGCCCGCCCCGGCGCCCTCAGAGGTGCGGGGGCTGCGCGGCCCGCTGCGCACCGGGGCCCATCAGTGGGAACGAAAGAATAGGGCAGGGCGGGCCGGGTGTGTGTGKGGGGGGGACACGTGTACCTACTCACCTGCCCTTCTTACATCGAGCTCTAAAGTATTTACTTATTTTTCCCCTCCCCGGAAAGTCGGCATGGGGCTCGCTCTGCCCTTTGTCGCGATAAGGTCGCGAGGGAAAGAGCGCGGGTCGCCCGAGTGGCAGAAAATGCGGGGGGGAGGAGGGCTCCCGGAGGCTGGGGCTGTGGCAGGTCAAGGGGCTGCTAAAAATTTCTTGTAGGACTCATATTCTGTGAGGTTGAAAAAAAAAAAAAAAAGGAGCCAAGAGCGTTTTTAAAATAAGTTAATAGGTTTAAACGTAAAAGATCTGTGTGTAGGGGAAAAAAAATGAAGTGAAAAGCAACACGTTGAGAGGGTTTGCAGAGCATCGCGCTAGCCCGTGCGCTGCAGGACGCTTCATGTCGGCTCCCCCTTGCGCTCCGTTCCGCGTGTGACCGCGGCGCGCGCTGCCGGGGCAGCCCCGCCTGGGTGGCCGCGGCCCCGGGGGAAGGTCCCGGGCGAGCGGCGGCAGCTCCCGGCTCCGCGCGGCTCCGGCACCTCGGGGCTCCGCGCTGCGCCCCGGCGCACACGCGCAGCCTCCGCGCAGATGGGAGATGCGGGTTGCAACATCTTGCGCCTCTTTGTTTGCCCCTGCAGCCCCGGCCAGGTCTGTCAATCGCAAATCAACCGTGTTGATGGAGAAGCTGGAGAGGAGGATCGATGTGGTGGTTACAGATTTAGGAGACCTAGGCTCAGCCCCAGGGCTCGGGGCACCCTCAGGTCCACCAGCAGCGATTTCCCGTGGCCTGTGCCTCAGTTTCCCACTGGCAAAACTTGGCAATGTTTCCCTGAGGTGCAAGACTGTCTGGATGATCATCCAGCAGTGACTGCGTGGGGTTCTGATCCGCGGCGCGGTAACAAAATCGAATTTAACAGCTGTCCGGAAGGTAGAGGGAAGGAGCGATGTTTTATAACGAGGTCGCAGCAGTTGCCACAGGCCATTGCACAACACTACAGTCTCCTCTAACAGTTACTTCATCAGCATTTTTAACTTGCAAAGCACCTGGGTTCCGTGCAGCATTTACTGTGCTCTGAGGTTTGTGCCTGCGAACACGCAGCGTTCACGATGCTGCTGAGGACGGACTTTTTGTGGCTCTTCAGGAAGGGGGAGCTGTCGTTTGTGTGGGACAGCCATGAAAAGATCTTAACATTGGAGACCAAGGTAAACAGTGCATCATGATCTAATTAGTTATATATCCTCTTGGGGTTTGGTTTTGTTTTTATAGTGTCTCTTAAGGGRTTTTATTTAGCTAAGGATAATACAAACTTCAGAAAAATCTTGCCGAACAGAAGGTACCAACCCTCCTCCTTGGACAATTATTGAACATGGAGGTCAGGGGACACATTTTGTTTTTCAGGGTACTTTCCTTGCTGCTTCCTCTGCACGCAATTGCTTTGCAACCCCCTGCTCATGATGCACTATTGTAGCAGGAGTGATATAGCCAGAGAAACTCCGTATTTAGAATAGAGAATAAAAGAAATTATCAGGTATTTAAAGTCACCCTGACCATTTTTATGTGGTGATTACTCCACCCTCACGTTGCCTAAGGAGCTTCTATGCATTTGTTTGCTTAACTGGCAGCTTGATATGCTCTTTGTTTCCAAAGTGTGTCCCGAGGAAACAGACTGTTAAGCAAGATTGATACCAATTGATCCACAAATAGATATCTATATTGATGAATTTTCTCCCTTTACACTTGATATCCTCAATATAACCCAACAGATTTTCATTTATTAAACATACTGCTACCACCCCCCACCAGTGAATTTATTAAACACTGTTTTATGTGTCAAGCTGAGAGAGAGGCATCCCTGTACAGTAGATCCATATTTAAAATAGCTAACTCATGTGGAGCACTCATACTGAATGTAAAAGCATATATTATATGAAATCAATGGAAGTTTTGGTATTGATTTCCCAGGCTTGGCTTTTCACTCAGTATAGCTCTATCTCATCGAGAGAGTGGAAATAGAGTAGGAAAGTGTTAATTTAAAAAAGAAAACAAAAACAAACAAAAAAAAAAAGTGAAGAAAACACCAAATCCCAGAGCAAGGGAGCCTGGTGGGAAGCTAGGGCACGCAGKGCAAGCACTATTGGCTGGAAATCATAGGGAGGAAGGAGAAATGCCACCAGGAAAGCTGCTCTGCCTGTACCTCTCCRGGCAGGAGTTCCCAGGCAGCAGTGACTACAAACGGGCTATTCTGAACAGTTACATCATACGTGASAGGCATATTCCCCAGCTTCGCTACGATCATATGGATTAGCATGATTACAGCTTCTGGATTTGAAAAATAGCAGGCTTCCTTTCCTGGCTTGACATTTATTTATTTTTTTAAGAGAAATCCAGAGGAACAATCTCCTGCCACCAACAGAGCCCAGGCATCGCTCTTGATAGGCAGCCTTCCAGCCCCAGCCCGACCCACCTCGGCGCTGATAAAAGGYGGCTTTTCCTAATGCTCCGCGTTATGAGCACGTGGTGCAACTCATTGCCACGAGAAGCTATTGCCAGAGGCAGGAACCACCGCTCTGTCCAGCCCGGGAAAATTCCCATCTTCAGGAATTTCCCTTCAAAATGATTAGGACTATGACAAATCTGATAAGCATTTGTGCATCTAAGCATACATATATGCCCCCCTGTCCCGCAGCAGACACTCAGTGCCACCAATGCAAGGAACACATTCTGAAACATTCTGTTCTGTCCTAATCAGCTCAGTTTACTGCATATTAAACAAAGAAAAAATCTTTTTTTTTCCTCCAAATTCAAATTTCAAAGATAAATTGAGAAATGCCTTTTTCTAAATTGCCCTGTTATCTACACTTTCATCATTCTGAGAATAAAAAATACATTCTACTTATTACAAGATAAGAATACAGCTTATTACCAGCTAATTGCTGCAGTATAAACTCCGGCTGCTTGAACATTACATGGTTTGGGTATGGTTAAGAAGCCTCAAGTTTGCTGATGTGAAGTTATCCATAGATCTGTAGGTGATGTAAATCAAAGTAATTTATGGTCATTGGTGGGGCAGCTGTTCAAGATTAAAAGCAGGACCTGAGACATTCAAATTTGAAGTGGTTAATAAGTATGTTAAATTGTATATGGCAAAGTACATAGGACTCCTCCAGACTAACTGAATCCAAAGTAAGGAGACTGTCTCTGTAAACAGTTTTTATTCCATTACAACTGTGGCAATTAAAGGATATTAATTTTCCTCATACTTTATAGGAATAAAAATAAGGCTCGTTAATTCCATCCATCCCTCCATCTTYCAAATGACTTCTGAACCTGCTGATAATTTCAGTTGAATCTGACCAAAACGAGGCAGTGGTTTCAAAGCCAAAGATTACACCAACCCTTGGCACCTGCGCAGGGAAGAAGAGTCCGAATCAAGGTCCTCACTGAAGGAAAGCAGTAGAGTTCAAACCCTCTCTATGCACAACACAGCAGCTCGCCAGGCAAGGYAGGTGCATGGTTGGTGCCACTGTCTGGGGACAGGTGACACCAGCCACTGTCCCCCCAGAGCCACATACATGTGTTGGTGCTGGCCGCCCAAATGCATTGGGGATGTTGGATTGAGCAGGCAAAATCCCAAGGCGTGGGATAATGATGCAACATAAGTCTTTAGAAACAGGCTCTTTTAGCTCACTACTCTGGGAACAAATTGCTTATTGACCTATTTGTACTTGTGGTAGTACAACGGCAATTATATAGACACCATATGCAATTTAATCATTTCTCCACAGGAATTGTTAATAGTAATACAACTACCCTCACTAGAGGGATRGCCCCATGTTTTATAACAAATACATATATATAATATTTATACTTACGGAGCAACATAATTAAAGAGGTACCATTTTGCACAATTAAGCTTTAGTTTAAACAATTTACAAGCTCTCCTGAAATTGCTTCTGATTTCCCTGTCACAAGACTAAATCTTTAGGCTAGGATTTTCAAAAGAGTTGGCATCAAAGGGACGTAGACATCTTATTCCATTCATCCCAGTCTTAAATATTCAAGAAATTAAACAATAAGTAAAAGAGTAATGAGGGCTTCTATGAGGTATTAGTAGAACTTCATATTTTCTTCACATCGCTAAACAAATGCAATATTACACCATCACAGACCTTCTATTAATAACTAGTTGTTTTGTGTGAAAAGCTATTTATCTTGCAGGCTTTCTGATCAGGGCAAGTCCTGTTGGCTTAGGAGCTGAGAATCTGCAACATCAGCCTATTGCTCCATTCCTGGTATCCTGTCTGGCTCAAGACACCGGGAAAAAGTCATAATAAATAACTTTGCAGTTATGTTGCAGGAATGATTTGGAGGCTGATGGATGGARGGAGAAGATTTGAGGTAGCATGGTTGGTTCGCCTCCCTTGCAGCTTGGCAAGTGAGGGTTTAAGGAGTAGAAATGAGTTTAAGCACTTYGTGGGTTTCCCTCTTCACCTTGTAAACCCATTTTCCTGTGCTCAGCTTGACAATGCTGCGGATTCCAAGACATTTTATAAATGCTGCAGAACCACCTTTGTAACGATACCGCTAATGCAACTAATGGACTGTTCAGTCCCACGGGCTCTACGCCGTTACATCAAAGATGCATTTTACCAAAGATGCGTCTGATCAAAGATGCAGGAAACAACTTAATTTGAAACCTTAGATCTCCCAAGCAAGCTAATGAGTTGCATAGGAATTGTAACTTTTTTTGAGGGGAGGGAGAGAAAAAAAAAATACACCCTCCCCGTGGCTCCGCAGCCAGGAGGAATGAGAGGCATGTGGGCTAGGCAGGTAAACAAACAAATCTGTGGCTGTTTGTTAAAATGCCCAAGCGCTTCATCTAGGCAAGAGCAAACACGAGCAGCTCCGTTGCTCTCAGCATGAAGAGTCTTCCGTGTAGCATCTCGTATGACGTGGAGGGTGATCTAGCTTTCCCACAAAACCCAAACCAAACTTTTTAAGGAATGGGTTATATGCATGTTAAATGAGTAATATCCATTTTTCAATGGGTATTTATCCATTTTCAAACCCTTGCTTCTGAATAACAGTAGCATCAGAGGTAAATGGTAACTTGAGCCAGTGGTATTTGGAAGACAAGAAGAGAAATCCTATGAGATCATCAGATCTGGTGTTTCCAGATCCAGAACCAAAAAAGGTACCTTTTTTTTTTTTTGTAAGCATTAAACTGTTTTGGAGCCTTTGGAGGTGTCTAATTATTACCTACTCTGTAGGGGGAATACAGGCATAGCAGAACAGCTCAGGACTAAGGACTGCAAGTGGCAGAGGTTGCCACCAGTGCCTAGAAGCTTCCTCCTGCCCCTCAATGACTTACCTGGTCTCCTATGGCAGGGTCCTCAAGTAATAGACAGCAGACCATAGCTGGATGCAGTTATGAAATAGTTCACCAGATGACACAATGCTAGATACAATTCAGAAGACAATAAATTAGCACAACCTCCTCCCATATCCTTATCATCCTAGATAACTGTGATTGAATTGTGTGTAGCATTGCTTCATAGTCAGTCCCTCAATACATCCTGCCTCTGTGTTATGCTAAAATGCAGCTCCTTGTGCTTCGTGAGTGGCAAATGAAACATGTTGCAAAGGACTGAACTTGCTTTCTAGAGCCTCTTCTCAGGTCTCTGCTCCTGAGAGCTGCAAAGAAAAGTGGCTCTCTGGGTCCCAGTCTGTGCAGAACAATCTTGAACGCAGAGCTCTGAATGCAGAGACTGCTGCTTTTTTGATTTAAATGTATTGGCGATTTTTGGCGATATTTCCTACTCCACTCACACAAACAAATAGTTAAAGGGATTTTACATGGCTGGCTYTTCACACAGATGTTGAGGTACTACATCAGTAAACTGAGAGCCCACTGGGATTAGGATCACATATTTGATATCCCTGCTTATTATATAGAATTAAAATTTTACATGGGAATTTATTTACACAGAAACATTTTTTTTAGTTATAATGAGATAAATCCCAGTTTAGCTGATATATAGCCACGCAGTGATAGTATGATAATTAAGAGAAATCGTATACTTTTATAAACATGTCTTTAGTCAGAGCAGAAGTTTCAGTTCGAACTGCGGTAAATGGCATTTTCTACAAGGTGTTTCTTCTGCAGAATGCTGCTTTCAGCAAAGGACATTATTGCTACTTCATTTTCTCCTCAAACAAGGGGAATACCTTTTGGTGTCATTGCAGCTACAAGTTGTCTCCCACCACAGATCAAACAGGCTTCAGTCTTCATCAGGTGAGCTTCGATGCAATCAATAAAACTGGAAATAAAGGAACCCGAAACAGGTGAATGAATACCCTGGAAACCAGCAAAGTTGGGACAGAACTAATTAAATGCAATAGCTGTCTCTGCGTCTGACTAAACCCAATGGGCATTTTGGCTGCTTTGCCAGCCAAGGTCACTCCGGCCTCCCAGTTTTGGGATTAATAATAATAATAATAGGATATTTTCCCCTATGAATCTCAGCTGTTTAAATGCAACTCTGTTAACACTGGCTGATCGGGCTGCTGTCCAACCTTCTTTCCGAAATCCTGGATAACTGTCTAGAATGGGAAGTTTCTCTGGTCATGGAGCAACTAGGCTCAGCGACCTGTTTGATGCTGGGCTTTGGCAGCACGCCRGGCAAGAGGAGCCACCACCGCCAGGGTCAGCCTTCCCACACAGCACACCCCCATGCCCTGCTCTCACACCTGATCACTGCCAGGTAATTATGCCAAGAGCACGGATGTCCCATCGCAGCCATGCACTTCCACGTGTGCCTGCACATCTCTCCACTGTCCCTGCCTCACGTGCTCTCCAGGCAAAAAGCAGCCCAGGGGAGAAAAACAAGAGGAGAAGGCTAAAATAATCATCACATCTGTCTCAGTCCAATAATACTTATTAGGGCCCTTCAGTTTTGCAGCTTGTCAGAGCTGACTACAAGGGGAGCCAATGCAGTGTTAGAAAACCAAGTGAAACTGGCCCCTCACAAGCAGCTTTTCAGCATCTCCCGCTTTGCAGCTCCTTGCGGCTATAACCTGGTTATCCCTGATTACAAGTGTTCTTCGACAGCTTCAATTTAATTTAGGTATGTTAGCTAAGGTGCAGTCTACTCCACAGACTGTAACTAGATTAAGAGACAGATCGGCTGTAATTGGAGGTCCTGATTGAATTAGATTGGGATTACAAATATAATTGGATATGACCCTATTTGAGATACTTCAAAGGAAATATATCTTCAGAGCATGAAAGCTCAAAAATCAACAGACCTTTTGGAAAACCTTGATCCATTTCCTGTGTGGATGTAGCGGGTTCTGTATCATTCCAGTGCCTTTTGCAGAAATATGTTACTTAAAAAGCAATTGCATTGGTGGAAACTATAAAAGAGGCTCCTGGATATATGTTCCCAGATCCAAGATAACATCCCTGCAGATTCATAACCTTGCTAGTGACACAGCCAGATTAGGTTAAAACTGTGCCTGAAAGGCGCTTTAAAACCCAGTAACAAGTCCTAAGTATAGACTAACAGGCCTCAGGTTTTATTGTAGGATATAAGCTCTGGAGCCACAGTTTAAGCAAAGAATTCCTTTTGCTGACATGGCTTTTGTARAAATTTACATCTGAAAAGAGCAGTTGGCTGAACAACAGTGGCAGCCCTGGTTCAGTGCTTGACACCTTGCCGCATGTAGAGGACAAAAGCTTGAAAACTTTTTTTTTTTTTTTCATATGATGTCTTTTCTTGTTTATGGCCCTTAGTATTTATGGTACTGCGAGCCTCGAGTCACCAGAGACCTGGTTAAGTAGGTCACACCATAAACAGGCTTATCAGAATAACAGCAGGCTCATAATTTAAGCAGGAAAAATGCAGAGAATACATTTTGTGGATGAAAATTGGAAATCTAGCAGTCTCTTAAGCAGACATTAAGGARAGGGGGAAAAAAAAGATATAAAGAAGAGGAAGAAAAAAAATACAATTCAGCCTTCAAGAATACCTAATCCTACTTCTATATACATTTCCAGTATTATTCAGTGATGACTACAGCGCTCCATTCTGGTTGAGGTATGAAATGAAATGCTCAAGTGTTTTGGGCATCATCATTCAATCTCCTTATCCAGAATCTTCAAAAGGTGCTTAATATTGAAGCTTATATTGGGGAAAATAAATAAATAATAGTAATAAAAAAGCTATTCTCACACAGGAATCCATCCGTRTCTCAGGGGAACATACCAAATTTAGGTTGCTCCCAAGTTTCTACCTCTTCTGCTCCACATGCAGAGGAGTCTCCAAAGTGGCCTCAGCAAATCTATAATGTCCTGACCCAACTCTTGCAGTTCTCCACGCTGCTTCATGTCACAGAAAACATGACATCCCCGTTGCCCATTGTGAGGTTTACTATCAGGCAATCTCAGGGAAGATGACAAATGCATTTGAGAATTTCCATGCCCCCAAATGAGACCCATAACCACTATCACAACAACAACAATAGATAGGGGACTTCGGGGCTTCCTTGTGAAATAGCATCACAGATATCTAGGAAATTTTTTATTTATATGTTGTTTACATACACACAAGATTTATGTTGCAATTAAATTTCAGTATAAATTAGTCTGTGAGGCTGTTTAATTGTAGGTGCAAATCAAGTAGGCAAAATGTCCTTTTGCTTTCCTTTTTCTCCTTGGATTTGTATGCGGTTCATTTGTGAGCTTCACAACTCTGCATATATTTTGCAGGTGACAGTCYACCTTGAAAAAGGCATCGTATGGCCTAGCTCTTTAAAAGGATCACTTAGTAAATGATCTCTTATCCATTTTAATTAAAGTGGTATTCAACAAGAAACCCTTCTTAGGCTTAGGTGCATAAATTCACTCAATTTTGTACATCAAGAGAGCAAATCATTTCCAAATATTGACATATGTTGAAACTATTGATACAACTGAAAAGGTATCTTTCTTTTAATTGAGATTTTCCCATTTCCAAGGCTGGTGTTATGTGACAACTTTAGCATGAACAATCTTTATCTCCCTGCTAGTTAATTGAGAGAGGTCAGATTACTTTAAGGAGCCAATCACTCAGGGTGGGGGTTGCTGTAATTTAGGACATCAGGAATTTTGACTCCAAAAACAATTCTTTTTAAACTTTTCATCTCAGAGATTAACTTGTAAATTTTCGGGAGGTGGGGGTTGGAGAAGAACAAACTAGAAGCACAGAAAAGATTGGTAGTCATCTTAAGCACACTAAATGCTGGCCAAAGAGGGGGGAAAAAAAAAAAAAAAAAAAAAAAAAAAAAGGCAATTTCCTTTATTTACTAAGCTTGCTCCATTCTGGATTGTGCATGACTTGGCAAGGATATATTGACTTTTCATGAGCTTCTTTTTACAATTACAAAAGAAAACAAAATTACTGATTGGAAAGGAAACCTTCATTGTTCTGTTTTGTAAAAGAAAAAAGTTTTGCGTGTACTTGGAAGAAACAGAAATGCATCAAAAGAAAGAGAGAAAGCAGATGATGCTACAGAGATCAATACAGAAAATTGGGTGAAATAGAACATCTAGTATGTCTTAAAAAAAAAAAAAAAAGAAAGAAAACCATTTCTCATATCCTAAGTACATTTACTGAGTTGTTTCCTACAACTTTTACAAGCTGTACTTTGTGTCCAAGACCTTGTGATATGTTTTAAGATAAGTGATTTTTTTTWAAATGATTATTTTGAAAGAACTAAAGCATGATAAAATCTTGGGGTCTTCAGAGACTATGCAAAGTGATTTCAGTAAGGCTGGTGGGGTGCCAGTGGTGCAGTAGGGTAGGGATGGAAGAAGGAAAGGCCCAGAGCAAGCTGCTCTCCTGGGTGACAGGGGYGTTAGAGCCAGCAGAGAGGCCTCAGGGACACAGAGCAAACCTGAGCAACAGGAATATGTCCCTCCTGTTCCAGCTTTGTACCACCATATTTTTAATTCCAACAAATGAATTCTCTGAATGAGCAACCAGGATGTGGTTCCCTGCGCCAGGGTGGGTTCATCTCAAGTTAGCACATCAAGCCCAATGGAGAAAGCTTTCAATGTTTTATCACCCTGCTCTATCTAGCCAGAGCCCATTGCTAATGCAACAGAGGAGCACAAAGTCATGAGCAAATTCACCTGGTCAGGCTTCACAGAGCCAAAAGAAGGAGATTCCCAGATCTTGGAGCACAAGGTTACACAGGAGCCATAAGGARATCCTTCTCCCATCCATCCAGAGCCTTTTACTTGGCCCTGAAGCAGGGCTACCCTTGGAGGTGGGAGGTATAAATGGGCTCCAGCAGAGCCTGGGTAATGTGAGACACCTGGTCTGGTGGTCCTGTGGCAACAGTGGCCCATACAGCCTCCTTCCACCTTGCCCCAACCTTCAGCCTTCTTGTAAGAACTGTTGCTTTTATTTACCCAGCCTCACATATAATCATCTGTCTGCCAAATGTGATGGAAATTCCCTCCATACATCCATACATCCAGAGAGAGAGGGGAAGAAAGAAAAAAAAAAAAAGTGCATTACTGCTATTTTGGGAAGATATTGAGGAAAACTTCCTTCATTTGGGGAATCAGTTATTGTAGGGCAGCTGACAGCACGTGAGGACATGAATGACTCCTATTCAGGGCACTTGCAGAGAGCAGTTTCTCCATCTAAATGGTGCCGCTCAGGTTCAGGTTACCAACTCCCATGATATTTGATGTGTCATTTAGAGCTGAAGTTCCTAGAGAAACAAATGATCGTATGAGGAGCCTTTCTTCAGCAAAGCTGTAAAGTAATCTTAAAACACTTGGTCACAAAGAAAAGCCTGGAAATGTGGGGTCTCCATAGGGTTTACTCTAAAGTCACAAAACTACAGAAAGTAAATAAAACATTTCATGTAAATACATATGCATATATATATGCACACATACATATAAATCTCAGAGGACTCTATAGCTATTGAGAAGTTGAAACTAATACCTATTTTTTCTTTTTTGAATACCTGTGGTGTATAATGCTGTGTTTATCTCACTCTTAAATGAAATTTATTCATCTAGACCCAGTGCATATTCAGTTTTGCAGATACTATCGATGATATGTGAATAAAAAAGACACAAGAAATCACGTTTCAGCCTGAAGGGAATATGACCCTCGGTCTCTATCTGGTTTTAGTCTGATGATCACAGAGGGTAAAGAGAGTACAGGGACACAACTTCTAGAATATATTAAAAATAAGGGAAAGAAATATCAAAGGAGATAAATGACAGGAAGTAATGCCCCCTCCCTCAAAAAAAAAAAAAAAAAAACCCACCACCAAAAAACAATCAATCAAACAAACAAACAGCAAAAAAGTGCATTCTAACACTGCTGAAGAATGGCTTGTCACCCTGATCTATGGGCACAAAGTGGCAGATTCTTTGGTGGTAGAAAGTTGTTTCAGCAAGACTGAACTCAACTAAGTGTGTAGAGCCAAAGTCGGCCCCTAGCCATGAAATAGATTTGCCAAATTGCTTTTGATTCATTGTATTTATGATCTTAAAAGCATGTAAGCTATTTTTCCTTTTTTTTTTTTTTTTTTTTTTTCTTTCGGAATAGAGTAAACATAGCTAAAGAGGAGGAGACTGGGTTCAGTGGTGCCCACCTGGGTACTGATGCATATGAGGTCTGGGCATCTGGAACGATGTGATCCCTGGGGATGGACTCCAGGGTGCAGGAAACAAATCCTTTCTACCTGCAGAGCTGGATCCTGCTGCATTCAGCCTTTATCACCTRTTTTCTAGAGCCCCATTCCCTCTGCAGGGTGTTTGTCCACTTCCCACAGAGCTTGACCCCCTCAAAAAATGATTTTAGGACCAGGGAAATGACTCTGTGTGACTATACCTTTTGAAAAGGGGTTATCTTTCTAATTGAATAATTATTTTTGACAYTGGATATCAGCAAATGGTCAGGAGAAAACAGAGTGAAAGACTTTGCTTTAAGCTGCTGCAAGACAATCAGCAACCACATTAGGTTTCATCTTGATCCGAATATCAGGGTGTAGATCAAACCCTGAAGCCTGAGATTAAACCACCCTTGCAAAAAAAGAAAGAAAAAAAGCCCGCTATTAGCAATAGTGGTTCAACAAAGATAGCTCCGTCATCCAGTGCAGGAAACTTTTTAAATCCTTCTTCTTGGTGGCCCACGAGTCCTACAGCCTAATAAATCACTTTACAGAAAAAGCATTTCCTCTGAATTTGCTGTCTAATATGATAAAATATCTCTTGAATGTCATGTCCCCTTTTTATGTGTCTCTCTTCAAATTTTAAATGATCTTAACTTCCTGCTGGAGTTGGGCTATTGTTTAATCTTTAAAAGCTTCTTGCTTGATTTTCAGAAGTGCTGAGCACCCAGAAACTCACTCAACCAGCCTTCAAAATCTTTTTAAGATGCAGGCATGGTTTTTACACTTAGTCCGTTCAAGGATGGCATTGCTTTGAGCCCATTTGACATAACAAATTTCCAAATTAGCGGACAGGGGAACATCACGTCTAGGCAACGTGTGCTTCATAGAGGGACTCGGCATTTGCTCCAAATGCTCATTTAGGGAATTAAAAACAGAAACAAATCCAAAATCCTCTTGTTGCTACAGCTAGCAACTCCCCCTCTGCAGCTCAACGGAGTATTTAATCTTGCAGAGAATATTCACAGTGAATATTAGTTAGCACGAAGAAAGCGCAATGGGCTGCGAACCTGCGTGTTCCTGTTCTTGGGTCTCGCTGTGGGAATGTGGGTGGGCTGAGGGCTGGATTTTTCAATAAAAGATGCAGGAGGAGAGAGCAGGGGTGCGGGCGGACTGGCTGCGCCGGCCAGGCTGCTCTGCATCTGAGCCGCCGCGATGGAAGTAAAATATTTTGCTTATAAAGAATTTTCATAAACATGTCTTAGGATGTGTATTAGAGGTACGTCTTGGGATGTGCATTAGGAGTAAGCTAAACAAAATGGTATAAACACAGGGATGGCCTGTAATAGGAGAATAAATGGGCTGCCCCGGCTCGCTCCCGCGTCCGCGGAGCTGCCRCAGCTCCCAGCCCTCAGATCTGGACGATGCCTAAGCACAGGGGACACAGTGAACTCGAGGAGCCTGTTTAAAAATAAAAATCAAAAAAAGCAGATTAGCACCTCTGACGGCTCTTTGGCTAAAATTAAAAAGGGAAGAAGTCACTCCTAGGAGTCGTGGTGCCAAAAATATCTAAATGTTTCTGAGCCAGAGGAAAGGGCAAATTAAAGAGATGGAGGGAATCACTGTTAAATCTGTATCCAAAATGTCTTACTGTATTTTTAGAAGTATTTACACTTCTAAATATATGTATTACCTTTGTAGAAGGTATAAAGAGGCAGACAGCAGGACTTCCAAAAGAATCAAAGCTGGTCAGGTGCCTAAATTCTCAGTGAAATTCAGAAATACCTCCAAGCTAACTTCCTTTTGTCTCCCAGTCTTGATTCCAATTTAGCCCTGACTTAGGCAAACCTCAGCTGGAAAATTAGATGTTTAGCTTTTACAATCCAGTGGATGCCTAAATATAGACCCAAATACCTAATTTGAGAATTCCACTAAACTTCTGTTTTAAAACTACATGTAACCTATATAAAGACATAAATGCACACTGAATAATAATAATTGAATTCAAATGCTTTCATCCAGATAAAGTGCAGCAATTGAATTAAAATCTCCAAGGGTTTTGGAGCCACAGTGGACAGTGTAAGTTATAATCTAGTTTACTGTATAAAGTACTAATTATGTGTCCATGGTATTCATCAGACTAGAATGTTTCCTGTGAGATGGAGAAAAAATATGGTAAAGATTAAATTAATTATGCATTTTTATAGATGAAACTGTTTCTAATATTTTGTGACTAACAATAACTTTAAAGAGCAGCCGTAAATATATAGCATTTTGGAACCTAAGGAGATTAAAATAAATAACATATGGACCCAAATCATCCGTCAGGCCTGGATTGCAGCTTTGGTAATGTCACTGTTAGAAGTACAACACTTTATTGACAAATAATACGAGCCAAAAAGCCTGCTCGGTATGGACTCAGTAATATTGGCTAAAAAAAGGACTTTTTAGTGGCTCAGACTAGGGACTGATTTAAGCTAAACTGACAGCAAGCCAATAGGGTCTGTGCTCGTGCAGCCTGGCAGCCCGGAGCAGCTCTGTGCTTCTGTATTCGCAAAAGTGCAGGGAACAAATAACCCTGCATTTCCCTGCTGTCAGCACTACCTGCTCACATATTACAAGACAAATGAGGATTTCGTCCTATTTTACCTAAATCTGGTCTTCTCGCCAAGCTGTCGCTGTAGTTTCAAGCAAATGGTGTGATTTTGTGCTTTGTGTCCCAGCAGAGCCTGCATTTCTTGGAGATGCCTCGTGGTAGGAGACCCAAGGGCACCTGCCCTGCACCGAGCCGCAAGCCTGGCCACTCTTTGCCTTCCCCACCCTCCTCTYCCTCATCCCCAGACCCCTTTCCACGTCACTGTCCCAGCACAGAGGCTCCCGGGCAGCGCATGACCAATGTTTTAGAAGAGGGCTTCTGTTTACAAAGCAGCCACAAGTTTGCTTTCCCGATGGGAGCAATTAATGATTTTTTCTTTTTTTAGAGCAGAAGCTCTGCTCTGCCCATTCCAGCATCAAGGGTGGATCGTGAGAAGGACAAGCACCTGGGGAAACCATTTTAAAGCCCAGAGCAGGGCTGGGACATCCCCCCAAAACACCACCCACAAGGAGCCAAGCCAACAATTCCCAAACAAGGATTATCCACGTGAAGAGTTTCACTCTCATCCTGTCTTTTATTTATTATTACCATTTTTAACCATTCCCCCATTTATTCTGTGGAGTACCCAGCTTGCCCAGGTTCCCGCTTTTCGTGCTTCTGCTTGGCCTTGGAGGCTGCATCACTAACAGCTCAGTGCTATTTAGTTTTATTTGCTCTTAAAACGAGCAAGGCATTCTTAGGATGTGTTACGTGATACTACTGTTTTGTTACTTCCCCTGGATAATAAACAGTCTGGAAATTAATGATTTATAAAGGGTTAGTGTTTGTGTGACAGAAACTAGGACAAGTGGCTTGACCCCAATCCCATCCCCATCTGAATACTGCAGATGAGTCACTCCTGGCTCACATTCTTTTGGGATTCTCCGAATGCACAGAAGTCAAATGAACATATATGTAGTACTGGGGTCATGGTCCCTGTTGAGGGGACAAAGCAGGGGTTGCAGCTCTTGACTGCTAAGAAAGCAGAAACGCGGGTGCTGTGCGCGGCGCAGGGGGGTCCTGTCCCGCTGGCACCGTGCGACCGGCCCTGTTTGTTGTACAAACAGGATTTGGGAAGACACAGTGTCGGCCCCTTGCACAATCCTGCCGGGAAGCTGCTCCCATGGGCTCCTCCGCGGGCTGCACATCGCGGCAGGGATGAACCTTATCTGCGGTTTCGTGTTGCTGTGGCGTTGCGGCAAGAGACGTTGAGTTTCCAATAATCCAGCCCTGAAAATATACCTGAATATACCCAAGTGCAATTGCTCGAGTGTCTGCCTTTGACTCTGTTGAAATGAATTACTTACTTTTTTTTTTTTTTTCTGATGGAAAGATACTCAATCACACCGTTGATAAAATAAACCTAAGTAATAGTAAGTGATCTAGCAACAACGCTTAAGTCGCTGCCCAAACAAGCACTGCTGGGAATGGCAGCTCCGCTCCCTGCCTTTTAGAACAACCCCATAGGATGGGAAAAGGTTGTTTTCTCCAC
Source organism: Nothoprocta perdicaria (assembly GCF_003342845.1). Classification (NCBI taxonomy): domain Eukaryota; kingdom Metazoa; phylum Chordata; class Aves; order Tinamiformes; family Tinamidae; genus Nothoprocta; species Nothoprocta perdicaria. The sequence goes on from NW_020455532.1 coordinate 6,214,955, forward strand.
ATCCCACACCTGCACAAATGCCATTAAAAAGCCAAACAGAAATACTAGAAAGCAGTTCTCATGCAAACTCCTGATGCTTTCAGGATACCTGGACAATCCCCGGGCAGCGTATGGGATACAGTGAGGCTGGGGGACAATGGCCCTTTGTCACCGGCTCAGCAGAGGCTCCGATATAATTTACCATACAATGGGACAGTGCAAAGGATGTGCAAATCTGTAAACACCCCCCAGGGTTCGGTGGGTTTGAAGCAGCCAGGTGAGATCACATAACCTAATCTGCAGAGGTAGGAAGGTGATGGACACATCAGCCACCCTGCGGCTCAGTTATCAAGGCTCTGGGTCAATGTCTTTAAAATGCTTCCAGTGTCACGGATCAGTGGCTATTGGAAAAGGAAGAACTTCACGGGGTTACGTGTGGGGTTTTGCTYACGTGCTCCTGCAGGCCATGGATGATGACGTCTCGCAAGGACTTTCCGAGGACGGCACGTGAGCAGCAGTCCCGCTGGCTCCGCGTGTTTTGGTAGCCAACAKCAGCAGCCCGAGACTGCAGAGAACGAAAGGTGCTATGAAAACTCTAAGTTGTTACTGTACTTGCTCAAAGATTAACATCAGATTCCCAAGAAAAGGGCAGGTCTACAGGCTGCTAATTTACTACCAGTAAAACTCAGTTTAATAAAGTTGTGGTAAATATTTTCTGCTTTTAAGACCCTTTAAGGCTTCAAAGGCTCCCATTTGCTTTAGGGTYCAGAGGGATGCTGATGCCAACAAGACAAGTTTCATTAATTACATTGCACAAATAAGCCAAATATTGCACAAACGTGTGTAGCAACAGTGGGAGGAATGCAGCACGGACTGCTCGTGGCTCTGCAGAGCCCAGACCGGCACTCTTTGAAGGCCACATTGTCACTATCTGCACCCAGACCCCTCACCAGAAAAGGTTCCCAATATTCCCCCCTTGAAGGCACAAATCCTGCACTGCATTTCCTGATGCATGGCATGCTATAATAAAGAAATAAGATTAAAAAAAAAAAAAAGAAAACCCACATACATAGATAGACATCCCTGTTCTCTGGCACCTCGCCATGGTGTGGGGGTTGCACACACATTGCCAGAGACTGGCAGAGAATGGAGTCTGAGAGGAAATTCCTACAATCCCTATTCCACACCAGACTGAAAGCATCCTGCTTTAGGGGGCCTGGAGGTGCCACATTCTKCAGCCACAGTCAGGACCAGGAGACTTTACCAGCAAATGAGAAGACCAGGCTCGCTGCACCAAAAATGAACCTAGAGGCACGGGAAACAACCAGAGATTTCACAACCATTAGCAAAACGTCACTGAAACCACACGAGGACTGGAGGCTGCTGGAGGAGCTTCAGGCAAAGATGATGCTCCCAGTGGACATGAGGGGACCAAAATCCCCATTTTGATTTTGGTTCCATCTCCTTTACCTTTCAGCTTGCACAAGCCATGCACAGAAGACTCTGCATTGCATTGGGCAGGTGGAAGCCTCCTGCTAAAAAGCAGTTGCAGACTGCAAGGCTGGAGACAACTTGTGCAGCATCTCTCCACATGAACTCTCCTCGTAGCCTAGATTGACAGAAGAGCAAGTGCAGAAGCTGCTGCAGTGTTTGCAGCCAAGGGAGACCTTAGGAGCACATGTTGACAGTGCGCCATATGTCAGGGCACGTGCTGCTTTATGTTACTGGGAAGGAACTGTAGAGGGCTTGTATATGAATTTTAAATGAATTGTTAACACATTTTATGAATCTGGTAAAGGAGTGCTGATGGGGGAGAGCACACATGTCTGTTGGGCAAGATGGAGTAAATAAATCATGGCTTTCACAAGATAAAACTTTATGGAGCAGCAATAAACAACAGAAATACTTCTAGCAGCATTTAAAGCCATGTAAAAGGAAGCACGAAGGGCTGGCTGCCCCCCAGCACAYGCTCACAGCAGCTTATGGGAGAGAAGCCCCTTTGCTGCAGGAGGGAGGGCCAAGCTGTCAACGTAGGACAAGGGGCTGCTGAGCTGTCGCTCATGGTCTTTGGTCCATGACATCTTCCAGCACCTGCAGGTGCTGCTTGAAGCATCCATGACATCTTGGCGCCTTCCCCTAGACATTGTCCCACTTATGCTCTGCCTTCCTCCACCATAAATTCCTCTGCTCTTTGTGATGAGCAGCATCTTGGACCAAGRGAGGCACCCGGTGTATCTACCTCATCCCTCCCATCTGGATTCACACTCCCGGCAAGCAMATGGAAAGTCATTTTCTAGGGGCATTGGGGAACACTAAGCCAAAGCTCAGYGGAAAAATGGGAAAATTACATTTCTATCATTGTTTCTTGAAGTTCCTCACGAAAATGCACTGCCAGAAATAKGTCACAGCCTGCTGGCCAGCCTGGTGGAATGGCCTTGACAGGTCCTCCGGGGGAAGGGTCCACTCTGGGCTAGGCAGGCAGGAACCATCTGCACACTTTGCAGAAGGTACTGGTGTCTGACGTATTGTTAATCATGAAGCATTAGAGATCCAGAGGAGAAAACTGGCTGAATTGGTATTGGAAACCTCTGGTAAATATATTGCCTGAATGGCATGGACGCATCTCCTACCACAAGGAAACAAAACACCTTTTCTARAAGTGTTTACCCAGTTTTAACATGCACCTGCATAGAAGCTGAACTCTGAAAAGAGCTTTTGTAGATATTTCCACAAACTAATTTAATGTCAAATCCTCTTAGACACCACAGATGATCCTAACCCAAAGAAAGCAACCAAATAATTTATATGAATAAAAATAGCTCTGCATTATTGATATTAATTTTATAGATATATTTTACTATTTTATTCAGGAAGATCTCTAAGTGATCAATTCCCGGACTGCTCGCAAGATTACCAAATCCTATTTACACCTCAGGTTCTTCACAGCGTCTCTGCTAGGCAGTGATTGATGCTGCCAGAAAGCCCCTTTGCCTGCCTTGACCTGCCCTGTCAYGGTGGCTTTTCATATTTGCTTTTATCTAAGACCACTGCTAGTTATTTTTGAAATAYGCCAGCTATTTTATAATATATTCTGAAGAGCAGTTTGCAGCAGAAGTTTTAAGTGTCTATACAGCACCTCCAGGGATGACAGACTCTTGATACAGGCATGATGGCCTGGTGCTATCATGAGAATAGTTTAATTTAACCATCCAGATGATCAACTTTTATTAGTGAGAGTCAAGCCCCATGCAATGTATGCAAGAATATCTTCACTTGACCAGTCTGGCTGGGTAGCCCTGCTCTATTGAAAGGCCTAAATGCAACTACAGCTCCAGTGAGGATCTCCAAGTGAAGATATTGCCATGAGACAGCRCAGATCTCCTTAATCAGGGGATTACTATTCAGAGGATTTTTTCCTCCAACCTGAGTCTAAGTGATACTTATCTAAACTTACCCAAATGGCTTTTAGTTCAAAATCTTATGTAAACAGGCTTTTATAAGATGAGAAATTTGACCCTGCTTTACTCAGCACTGTCAGATTTAGCATGAAATATTTCACTATTTGTAGGTATAACCTTAGCACAATGAAATCAATAGAGGTGTTTCCACTGAACAAAATGGAACTATTTTCGGTCTCTCATTTGGGAAATACAGMTTCTTGGGCTTTTGGTTTCAGTTTGATTTTTCTCCACAGCTACATTCTGACCCACAATTTCTTCACCGTCTGTAGATATYTGAATAATCACAATTTGTTGAAACTAAGACACAAGAGAAGCACAGAGTTGTCTGAGCCACAGGCAGAGAGATGTTTGTGGTCACAGATGAAGTGGGCACTTTGGGCAGACTCGGATTTAGGCAACTCTTCATCTACCCCCATTGAGAACGAGGCAAAGGCAAGAAGATTTTCCAGCAACCTTGAAGTGTCTGAGTTCTCAGAAAACTCCCCTTAAACTTCAGGCTTCTGGATATACCCAGAGAAGAGAACAGCTGAATTATTTTCAGGGAAAAAAAAAAAAAGCAGATAGTGAAAAAAAAAAAAGTCACTTGCCCGATTGATCCCCTTCAGTTCAGTGGAACAAAATTTACTGTGCCTGGATTCCACTAGATCCACTCCATGTGTATTCACAGTCCCCTCAGCTGATCACAGCTCAGCTGATGTTGTAGCTTAGCAGAGATCCAAGATATCCAAGATAAGTAACTTTATTTATATGCGACAGAACCCCCACAGGCAYATTTTAAAACATCTTGATATAGAAATAAAACAGGAAGATGCAAAAAGGAGTGAAATTATTCAGGATATACAATGGAGGAATTTTATTACCAAACTGACTGCGTTGTAAATCAAGTGCTCTGTAAATGCAATAAAACAATTGTTTAGTCTGCATGATTCATACCACAAACCTCAGTATTCCGTGTTTTGATCTTATTGCAGCAATAAACTGTCTAGACAGCAATTAACAAACTGTTTTTTCTTCAGATGTTTGGAGTGCCTTTGCTGCCTGATCGGCACTCAGAAATACAGGGCTTTTTCTTCTATTCCTATTAATTATCAGGCTGATCAAGAAGCACGGTTAGCCATTCTCTCTAATTGTACAACATCCCTCTTTAGGCCAATTGCTATAGGAAAAATACCAAAAATATTGTTTTTCATTAGTAGTAAGTAGCTAAGATAAAGATTTATTTTACCATGGTGCTCTGGAATGAGCTTTAAAAGTATAATTTATACTGAGAAATGATATAATATTTTAGGTCCTGCTTCAACAAACTGCTTTRAAGTGTGTGCAGCTTTAAGGATATAAGTAATCCTGCGAGAACACGTGTTCACATTTCAATMCATAGCTGAGGTATGACCAAATAACTGATCTATCATGTATGATTGTCCCCCTCAAGAACACTCCACTTTTTCTCCCCGATAAGTGGGGCAGCTATGTTGYTCCTTAGTCTTGTACTCAACTATTTCCAACAGAAAGTAAATGGTTCCTAAAGCCTGGGATGGTTTCTGGGGGATTAAAAAAAAAGAGAAAACGGAGGAAGCCCTACAGGAAAAGATGAAAGATAATGTCTTTACTCATTCTATATACTGCACTTATTATATACATGTATATATCCCAGAATTAAACCTTATAAAAGACAATGATAGAGTAGTGCAGTGTTTTGCAGAAACAACCATCATTTCCATGGTGGTCTGTRCTGGGACCACTTGCTTGTCAGAAGTGAGTGAGGGCACAAAAAAACCCACATGTGTGTCAGCCAAAGTAGGTGGCATCATATGCCTGTGTCCTGGGGTATAGAGTGTTTGTTCGGATAAGACACTGAGTTGCTATGTGTGCGTGCCTGGAGTTATGCTCATAAGCAGGAAAAATAACGCAGAGAAAGAAAAAGAGAGAAAAAAATAAAAGGAAGAGGGGAAAAAACTGCAAGTGGAAGGATCAAAAAAGGCAAAAAAAAAAAAAAAAAAGAAAAAGAAAAAAAAAGAAGGAAAAAAAGGGAATTTTCCTGGGCTGCTGGACAGCTCCCATGTGCCCCCGCTGTGCACGTGTGCGGGGGGACCTGCAGCCACCAGCTCTGGCTGCAATTCAGTAAAAACTGCCAATAAGTGATATCTCAGAAGCAAAACCATTACATTAAATCTGAAGCAACTTTTCAGAATTTATTTGAAAAGCAGTCTTTTTAAATTTTTTTTTTTAATACTTCAAATATGTTTTCTTTTAGTCTCTGTTGTGCTGGTATAAGGAAGAAAACTACAGAAAAAAATAATACCTGCTTAAATTATCATTAAAAAAACAAAAAGAGTGGCATTTTAGCTGAAAGTGAACTTTTCAGCTAAGCTCACCACATTTCACAGCTTTTATTCAAAGTGTTTCTAYACACTTCTGCAGAGAACTGGAGTTCTGGGTCCTATTCTATCCCTGGAGAGGTGGAATATTTTATTTATTTCAGTGTAAAATAAAATCCCATGGGCCTGAGCTGGGTAAACAGGCTGCAGAGGAGGCTCACCAACCTTGTCAGAAATGGCTTTTATATACAGACTTGGAAATACAATGGATCTTGGGAAGATCTTTTTAGTGTAAAATACTCTCCAAGTACTGTGAGGCATCCAGTTTTATAGTGATACCCAAACTCCACAGAATATGAAATATCGGTCCTGTCATCCCTACAACAAAGGGCCTGATCCTAATACCCTGGCAGAGATGGTGCAAGGCTGATATCCAGCAGTTCGAGTGTCCAAGTCCACATCTGTGCACGCACACACGTGCAAAGACAGCTAAACCCCCCAAAGCTTTTCCCCCTTGCCTTTCACTGAGCAAGGTCACAGAAAGGCAGGGATGGAAAAGGAAGTTTCTGCAGACGGATACAGGAGGATGAATAGCTTACAAGTTGTTGACTGCATCATGGGTAAGTCCAGCACATGGTAATTACAGTGGAAAAGTCTAGATGCCAGGAGGATTTCCCAGTTATATTTGGAAAGGCTGGAGCAGACATAAGGAGATAGTATTTAAGAGTGACTACAGGAACCACAGTAGGAGCCAATAAATGCCCCACAATCCACTGACAAATACATGCCTTTTTTTTTTTTTTTTAAATCTTTGTCTGAAGAGTTGTTTCTTTGTAAAATAGTTTCCTTTTTTTTTTTTTTTTTTTTTTTTTTTTTTTTTTTTTTTTTTCTTAAACTCATTCCTTTGCAAAACTTGAGGGAGGAGTTTGCATTCACTCCAATATTCTCTCTCTCACGTTTGAGTGCCAGGCAGATATCACAGAATCACTCCTGAGACAGACTTGCAGCTTGGATACAGTTTCCTTAGAGAAAAACCTTGGTCATCGTGGATTTGGAGGGTGGAGAAGAGAACATGGGAAGAGCCACGGGGACTTTTCAAGCAGTTTGGAAAGGCACTCGCTCAAATCAACCTCTGAACTTGCCAACCTCAGTTGTTTCCCCTTGGATCCACCTCATAGTTTGTGATACACAAAATGCTTGTGCATCACAGAAACACACTTGTGACAAGAAACTCTTGTTTCTTATCTGAAGGAAAATGGGAGCTGGTGACATCCTGGCCTTGTCTGGCCACCTTGCCTGTCAAATAAGGACAGCTGCCGAAGTGGCCAGCCAGGGTGGCTCCTGCCCCCATCCCTTCGGAGGGGACAGTTTTGCTGTATCCCCATTAACACCCTTCCAAATTGCAAATCATCTTCAGCCACCCATAGGATTTTATCTCCTCTCAACCTGCTAAACAGAGCGGGCATCTGCAAGATGCACCAGCTTACACTAATGTGCTCAGAATGGGCTACAAAAGATAATTTAGCAGAACCTAATATGAAGGCAAAACCATGTCTTCAGTGAAGACAAAACAAAACAAACAAGACAAAAGGAAAATGACAAAAAAAAAAGCCCCACTCCTTGATTCCTTTGATTGTTTTTTAAGATGCTGTAGCACTACAGGACTGCTCTTAYAAGAGAGAGATGCTAATTCCTCTCTCTCCAGCCTCCCCCTGTCCTACACACACTAGCCCTAAGTCTCTGCCCAAAATATGAAGCTGCCGAAAGATTTTATTTTGTTTTTGTTTTTAATMATTTCATTGATTCATGCTCTTTCAAATTCCAGTCCCAAATATAAGTCATGACACTGGCCTTGCTGCCTAGAAAATCTTCATAAATACTTTCCTTGAAAAAAAAAAAATTGCTAGGACTACAGCAGTTGGTTAGAGCAGAAACAACACGTCCCACAAAACTCACCTACTTGGAGCTTTATTCCAGACTCTAAATTCAGACCATTTTCTTCTGAAACCTCCTAAATTTCTCCAGATTGAGCCCAATTTCACTGAACAACCAGAGGCTTGTATAAAGAATCACTCTTCTTCAGAGTTTTGCAGCAAAATCAAGCAAAATCCATCTCACATGGTTTTGATTCTTAAAAAAAAAAAAAAAAAAAAAAAATCAGCTGACACTCATTTATTTCAGGTGAATTTCAGATTGAGAATGAGCTTTCTTTAAACCTCAGTGGGGATTTACATGGTTAAAACCCTGAATTTCTCAAAGCCTGGCAAAATAATCTAATGAATGCCATTAATCTTTCAAAACCAAGTTTTTACACAGCTCTGGATATAGCCTCGTAGGAAGGCAAAACAAGAGGCAAACCCCAACAAAGCCCACTCCCGCGGAGGGGGTTCGATATTCCCCATACGTTTCGTTACATTTTCCTTCGGTTCAGGCAGCCAAACAGTGAATCTAATTAACTGGACACAGGAGGGCCCTTATGAATGGAATGTAACATAACCATACAAAGTAATCTCGTTACATTGTAACAAGAGGTTAAATACCACTTCCTGCTATGTAGTAGCTGTTAAGTGTAGTATTGATGAAAAATATGCTAATAACGCCCGCTGAAAAGAATGGCTTAGTTCTTGTTAGCTAATCTCTGCAAGCTGTTTGGTAAGCGGCTTTTGTATTATGGTTATATCACATGCACATCAAGCACAACTGCTCTGCTCTGTCTATCACCGCGTTTTAAACTCCGCAATTGTTTTTTCCCCCTGTAGGGCAGATTTACATATATATACATATAAATATCCGTGCACACACAAATAGGCAGCGGTTTGATGCGCTGCCCAGCACCCTCCCGACTCCCCCCTCTCTCCTCCTCTGGCATCTTCGACCGAAGGGATATTGCTGGACGTGGTGCTGCCAACTGCATCCGCACTAAAGCTATGGGGGAAAGATAAAGTTTGCGAGAACAGGGACAGTGGCTATGCTGAAAAGGCATAAAGTTACAAATAGGGCCACACTACGGATTTTTCTYTTYTYTTYTCTTTTCTTTTCTTTTCTTTTCTTTTCTTTTCTTTTCTTTTCTTTTCTTTTCTTTTCTTTTCTTTTCTCTTTTCAGATTTACAGAGCTGTAAATGAGAATCGGGCCTCTTTTTTTTAAACTGAGAAGTCAACAGAAATCTGCTCGTAAATGATTACTGTTTACACCTGGGGGATAATTATTAATCAAAGCTCCCAGTTAAACCTGAAATTATAACTTAAGGATACTATCAAAAATGTGAACGGCTTTAAACGGCAGCAGCTGGTGTGGATTTTCACAGCCCCTGTGCCCACTGCAGCTGCATTACTGTGTCCACGGCTTTCCTGAGGTGTCCATGGTGCAGGCAGGGACACCTTGCAGAGCCCCCRTGTCTCATCCGGGCACGGGACCATCTTTATCTGCAGAGCACCCTCTGTTTTCTTTTCTCCCTCTTCATTTCCATAAACAATATGCACAATTCTCGGAGCCATTCAGTCTGCAAATAAAGGCGGTRGGCTAAGTAAATTTGCTTCACACCAATTATTTTTGTGAGGTCACCGAGTTAAGCATTAAAGAACACTGCTGGGGATGAGCGCTCGGGGACAGTATGATTTGTGCTATGAGCTGGACAAAAGCACTCAGCACATGGCATAATACAACATTTATTGGGAAGCTTTGTGCCATGAGTTAATAGCAGAATAATCCTTTTCTCTTAACAACCCCGAATTACTCATTTTATCTCCTAACCCAGCTGCACTATAAGTCACTTTTGTAAGTCGTGGCATATGAAAGAAAGCAAAAGCTGTGCAATTTCTGGAAAAAAAAAAAAAAAAAGAAAGAAAAAGATAATAATAGAAGGAGAATTGATTGCTCAGTTCAGCAGTAAGTGGTTTCACTTCTATGCACAGTGTGAGGGTGAGTAGTCGTCAAATTATTGTGTTGTGTTTTATGCAAATAAAATTACAGAAGGAGAGAACAGATTAAAATGATCGGAAGCCGTGGAAGGAGCCCAGAATCCAGCTGCTGCGAATTTGCTCGGCTTTATTGCCACTCTCCCCATAGCAGCTCCCACCAGCAAGAGCCTGGCCTGGGGTCTCGCTATTGACTATGCAGGGCTGGTGCACGAGCAGTAAGAAACTGTGACAAAATGCTCTGCACATGGTAATTGCTGATGATTACATTTCAGACAAAGCACTCAGGCTTTAACAAAGCAGCGTGGCAATATTTGCCTCACTGGAAGCCAAATTATACAGCAGTTATATCGCTGTTAATGGAAAAAGGAGCAAGTCTCACAGTCGCCCTGCTCATTTCAGGAGGGGAGGTCGGAGTCGGGCCTGGATGCTCCAGGGGATTTCMAAAATCCAGCTCAAGCAGAAAGCCATGATCTTGCTGAAAAACTAGAGATCAGGCCGAGACTGGAATCAATGGAAATTAGATCTGGAAAAATCACTGCAGGAGCTGATATTTTATCATGTTTCCTTGGAGACAGAACTAAAAATTAATACCTCTGCTGGCACCTTGAGGAGGGCAAAGTTGCTTTTTTTTTTTTGGAAACTTTATTGTCTTACAGTAAACTATAAATGACTATTATATCTAGTAATAGAAAAAATACAATACACTAAAAAAGATTATAAAACAAGTTGCGTGAAACAAGTATCATGATAGAGAACTCCCCCTCTCCTTTTTTCTCCTTTTCTCCTTTTTTTTTTTTTTTTTTTTTTTTTTTTAAAGTATTGTTCTAAAGGAACATAGCTGCCTTCCCCTCACCTCCCCCCAAAAGAGGTTAAAACAGAGCTCTATTCTTTCCATATTTTAATGCCTTATTTGTTTTTAGTAGTGGAAATGATCACAGCTCTTTCAAGATAGGGAAAAAAAAAAAAAAAAGCAATTGGAGGCCTCACTGGGTTGTCTCTTTCTTCAGACAGTGAGAATATCACTTAATTACCGTCCAACAGACATACCTATCCCTCACCCATTTGCGGTACTTAAGTTGGTAAGGGCTGGAGCAGATCAATACACACGCGCCGGCTGAAAGATGTCATTTTGTCATTTACAGTAAGAGACAGTGCAAGGAATGCGATATTTGTTTTTTTCCTCGAGACGTCTGAGTGTCAATGATAACATCCAAGGTCTTTGCCTTTGTCACAAATATTTGATTGTCTTTTCAGCACCCTCCGTCAATAGCAAACACCTCCGACATTTACTGTCTGCTGCTCATTTTCAAAGAGACAACAATGCCAAGACCCACACATCCGTCTGCCGCAGAAACTTGTGAAACTCTTTGTTTCATTTTTTTCCCACTGCCCTGAATAACCCTCTCGTCCCATATGGCAGCAAGTTGCAGTTCATTACACCTCCCAGGTCTGGGTGCACCAAGCTAAGGTGCTGACAAAGGGGTCTCTTCCTCCAGGTATTAATCAAGAAGAAAAAAAAAAAGTTTTATAAATTGATGGGTATTTTCTTGGAATTTGGTGCTATTTATTCAAGCCTGGGAAAGAATGGCAGATTTCACTTTAGTCATCTTCCCATTCTTTAGCATTGCAGCTTTGAATGCCCATGCAGCGCTCGCGTTGCACTGCTGCTTTTAAGGGGAAAAGAGGCAGTGTAAACAATGCTGAAATGAAAATAGCAAATTCCACAGTTATGACTCCAGTAAAAGTTACTCAGGCATTTRAATAATGGGACTTCCTATTCCTCAGATATCTTCCTTTCTGAAGAATTGTCTCAGGAAGGGATAGCATCAGGGATCATAAATTGTCTTTTGGCTTTTCAACACTTTACAGGCTCCCATGCATCTCCAACAATAGGAGTGGGGAATGACTCTTAACAGCTCATTAAGGCTGTTTTTGCCAAATGCAAATAATAAAAAGGCCTCTTAAGAGACTGTCTCATTTTTATTCAGAAAAGCCTACTACAGAATATAAAAAGATGCCATAAAATGGAAATGCAATAGAAGAGCCAGCGCAGTTATCTTTGGTGTCCTTTGTAAGATTTCCATGCTGACTGGAAATCTCATGGGCATTTCTGGATACACTGCTGAACGATCCTGCTCCACACTGAGATGGTTCCTTCAGAAGGGCACTTGAAAATCGTAATATTGTGCTAGCAACACACAGATTTCTGAGGAGTGAAGGAGGGGGAATAGACAGTAAGGAAAATTTAGTGGACTTGTATAACATTCACTATATGTTTTTACTATTAATTCACAGATCATTTTTCTCAGCTTTGCTCTTACTGTAGGCTTGACTCTTTTGTGAATTTGGCCTTCCTACAGAAAAGAAAGCGGCTATGCATGAAATACCCTTTTCTATCCCCGAATGTGAAGCTCTTCTCCCTTGTGCTGTGCGTTGGGCCAGAAGCTCCTTTGAGGTGGATATGCAGGAGGGCAGGAGCATCTCTTGGCAGTGCGGGTTGGCATCTCGCAGCCACCTCAGGGCTCCTGCCTTGCTAATACTGCGAGAGAGGATCATTCCCAGGACCCCCAACAATCCCGGTGCCCATTTCCCAGTGTGGACACTGGTACCCGTGGTACCCTTCCTGTGGGAAGGGAAATACGCACCGAGGCCAAAGGGGTTTGGCGCTGATGCCCAAGCCCAGGAGACACAGAGTTCRGTTCTGCCCATGTTAGCACCTATCATGTTACCACCTATTTTTCAGAGATTTTAAACACTTAAAGCTTTCGTTGATCTTGCTAAGAGTCTTGCATGTATTTTRCTTTTGAAAGCTAGTTCTGTAGGTAGTGGATGGCAACAGTCACTACAGCATCCACAGCTGGAGACGGCATTGCAGCCTGGTGTGAATGGCCAAGCACTTTGGATCCAGCTTGTTCTCTGTTAAATCCCAGTTCATACATGTGCCAAAGGCAATGGACAGATATGCCTTCAGATTTCAGCTGAATAAGACAATAACTTCAGTATAGCTTGAGAATAACTCTATGAAGACTAATATAATGATTATATCAAATTATATCAGCTGATGTACTAGCATTATTGATTTATACTCCAATAATTTTTMTTATAATATTGTCTGGAAAAAAAAACATTCTGAGAGCTGAACACTTGCTTAAATCTGAGTTATACAAATACCAATGGATTTTCCTTATCTTTATTATCACCACAATGATTTCTTAAATAATTACACTAGAAATACCGCCATGTGGATGAAATTTTCATTGCAGGAAATAAATGTGTTATCCAAATGCCCTCACAGACACACAAGGGATTGCCAGGAGAGGCTTGTAGCCTTTCTTCACAATTAGGACCCTCCATAAGTATGTTAAATCAACTTTAAGAGTTAACATGAATATCTGACTTGGTAACTTTTCCTGAGTAAACACTGAAAAATAAAAGTGAAACAAAAGAAACAGAACTTGGCCCAGACACTAAATTGGCCACCTCTGAGAACTTCTCTTCAGTCAGTGCTGCTACGTATTCATTCCTCCCCGGTGTCCTCTGTGATTACTTTGGTACAGCCTGAGTCACTGGGATTAAACCTCTGAATCTAGATTAGATTTTCCTGACAAAAGACTGAAAAAAAAAAATAGAAACAATATAATTGGTTTGGGGCTTATCTCTGGCGCAAACTTTGAGGGAGGATTTCTGGTTTTGGCTTATACAGTTGCTGACACTACGCCACACACAAGCTTACTTTGTAATTTATTGCAGTTTTCACTACCTTGGCCTTTCAGAGTGGAAGGATGGGCAGACTTGACTTTTTAAAATGTAAATGAACCAGAACCTTGAGGGGCCTTGGGATATTTTCCAAACTTCCTGAGCACCAGTAAAAACCGGTCTGTAGCATTTTGTACAGTGGAGACCTGCAGGAACTAGGACGATGGAAGTGCCGAGTTCTTAAACATGGGAATCCAAAGCCCTCTTCCTGCTCTTGAGGACTTCACCTCCGGATAAGTTAACTTTCCCCGAGATTGCAGCTTGCTCCCCACACCCCCCGCCCTCCCACATTTAAAGATTGCATTGATTTGATAGTGGCTCATTGGCACCATGCCCTATAAGGAAAAAGACAGTAGGGTTAAATTGTGAATAGCYCTCAGTTTTGAAAAACTGCTGAGCTCCACCATATGGACTGCTATATGGCAAGGAATATGCTTTATTGGCATTGCTTGGAGGTTTACAAGCAATCTTCTTGAAGTTTTAATGGTTGCTTGGGTGATTTATCCTGTCTTGAGAGTCAGTGCTGTTAGGAGGCACCCAATTCTTGAGCTCTTGCTTTCCTTTATTATGAAAACCTTTAATCTTTCCTACATGTACCATAAATAACCTCATTATGGCCACACAGAGAAAATGTAACAGTTCCCATGTAAGTTTTGACTTTTTACTTAACACTTTTATGAGCTACTTTAACTTCACAAGGGGGATACTTAATATATAGCAGCAGAGATTTGGGGGGCGAGGAGTAGGACCACGAATGAAAGTGTCATATACAATATTGTGTCTTTGTAGCCATAAAGTCTAGTGTCATTTTTCAATCAGGATTGCTGGCATGGAGACAGGCTTTCTTTGCTTCCTTGAAATACTCAAGGGCATCTTTTTTTCTTTTTTTTTTCTTTTTTTTTTCTTTTTCTTCTTTTTTTTCTTTTCCTTTTCTTTCTTTTTTCTTTTTTTTTTTTCTTTTTCTGCTGAATGCTTCAGACCAGTTGGTTCCCCAGATTCTATCTCACAGTAACAACCTTTACCAAACTAACATTTCTACCCCAATAACACTATTTAATTTATTCTGCACCAAAAAGTTTTCACAAGAAAAAAGAATGGATACCTCTGGAGGCTGGGATAGAAAGCACTGATACAATTAAATTGAAGAYAGAATCTCTCTTTTTCAGCGTTGATGTCCACAATGGAACTAACAATTACTTTAAAAATCTATATTTGAGACAAGATATGAAAATGGATACAGAAGAAATAAAAACCATGATAACCCCTGTAGTTGTTGCCAGCTATACCACCCTTTCCAAAAACCATTGTCATTTTTGGAAAAAATGGACATAATGTCTTCAAAGCCACCAGCTATCCATATCAGGTTTGTCTCTAYTCAGGTCTATCACATGTACTCTTCCATCCTATGCCTCAATTTATGTACCTGTAAAATGCAGATGGCACATTTACACTTCTTTGTGCATCTTTGTAAGCTCTGCAGAAAGAAAAGGACTTTATGAACGGTCAGCATTGGTACTGGTAYTTTTTTCTTTGGCTTGAGTGGTTCTGCCTAAAGGGGATTTCCTTAACAAAACCAAGGTACAGGCAAAAGAGGCAGCCTTTGGGATATGTGGGATGTATATCACCACACCCAAGGGTGGAAAGCAGGAGACAAATCTCAGATAAGGAGGGAACAATTAGAGAATTCAGACTGATGTTTCATGCGAAAGGACACTCAAATTAGCATAAAACAACAGAGCACATAACTTGAAATGGAGGGATCTGTAATTGAAGCAAAGCTCTAAGTGCATCTCTTCAGCTAATTGATATCTTAAAGATTGTAAATAAAGAAAATAAAAAAGGGGAGAAAAAAAAGGACTAGAGGGCAAATTACAACTTTGGAGTAGGGATGGACTGAAGTTAGAGGATGCATGTGAGAGTTATGCAGGGAATTTGCAAAGGGCTGGGCAGTGTTTTATGGAACATTTGCCCTCAAGTTTTAAATATGCCCTTGGTTGGGTAAGGGGGATGGGAAATACCGCATAGAAAATATCTCTCTTTTTGGATACAGCACACTTCATTTGAAATTAAAAAGAAGAAATATAAACTATATAATAACAAYGGACTATCATTTATTTTCTTACCAAAGCTGATTTCCTATATTCCTGGAGATTTTCACCATCTCCCAGGGTATAGATATCATTCTCAGCCCAAAGCAGAAGCCCAGATCTGAAGGAAAAACTGGGTGGGAGGAGGGTTCTTACCTTTCAGTCCCAGTAATTTGGAAAAGGAACTGTCTTTTTGTAGTATCTTCTCTAGCACCTAATACAGATAAATCTGAGTTATTATAAGAGTTTCTGTGTGCTTCAGATACATGGAATAAACACCTTACATGATTTTACAATTTAAGATTAAGATTTAGTTGAACATGACAATTACTACCAAGAAAAAAGTAATTATGTTTTTCCCCTCCATTGTGGAGCTCAGTAAGGTCTATAGATGCAAAAGAGACACACGTGATGTCAGTATACATATTATTTTTGCTTCTTGTTCAGCAACTCTGGTAAAGGGCCTTTGGTAAGAAAACTTATGCACTGACCAGACAGCGAGCCTTTGAGTGCTTATCAAGGCTTTGGGAAAAGCATGAGAGCGACAGGTTATAGGAACCAACGTGCAGCCCCTTCCAGCAAAGTCCAGAAAAAGGTGCAAAAGAAACACAGTTGAATATTGAGTACTGAGGAGGCAAAGCCAGGGTGCTGTGGGGTGCTGGGGACTGTTCTTTGAGCTGTATCTGSAAGCTGTGATGCTGGGTGCACTGTATAAATGAGAGATCCCATTTTCCTGGTGCAGGCCAATATTCAAGTGAAAAATGGCACAGCAGATCTGCAAGATTTCAGTCTGCAGAGATAAAGACAGATTTTACACATTAGGAATATATTATCAGATTTTTTAAATATCATTATTAATATCATGACAGGGAATTATCAGCGTTCTGAAGTTGATCAGAAATGTTGAAATCTCCCCAAAAGTCCATTACCCCCTTGGGTCTCACAATCGGGGCAGCCTGGGGCYGGTGGCTGTGGGCACGTGCTCTCTGAGGTCGTTTATTTTAGCTCAGCAGCGTATTCCCATAAGTCTGGAGCTATTTCCCAATTTTGAGGATGGTGTGGGGAGGGGACAGGGAGCTGATGATAACGGGATGGAGGAGATTAGGCAGCTAAGCCGTCCATTTTAGTTCCAGTGATCAGATTTCACAGTCTTTATCTGCAGCACTGACCAGCTAACTTTTCAAGAGGGGGTAAAATGAGGGAGTGAATGTTGATCACCACTGAAAAATGGTTATTTATCTAAAAGTGCCTTTTTTTTTTTTTTTTTTGCTGTTGTGTGCTTGAGCATCTGAGCTTAAAAATGCTTCTTGTTATCAGCAGAACTACATATAACAGAAAGCTCTGCTCCCATTTGTGATTATAATCACAGTATTCACAGTGGCAAGTATCATAGCACCGGCTGAGGTTTATAAAGATCAGCATAGATATCCAGGACCAGATTCCGCTCTTAGGCAAACAAAACGCTTAAGGACTGAATAGCAAATGCTGAATTGGGCCATTAAGTGGAAGTTTCTTATCAAGAAAAAAAAATCTCAGGAAAATTAAGATTCAGTGTTGCCCAGACATTTTACAAGGAACTGTAAATGCTTAATACCCTGGGTGCCAAAYGACATGAAATACAATTAAACTTTTTTTTTTTTTTTTGTGAAAATGGGGAATTTTCTCTCTCTCTCTCTCTCACACACACACACATATATATATATATATTATTTTAAAGTAGCAGTTACATTTGTCTATCCTGAAAAATAAAAATTCTTACTTTATTCTAAACTAAAAATGCAGTGGAGTACATATTAACATTCTTTGAAGGTTCCCAAGACTTTTCCAGACCTCCCATTGGTACCCTGAGGGGAAAATCAGAGCCACATATGGGGAAGTGCGGGAGTGAGAAGAGAAAGAAAAGTTAGTTCCACGTGGATTTTAATACATTGCATCNNNNAAAAAAAAAAAAAAAAAAAAAAAAAAAAAAGTGCATTTTATAAGGTGAAGCCTGTATTGATTTAAGATATTTATATCAGAGAGAGCTCAACTAACGTGGGTTCAGGCCACTGATACGACAGCCTTACCTTTTAAGCCCAAGAGGAACCACCGTAGGAACAGMACATAAATAAATGTTGATGGGAAAAAAACACTGTAACAAAAGGTAATGAGGTACATTGTTAAAAATGGAAAATACTGTAAAGTGGAGGTCTGTGACGCTTCAGAAGTCATCACCGGTGTTTTTGTTACAAGAAAGGCTTGAGGTCAGTTTTAAATATAGATGGTGATTTAGCTGTTTTGAGCTTTGTTGTTATTTTATTCTAATGATTATATCCTCTATAAACAGAACTAGTCAAGTCACGTTTCTTTTCTCCTGCTGAAGTAATAGGCACATAATTTGAATTAATACTGTAGGGCTGACTGTATGAAGGTGAAAGGAAAAGGTAGAGAGGAAAGGCAGGGGGTCTGTTACACATGCTCTGAATTGTTACAATCCGCATCTGATCAAAGCATTTTGATGGAATGGAATGGAATTTTTAACAATCTTAAGGAAGTTTCCTTTGTAAATTAAGAGAAAAGTACTATTTTTGCAAACCACTCTAGGAATAAAGATATAGCAACTTGTACAGTAATATCTTAATCCTCAAATTTCACTGATCAAATAACACAATGATAATAAATAGCAATAATAATCACTGAGAACAGTTTTGTAAAGTTAATCTGTAATTTGAAGAGGGTGTTGGGGAGGTCTTCTGGTTAGATGGACAGCAGAAGATATATAATACAGCACCCTTTTAGAGTTAAGAGTTAGCTGATATGCCATTATGAATAAAGACATTCAGAGGGTCAGATACATATATACAGATATAAATCTGTAGAATCAAGTTAAAACTTCATGCAAAAGCACTACAAAAAGCTAAAATGGATTAATTTGTTTTCATTCAAAAGCAACAAGAATCAAGAACTTTCATGCCTATTAAAATAAATTAAAATYTTAATTTTCAAATGGTCTCATGACAATTTCCATTAATGTGCTATTCCATGTGCTAAAGACACATGAAAGCAGTAACTAAACATTCCTATACAGTTATAAAGCGATGACACTATGGTTTGGGTTCCAGGGCCACCTCAGTGCTGCAGAAAGCAGCAGAAAATGCCTGCCAAATCTTTGCCTCTCTCTTGAGCATTAGGGCTGCCCATTTACAGAGAATCTCTGTCCCAAAATGCCATCACTGGAGCTGCAAGCAGGGTTTGACCATTGCACTACCATCGCAAAAGCACCTGCTCTCCAGAACGTGGCCGAGACTTTCCTTCTTCGTTTCTCATAAAGGAATTTTAAGAGCAGGAATGTTCTTATCAGGAGCAGCAACTTTCAGACAGGCAGACTCATGACTGCTGGATCAGATAAACTACCTATGGAATTTATACGGTCCCTATTACATAGTATCTGAATATGATATGTCACAACATCACATTGCCGTTGGGAAATGCTATAATCTGCACACTTCCCTGTATAAAGGGTGAAACTGAGGCAAAAAGAGATCAGGTGCTCAAGGTTATGAGGGAAATTCGCAGCAGATGGAGGGGATTGAACATSGGTTGTCAGGGTCCGCAGGTATATCCATCCTTCCTCTAGACATTTCTTCCTCTCGGCATTTCTTCCTCTCTAAATTTACATTTCATACGACACATGAGATTTTCACTAACTGTAGTGTCTAATGAGATGTSTGAAGCATGAGGACAAAGTGCACCTGACGGAAGAGCTATAAGAGATCTCCATCTTGCCCTGTTTATCCCGTACACAACTATTCCCACTGTCACTGGTGATGCAGTGAACAAAGATGGATTTTAACAGTAACTTTGGTAGCAGCACTCATGTGCAGCATGGAAATTGCAGCCTACCTTCTCGCTCAGCTCTCAATCCTTAACTGTTTCTGCTTCACACAGCTGCAGTGGTGCATCACGGAGCAGGTCTGCTCTGCGGCACATTGGGAACTGCCCACCTTGATCTCTGCTCTGGCAAACTCACCGTGTGGGACTTCAAAAGTATAACCGGGGCGACTAAAAAAAGTGAGTGATATCATGGGGGCACAAGCAGCCATGCTGCTGTAATTCATAGAAAATCATACTCTTCGAAGCCAAACAACATCGACTGTCACCAGCCTAATCCAAAGGCTTAACTTCTGCCCTCACTTAATTCACCCCCCACTGGCTTCTACACCATTGCTCACAAGCTTGAGGTTGAGTGTTTGAATCTTGTCTGTCTCCTTTGTAGCACAGTAAAAAAMCAATCGCCCTTCCGAGACTGATGTAACACGTAGACCCAACCTGACATACTAATGATGGAGACACATCCTGACCTAACCGAATTTCCTTGCTCGCCTGGTAAAAATCAGAGGGTTCTCTTTGCTTTTCTCTATACATTAGCCCTACCTACGCTCGTGTATCTGTGATTTGGTGCAGATCGGTTTCTGCTAGTTCCTTTTTTCAGAGTGAATGAAAAATTCTCTTCTTGGTTACTGCATGACCACAATAACGGCCTACAGTATGTTGAGCCTGAGAAGAGTGTAGAGCTCTTTGAGCTAACCTCACCACTTTGTGCATACAGAGAGATGCTATCTCCTGCTCAGCAAAAGCACTTCTTTTATTGAGCAAGAGGAAGAGATAAGATAACACAGAAAACTTTAGACATTTATTTCCATTTCTTGAATTCAGATGTGGTTTGAAGATCATAATAGAGCACCTTCTTAAGGTGTATTACAACAGACATTTTTTATATATTGCTAATGGGAATTAACATCTAAGAAACAGGCATATTCAGAGAGCTAATTGGAAGCCAATAGACTAGTCCATCTACATGGAAATGATTTATATCGTAGCAAATAAACTTGAAAATAAAATTCAAAAAGTTTGTTTAGGGGACTACAAAGAGAGACTGTTGGCATTTGGGAACAGTATAACTATAGATAAAAGGCCCACTTTTCAACATATTTAAGAAAAAGGATTGAATAAGTATACTGTCTTCTATTAGCCAAAAACATTATTGAAAAAAAGTGAAAGAGGACAAAAGTAGGGATTAAATAAAGTTATTTTTGTGGGCACTTCTCTGTCATTATCACATGAAAAGATAAAAAAAAAAATAGAGTTAGAAAAACAAACAAACAAAACAACACCCACGTTAGGTTCAGGGATGAACCCTTCAAGTGAGCTGTGACCACATGAAGTTCAAGGGAAGCTTCACTCCAAATCAATTTCTGATGCTTTCACGTCACTGTGATACTCTTGGGTTATCACCAGCTCAATAAGGCACGTAAGCACAGAAGTTAGTCGTGCTCATATGCTTTTAAAAAAAAAAAAAAAAAAAAAGCCATTTATCTGAACTCAAAGTGTTATATTAGAATATGTTGTCCCTTTGGGTCAAAAGAAGGCTTGCCATTGGGTTTGCTTCAAGAGCACAAGAACAAAAACACAAAATTCTTGGAGTGACTCAAATGAGGCAAGGATTTCACATAGGCCTTTACATATAATAGTATATCACTTRCTTACTAACAAATATCTAAATTTTCTGCAAATTATAATTTCTTTTTCTTAATATGGAAAATGCACTCCAGGAGGCATCGTCTACTTTTAGAAGACGAGTATCATGTTAATGTAATTAAAAAAAAAGCAAACAAAAACCTAAAGTAACTCCCCTCAAAACTTATGAATTCTCTCTTTGTTCCAGATGATTGTAACACTTCTGAATTAGGCAAACCATTTGGTGTGTGTGTGCGAGACCACAGAATGAATTTTATTACAGCTACAAAACAGATTTTCAGAAGTCGCTTAGTAACTGAGAGCAGATGAAAGGGGAACCAGCTGAGATCTGTGCACTGCAAATTGTTTCCCCATGATTAAACTATTTCATCCTCCGGGCTAACATCTCTGTACTTGTTTGGCAACAAGTGATAATGTTAGTGATAAAAGTCTCTCCTGGATGATCAGGGAGGGATGATAACAGTTATTATTACCCATCTTGTGGTTAATAAACATTTTTTTTTAACAGATATTTTGCCAAAATGATAAACTGTGAGGGATTACAATAAACAAATTAAAAAATAACATGGTCATATTGCAGCACTGCAGATGCTTGTGATACGTTGCTAGAATATTGTCTTGGAAAGAATAAATTATTTTATTAGTAGTTGAAAGTATGGTATGGGGCTGTGTTCCAGCTCAGTGCTCTTTTTTTTTTTTTTTTTTTTAATAATCACTGTTTCTTTTAAATAACAATGAATAATTTCTATGCATTATTGTTATGGGCTGTACTACTTGTTTTGATTAGCTTAAATGTATTACTTGCAGCAAAACCTACAATAGATATCCTTTATGGAGTTACAGAAACCCTATTTTTCTCCCAGGATTTAAAAAAGAAAAACAAACCCAAACATACACAGAACAAACGGTGTTTGTTCATTTGCTTATTTTAAAATTATTTTTATGGTGTTCTATTTAGGTGATAGCACTGAAAGCTCTGCTCATTATCACCATCATTTTCAAAGGTGAGTGTTAATCCAAGACATGCCCTTATATTCATATGAGCTCAATGGGAAGTCCACGCATTCACTATCCTTGAAAATCAAATTGCATTACTAGGTGCTATGGGCATGAATCTCCAATAGTGCTTAAGCACAGTCTTTCAGCTGAGGTTTGTGAGTTCCTGAATGATGGCTACGTTATCAATTCAGGTGCCAGTTTTCAGATACTATTTTACAGTTTTGATTGATTTTGTGTGTGTATGCATTTAAAAAAAAAAACTTCTGAAAATATTTGCAAGTTTAAAGAAGCCAAGAGAGACTTTTCTGAGCCATGCAAAGTTGGGTGGAGATTAAAAATTTTCTGAGCAAACTGACACCTCCCCATAGGACCAAGGAGAAATCTGAGCATTTGGGCTCCAAGGTGAGCATGGCTGTGGAGACCCACAAGACTCCGTGTACCAGCAGACGCAGGGCGCCCGCTTGGCATGCAGGCGATGCTCCCTGCCGCCTATTCACTACCAGAACTTCTGCTGCTAAATGCTTTGCAAATACAGTTCATTTTCATGCCCCGATCCTTAATGAAAAGTGCCTGCTGAGTGCAGTACAAACCATTTGGTGCCCCAGTGTCAGGGGAGGAAAAGAACAACATTCAGCAAAGCTGAAGGTTTTTATTATCACGTCGTAAAGGAACAAATGGCATCTGTCAATACAAAGGAGCTCATAGGGGGTATAGAAAGGAAGCTTAGTTATTACACTCAGGGTGTGCTGCTGAAGTGACAAACTGGAGTTTTATTAACATGCCAGTTATAGATCTCCTCTTCCTCCCCCACTGCCCTGGCTGCTTCTTTTTCCTCCTTCAATTTGGTACATACCAGAGCGGCTGTAAAAGGCGCTCTGCTCAGCTAACGCGGCGAGTCGGAGCCATGTCCGTGAGGAATTAAAAAGTGGGGGCCTCTGCCTATTCTCTGGGTGAAAACCCCAAATCCAGCCCCTGTTTTGGGCCCTGCTTTGCAGAACGTCGTCAGGAGGGAGCGAGCAGGCAGCCCCTCTCCTGCAGCCCCACTGCGGCTCTCATATCTGAGAAATAACCGTCTCTGACCACACTGATGCAGGACAGAGGTGTTGGCGAGCGCCAGGAAATGCTCACGCCACATATACCTAAGCAAAAATAGCAAAAATCATGCTATTGGGCCTGCAGTAGGTTGAAAAGAGTTTAGCAGGCCTGACCTAAATCACTTCAGCAACCACGCGAACACAAAACATCAGCCATTTCTAACGGAAACAAGAAAATCTCAGAATTGTCTATGTGCTTTAATAGCTTTTTAAACTGCAGGGACTAGTTTGTATTTTAGTGTTAGCAAGCATCAGAGCTGCGTTTAAAACGAAGCATGAAAGGAAGCGCTTTTCGGTTACGACTACAAACAACAATTTCAGTCAGACTTCCCCTGCAAGCTGCCCAGAATAAAACGTGAGGTAGTTTCTAGGCGATGCATTTAAAGCAAGGAGGGTTGTGCGTTGCCCCAAAGGAAAGGGCTGCACACAAGGAAGCACCATGTCCAAAACCRTGGGGCAGGGGGCTTGGGAGGGCACTGAGCAGGTAGAGATCCCTGTGCAGCTCAGACCAACCTCAGGCACTGCTTGGGGGTATTATCCACCATCCCAACCTGCTCCCCAGCTGCCTTAGCTTCAAGGAGACGTAGGGTACATGCAGTCTCCTTGTTTTTTAGGGAAAGCAATATCCTCGCTGCCATAACCCGTGTAGTGGTGGTGGCTGCGTTGCCTCCTGGTGCCTGCCCTGCTGCGTGCTCTGTGCTGTGCATCGCAACAGGGTTTAACAGAACCGTGGCACAAAAGCTTCCTTCCGCCTATTTACATGTTAAAAAGTCTCTTAAAACAAGAAAATCCTCATGGATGTCATGTATGGTATGGGATGGCCTTATGCGCCCGCTTCCTTCTCACGCGTTCTCCCRCTTTTTGCTTAGTGACAACTATGGCTACGTAGAGCAGAAAAGGCCCTGCTRTGTGCCCTGCTCCCTCGTGGGGCAGAGGGGCGTCCCTGGGGCGGCAGCCACGCACAGCGGTGCCCACCGAGCACCCTGCTGAGGCGGGAAACGCCGGGGCGGCCAAGCCAGGCTTCCCGCGATGCCAGTGCCGCGGCCTGCCCCGCGATGCCGGCGCTGCGGCCTGCCCCACACTGCCGGCGCCGCGGCCTGCCCCACACTGCTGGCGACGGCGCCATGGCCTGCCCCACGCTGCAGCTCAGCGTGCCTGCAAAACCCAACAGTTTGCAAAGAGCTTGCTGCTCTTTGGCTTTATGCATTGGGGAATACAAGGACTCTTTAGTACATGCAGATAATGGGGAAAAAAAAAACGCAAATATGTGTTTGGGAAGAATACCCGAGCTTTGACATGGTGGGACTCAGGGATGCTCTTACACAGGCTCCCAACAGCCCCGGACCTGTACACACATCTAGGAATAATTYCAAACCAGGCCCTCCACAGCTTTATCTTTACAGACACCAAGGTGTCTTTCCACAGGGTGCTGAGCAATGTGCAATAGGAGGAGTTTTACAGCAAGATAATCATGAGCATGCAGATTTGAAGCCACATTAAAAACTGGGCTGGCTATTCGCTCTAACGATGCAGAGTATGTCCATAACCTAATGCTGTTCTGAATAAAATTCCTGCCCACTGAGACTGGGTTTCTACAGGAGGAATGAAGGACGGTTTCCTGCATATCGAGTAGCTGGACTTGCAGCCTAACGCAGACTGAACACGGCAGTCTGGAAATGCAGATATCCCCATAGCCCCAGCTGGCAATTTTCATGAAACCTATCACCATCTTTGACACTTCCCCCTCTCTGGCAAATTTAGGTCGGAATAGGCAACAAATTCTAGTGTTACCTTGGGGAGAAATATGCACAGAGACACGGATGCTACATTATCACATAGGCCTCCTTTCCTGCAAAGATTAGGGCCGAAAGCCTTAATATAGTGTAAGAACTAGAAACTGAAACTACCAAAACCAACTACTACTGTAGGTATAGCAATGTAACCAGATTATTTCATTTGTCCAGGTGTTTAGACCTTGACTGTCCAAAGGTCTGAGATGTTTGAAGTTAATGAGTTAATTATTCTGAATGAATCACGTAAAACTTTCCTATTTTTGCCACTTAATGGAGATTTGCACATAACTGTCCAAAGCTCCTTTTGTAGCTAGCGTGCATGTGACTCATTCACATGAGTAGTTTAAGCACAAAATTCTGCTAACCAGCCCTACGTGCATGCACACACACACACAAACTAAACTGTCACTACAAACAAGCTAAAAAAACCAACCCCCCCAAATACATGGAGTTGAAAAACTTCAGCTGAGGGCTTCCTGCTTTGCTTTTCTAATATCAAGCAATTATTTGAATCACATGACAAAAGGCATTACTAGGAAAAGAAGCTCAGGCAACAGTCACTCTTATCTGAGGATGCTAAAATAAATAGGGTGAGATCATGCCGAAAAAGTTATTAATGCATAAACTATGCTGAGTACAAGTGCTGTGACCCGCGGTCATCTTTACAGCAGTATAGCCACTACAAAAGGGATATAAAACGTATGGAACATTTTTCACCTTTTAGCTCATGCAGTGGTAAATTGTCTTGTAATGCTGATACGTTGCTATTTGTCATGAGTGATCTAGAAATGAAAGGAACAAGCACAAAACAAATCACTGAAACATTTCACACCTCATCATCAAACTCACTTTTAGAAACATTGTGGAGAACCCTTTTGTTGTGCATTGCAGATGAGTGGGATGGGGCAATCGACCCATATATCTTTTCAAGCAACTAAAAATTTGGATTTCATCGGAGCAATCTACAATGCAGATTTATGAATGCAATATTTTCTTTTTAAGAATGAAAGCGATTCTGATGATACTGATACCAGTAATTCACATTTTTTTTTCCCCAAACAAACTTAATAGACAAACTATTTTGCAGGAGGGTGTGGGGGAACTTACGAGAAATGAGTGAAATTAAACCTAGTTATGTTGCATAAGTGAAGCACTGAGACAGTTTCTGTACATTTTCCACCACAACAAACAGCACTCTGGGATTTTTTCTCCCACTATTTATAGCCAACAAAYAACTCGGTGCCATGCTACTTTTGGCACAAACTGTGCCATTCCTTTAAGATTTATGTAAGATGATTTGACTGAGAAGTGAATGTCTCGGCAAATGACCAGCTGACATTGTACCTGTGATCATGACCCTTCCCGAAGAACCTTTCGAAATAATATTTTGAATAAAGCTGGGAAAGGGCAGTGTAATCAAAATGAGCTCAGAGAGACTGCTCACAACAACACCGTGGTTGTGAAACTTCTGTCTTTGTCTTCCCGAGTTCATAGTCATTTTTTTTTCCACATATAATAGAAGACACAAAGAACTTTTCAGATTGTAGTGGCAATAAAAAATGAGTCATTTGTTTAATAAAATTATTTCATGTCCAGAAAGGAGCTTTCATCGGATCTATAAATCAGCCACAAATTRAAGTACTATATGTATATATATATTTAATTGGATTGAATTAGATATAGATCCATATTTCTGAACAGGGAACAGTGTGAAATGCAGATTTTATCTTTTAGTCTCACAAAAGAGATCTGGGCGGTCAGATATCACAGTGATGACTATACTATACACCTTTCTATAACAAGACTGAAAGAGATGTGAACATTGATGATGTGAAAGCAGTAAGGAAGGAGAGTGTATTTATGTAAAAAACACATGAAGCATTTCAAAATTCTCAAGAGCCTGAGTCAAAGGTCTCAGAACATTTGTAARTGTGAATGAATTAAAATTTCTAGAAACATCCACAAACCAGATTTTGCCCCATGTTTAGCCTCTCAGTGACACTCCTAATGGCATCAGAAGTTTTCTGTACAGATAAAAGTGTGAGCCAGCTTGATGGCATGATGGTTTATGCTTTGCTGCCACATATTGGAAAATATCTCTAGGGAAAAAGCCTTGGATGCTCAGCAGCACCTAAGCCATTGCTTTGCGTATTAAATTTAAAACAATAATGTTAACTATGGAAAAAAGAAAGAACCTCAAAAGCTGATTTCATAAAGGTTTGGCTTAGGAAAGAAAACCTAAAGTGAAGAATACTTTCAGTTTGAGCCAATGACCTTTCAGACTATCACTAATTAACCCAATTTACAAACTGGAATTCAGTCCCCTGTCCTGGGTGGAGGGAATAGTGCTCATCATTTAAATTTAGAAGAAAGAAATTTTGAAAAATGCAGGAGGGAATTATGTGCACAGACCTCTGTGGCCTATTATGCCTGCCCTATGTGAGCTTTTTTATTATTATTATTTTCTTTAAGCTTATTTCACTTTGCTTCTGATTTACCTTCAGTATTATTGCCCAAAAGAGGCTGTTTTTAAAATTCCAGCCTTATTGTCTTCCGCATGTTTTAAAGCGGAGAAAATCCACCCCCCACCCCCAACAATTTATCACAAGCAACATTAGTGCTTGGAAGTTACAGCTGTAGTGCAAGGTCTGGTTAGACATTTTAGTCATATGACCTTCATCTTTGCAAAGATCTATTGTTACATTCCATTTATTTTTGTCAATATTGACATCTGACCATGGACACAAAATGATCTTTTTTTTTCCTTGCCTATACTCTCCTGTCCAACTTTGCATTAAGAAAGCGATTGAAAAGCCTAATGCATGGAAAGTGAATCTTTTGTATTCACTATAATGCCCAATTTTTCCTTTGGAGTAACCAAAGCTGTCCAAACAAGAGCTAGATTTTCCCTTTCAGAAGAGAATAATGGAAACTTTAAATGAAATCAGAAGGTTACTTGACCTGTTAGAAACTCTGAGGTAAAACTGGAGTGAAATTATAACATAAAGACATGTGAGACGATTATATAAACCATAATACTTCATGCAATCTCATATTTTCAACATAGCTAAAAAAGAGAAAAGCTTGGGAGCTTGCAGTGATTATGCCAGTTGCTAAGCTCTTGTGTTTATATTGTTACCAGCATGGGAGCCTGAATATGATCACATTTCACTTTACTCACAGTGAAAAGCTGATTCTGAATGATCTATCAACATGCCTTTCAGGTAACTATGAAAAATAGTGCATTGCATTCAAGTAAATTTTGCTGAAAACCTTGCAAGATGAGTCCTGAGAATATCCTGCATACTTCAAAAGACATTTACCCCACAAAAAAGCAATTTTTGGGCTCCTGAACCTCAGCAGCATTTTAAAATGCATCAGGTCCTAGATGTGGCATATCATTTCAGACACTCAGAGTCCAACTACTGCATTATCTCAGAACAATCATCAGAAAGCGCAGGACACAACACATGAATACAGCCCTTCCTTGAAGATATCTTTGCAACCTCCTCTGTCCAGTGACACAGAGGGGAAAAAAGCTGCTCTTCACCCACATCAGCAAAACTAAATCCATGCTCTAATGCRGAACCTGGAACAGAAGCAACACCATTTGCTTCCTTGAATCTTCTTCTAGCGCCCTAATACTCTGAGGTGGAATCGAGGGGAAAATGAAGTGGGGTTTACACTACACAGTCCTCTCGCCTCTTATGGGAGAGGGGAAAACATTATTAAAAAAAAAAAAAAAAAAAAAAAAAAACGTGTTTGTGGCCAATTTACCAGCAGAATTTTTTATTTAATGTCAGCTTGTCTCTGTGCTCTTTGCTCAGCAAAACAGTCAGTGACATTTCTTATACTCATCGTAGTTGCCAAAGTGACCGCCCTGTTTAAGGCATCTCCAAGTTCAGATCTCTGAACGGGGCCGTGATTGCAGAACTGCTCAGCTATGCATCCAGCCAACCGCACTTCTCTTTTAGTTTAGAGACAGCCGAATTTGTCTCAAAGATGATGAGTAATACATGAAGATAGTGCTGTGCATCCATTACAAACCCAGGCATTTCCCAGGATTACACAAATAGGAACTTGTGAGTCTCTCAATCTGCATTCCAACCAAATGATTCCAGATCTGAATAGTTAACATGAGCGGCAACACAAACATCTCTGCAAATAGCCATGAAAAAAACCTCAAATACKTCAGGAACCTTTTGTTAAAAAGAGGATTGGCGGGGGTGGGGGGGAAGAAAGGCACATTTCAATAAAGTTATCACAACTGAATCACTTGAATMACTTTTTTTTTAAAATAAATTATAATTATGTTTTTTATTGCAGAAGAACTAAATGAATRCTTGATGCTCTCTGTGCTTAGAAGTGTGTTTGCCCTTTAAGTTGAGTGCCCTTTCTTCTCTCTACGTGCATTTTGCCACCATTTCTTTCTGATGAAAGTGTTTTCTCCCCCAGTTCTGTGCATTAGGTTGACAATGCACAGAATTGCCAGACAGTTTTGTCGCTTATGCCATAGACTTTACTATTCCTTTGAACCTTGCTCGGTGCAAAAGAAGTTTTTCTTAATAAGTAGTTGTTCATCCTTTGATATGCACATCTGGATGTGCCTCTTATCTGCAGCATGGTAATGCTGCTTCCTGAAGATAATGATAAAAGAACAACTGCAAATAACAAAAAAGAAAAGCCCCAAATGCCCTCAGATTTCTTTTGAAAAATTAAGGGGGTGGGAAGGGAAGAAATGGAGAACTCTCCTCATTCCTGTGGCCTTTTATAGTTACAAAAAAAAAAAAAAAAAAAAAGCATAGGATTATAGGATTTGCTCATACAAATCAACTGCATGAGAAATGTGATGAATACAATGTCTTTGAAATATTTTCCTTTTTCTTTTCCCCAAATGAGCCTTTCTTGGATTTCAATTTTTTACTATCAACAAATCATAACATGAATATGAATAATCATTGATTAAAATGTACTTAATGYAGCAGATAAACTGAAAAAAGAAAAAGAATCCAGGAACTTTTTTTTTTCCCCCCAGCATATAAGGCTGGATGTGTATTTTGCATCATGGAATTTACAGTATTTCCCTTCACTTGTACAGTAAAACTGTTCACCCTCTCTCGAAGCCRAGTCGTGCCAGTTCTCCAACCAGCGGCTGGTCTTTGGGCTCCTTCGTCCCTTTGCACTGCAGGGAGGTGAGGGAAGGGGCCGGATCCAGCCCGGCAAGGGCCGGAGCACAAACCCCAAGTGCTTCCCTGCAGAAGACACAACTCGCCTTTCCCCGGGCTGCCTGCAGCAAGATGCTCCATAGCCCCAAACGTGGAGGTTTCCGACGCCCAGCGTTACACCAAATTCACACAAAGCTCTGCTACCCCATGACCCCCCTCCGGAGCAATTCCCTTATCTCGGTGAATATTTCACGACCGGTTTTCCCCGTGACACATGAGGAAATAGTGACTCAACGCTCCCGGTGGGCGATGCAGCGAGAGCCGCGTGCCCGAGGGACGCCGAGCCCTGCAGAACCGCCTGCTTCTAGCATCCGGCCTTGCTCCCGAAGGAGAGGCGATGCCGTGAATGCCGCCCCGACCCGGCAGCGCCGGGCCCTGCTTAGCCTTACAGATAACACTCCTGAATTGATCCCTCATTAGTATGCAGCAGGCATGGGAAAATGATAAACTCCTATTAACACTGTCATGGCAACTGAAAAAATGGCTGCTTTGCAAGAACAAGGTCCACACCAGAAGAAAAGCAAAGGCCTCTTTCCTTTCTTCTGTTTGACATCTGTTGTTTAACATACAAAATTGTATTATAGCGGCACACACTAGCGGAGCCGCAGTTAGAGGTTGGCTGGTGATTGTTCTTGTCATCGGCCCCGGTTTTGGGGGCTCGCAGGGCTCATCACTGGAATTTCTAGGCTGTAGCTTATCATACAGGATTGCAGCCCAGAAACAAAAGTTATCGGACAGATTTTTTTGCCTGGATTATGAGCTGAGCAGCAAAGAGAAAGAAGAGTTGCCATTAATTAAYTGTGCTTTGTGACAAAAGCTCAGGAAATACACTGTACACATTCAGACYGAGTTAGGTTGATCACACATCTTAAGAAACTCAGGCGGCCAAGACCATTAAAAAAATCTGCTTGATTTTTAGAGCAGCTTAGGCACCCGAATCAGCTAGGTGCCTTTGACAGTGTTGACCCTGTTGCACTGTATGTGTTCACTGTAAAAGCACTGGCAATGTGCAAGCTGTGCATTTGATACTGCTTRCAGTTCTTTCATAGTCTGCTGTGTTTACTTGTGGAATAAACAGTTTATGCCGTTTCCTCCTGAGCTCCCCGTGCGTGACATGGGTCCCGAGCGCCTGCACGCGATACCTGGCGTTGGACCTGACTTTCTTCTGGGGACCTGGGGGCTCAAATCTCTTGCATCTCAACCAAGGCCAATCACCTACAAACCCCTCGTATCTAAACCAAGGACAATCACCTACAGCTATAACATAATTCATCTGTCACTCTGCAAAGCCAAGAAAGTGCTGAGCATTGCCACAGAGGTGGAAGTGATGGGATGGAGGCTCAAAAGTGAATTTCCCTCCCCAAACACAGGAGGTCCCTGGGSAAGCCATGGAGATGCCCGGTCTGGGTGATGCTGAACACACCGGTACCCTCATGAGGGCTGCAGATGGGATCCACTCACCCACCTCCAGCTCCTGCCCATTTGGCCCCAGCAGCTCTGGCCCCTCCAGGAGACGAATTAACCTGCTAAGAGGGACAGAAAAATGAGTGCAGGGGAACCATGTTTCTTCATTTTAGCAGGGCAAATTAGCTCCTAGAGAGCAGGATGAGAGCATGAACAAAGCTGGGGAGCGGAGAGGCCGGGACGGGTGGGCAGCGAAGGGAACCTCCTTTCCCTGCTGCAGAGAGTTGCTGTGGTGGCTCTGCTTAAAGACTTCAGTGACCTGTGGTTAAATGACATCCCCACTGTCACATACTTGGGGACAGAGAGATGAGCATCACCTGGTGCAGCTTAAGGAGGACATCCCAGAGAATGACCTAGCAAGCAGGTAAAGCAAGACCTTGGAGCTCTGCACCAGCAATCAGTCGGACAGCAACAATAACAGAACCTGCCCACGTAGTATGTGTGGGGATAAGTTTTCTACTTTAGCCAGTAATACATTTATGGGATTAGTTTTTCTTCCACCATTATATATTGATTTATCATGGATTCAGATAATACTAAATATGTGACAGAAGGGAACAACAACCAATCTATCAGTGCTTAGGATCTGCTTTAGATTTTATCCCTATCTAGTCTACACTTGCACAGATCCGGGTCAAAAAGTTCCTGCTGACACATAGGCACTTTCTTCCCAAGAATATCTGTCCTTGTTTCAGAAGATCCATTTTCTTTTGAATACATTCTTCTCTCTCTTGCAAATCACAAAAACATCCTCTTACCTAGTTTGCCTCTCCCTGCCCTTTGCTGCTGAACTTCAGGATTTTCGAGCATTAAGAACACCCCATCCTTTCTCCTACAAACTGATATGGCACCCTACTTCAGATAAGACTATGGTACTTTAAGTTTCTGTATGACTCTCAAAAGACTTGTGTCCCCCGCCTTAAGCAACTGCATCTCTGTTATGTATTTTGAAAGCAGCTTTGGAAAACAAACAAAACAAACAAACAAACAAACAAAAAAAAAACCAAGCAAGCAAACACCCAGTATATTTTGCTAATTGTCCATTTTTTGTGAGATAGCCTCCTTGTGCCTGTGAAATTTGGTGAAATGATTAGAACGCCAAGGCGCAACATATGCCAAATACCATCTGCAACTTCCAGCAGTCTAAGAAATGCATTTTTGCTTTCTGCCCACCTGCATCTATTAATTGCTTTCCCACAAGAACTCCCTCTGCTAAAAACTGARGCTGTGCTGTATGCAGATAAATGCATGCAGGGGGTTTCTAATTTAATTTCCTCTCATTAATAGCCTTCCTCCATGGCAACATATCAACTGTGATGATAAGGACGGACACCTGAGTATACACATCTCCTCTTCAGTCTGTTTATAGGCAAAAGCTTGTCAAGCTTATTAAATGAAAGAAAATTTTAATATGTATTTGTTAAGGGTTACTTGGTCAGGGCAATCTTTTCTCAAGAAGACAGGGGCTTGCAGGACTGTAGGCTGGACCTAAACCACAGGCCTAGGGCTGTCCTTCTCTGTAGTTACAGCATATCTTCGTWACCCCGTGCAAAGCAGGAGGGCCGGGTCCTGCTTACACTGGTTAAGTGCAGGAGGCAGCAGTGGTCTCCAGATGGACAAGGGGCAGCAGCAGAGGTGCGAACCCAGCACYGCCATCCTCCCATTACTCTCACCCAGTTGTTAACTACAATGCCGGGCCATTTAAATGCTAATATTATTTAGCATGAAACAATCATTCAGGTTGGAGTCCCGGATTCGCTGGGAAAAAGAAAAAGGAAACTTTGAAAACATTCCCCAGGAYGGCTCCTCACTCATGTATTTTGGAAAGGAATTGCCAACAGCACCTCACTGTTAATAAATGGGTTTGGTTTTTTAGTTCTCCACAGTTTCAGCTTTGTTAAGAACACACAGGCTTGGCATTTACTTACTTTTCTCTCTCTTATCAGAGTACATTTTTGCAAGTTCCTTTCCCTGTGATGACTCCTATATCACTTGTATGGATCTTTCCTATTTTCTTTTTTCAAAGCAAACTTGGATATAGAAAATCCATTCMAGAATGCTTAATGTACAACACCCAAATTGCATTTGACTATGTCACCCAGTTTAGGAGGATGAAAAGAAGAAGGAAGGTCACAAACCATGTTTTTATGTCTGGCAATTTCTCAGAGAACAGCTTTAAATCAGCTCTCGGGTTGGATGCTGAGCATCACACCACCAAAACTGCCATTGTTGAGAGCCTCGTGGCTCGTTCAGGCAGGCAAGTCATCAACGCTGGCAGAAATCACCACTTACATTAAAAAATAGTATCTGCCTAGAAATGCTGGCCTTAGGTTTTACTACTGAAGCTAATTAATACAGAAGATCAGAACAGCCCAATCTGCTTCTGTTTGGAGAAAACAACAAAAACAGAAGTCACAGAGGTGGCTAACAGGAGGGAAAAAAAAAAAAAAAAAAAGCCAGGTGAGGAGATAGAGAAAGCTCAAAACTTCTCTCTCGCAACACCAGCAATCTAGTTTTGGATATGCCTTTCCCAAAGCCATGTAATTCCCTTTAGCCTTGGAAAGTGAAATTCTGAAGATGTAAATATGCTCCCTTAGTCCTAGAAACTGTCTAGGGAAAGACAGGCTGCTATGATGACCACCTTGCAGGTGGAAATGGTACTTACGCTTTCTAGGAGAGGGCCAAGGAGCCAGAGGCAGCTGYGGTGAGCAGGGCACCTTGGCTCATCCTGGCTCCCAGCTGTGTGGGAAGGAGCCTGGAGCCCCGGTCCCGCAGGCTGACCCCAGAGCCAAGACCCACATGACTCACTCAGTTGTCATCCAAAAATAATACAGATCTCGGCAGGGAAAGGGAAACAAAAAACAAACTGGCATTTTTTACTCTTCTAGCTCTCATTTTGGCTTTCTGCAGTTTGAATTAGAGCAATATTTTCCAGTCCCCCTCTCCAGTTACCAGTCTGATAAACGTCTACGCAGCTGGGAGTCAAGATGCCAACCTGTCCTGGAGGTCCAGCCCAAAGCCCACTGAAGATATGTACCTTGGCTTTAATTTCAATGAATGTTGGTTCTAGCCAACTAGAAGCCCCCTTCATATTTACATGTGCTCTGAAACACGATAAGAGAAAGCTGCTTGGACTGGATCTCAATGTGTTATTACACTTAACTAAAACAACAAGAACAATCATTGCAACCTTTTGTTTTTGAAGGAGATTTTCTATCCCAATTTTGCAGACTTAGGAGGTTGAGGGATTTGGGATAAACACACTTATCTAAGGCGAACACAAGCCCCAAACTCGTGAAGACTCACGTATCACTGGTTCCCATGCATTTTGGTTTTTGAATTACACAGCATTTCCTTAAAGAGTTTCTGAAAGAGTTGGTGCTTTAATGACTTGGCATTGTCAGAAGCAACACAACTTGTGCAACAAAATGAATTTTCATTAGTACGTCAGTCTACTGAAATACACTTATATGTTAAGCAAATCTAGCTATACCTTCAGACGATAATTTGTTGCATTTTGCCCTGGTGACAGTGGGAACAGAGTTGTGCACATTTGATCTTTTTCCCACACAGAAAAAAACTAAGTGCATTTCCAAATTAAATTACTGTACTGGGAATTTTTCCAGTACCAGACATTACTTACAGCATTACACAAATTAAAAGAATAACCTGCTTTGTAGGGTTTCTGCAGTGAGAAGTAACCACGCAAAAGCCATATCTGTGCTGTGCAGCTCTGCTTCCAGGCCTCTTTCAGACCACAGAAGTGTTAATTCTAATTTCAGCGGCCTCCAAGGACTGCAATATATTTACCCCTAATAAATGGCAGTCCAAGACAGTATCCATCTTTTGGAATGTGCTTGGTTACTCCAGAGGCTAAAATAGAGTTTTGTTGCTTTTGGCCTTGCAGGATATATTCAGGATACCTTTCTTTAGCACTAGAATAATTTACAAAGTTACGATCAACCGGGCAACGCATCCGTTTTGAAAGCTCGATGGAGATAAGAAAGAGAACATGAAATTCAGTCCAGGGAAGGAGGGAAGAATAATCTATTTGGCCTTTCTCTGAAGCGGCATGGCTTATGTCAATGACACAAATTGTTGTTTGCCAGGGGCAAACATTTGGGTTTATTCATAGATCCACCCAGTTTGGGAGCCTGGACAAGCCCTCGTACAGGCACTCTCTGGTACGCAGACCCTGGGCACTTTTCAAGACACTGTTATTGTACTGGAACGTTTAAGTCAACAAATTCCAGTGAGGAAAAACATCACCTTGCCACGCCAGTTTTACAGGTTGTACCTAAAATGTCTCAGACTGGCTTTCCCGGTGTCATTTGTTATTACTTCAGCRTGCATCAGCAGACCTGTTCCATAGCCTGGAACTCATCTTTTAATGACATATTACTCCAGAAGAACTCGGGGTCAGGTAATAACTGCATTGCATCCTACAGATATTTGGAAGAGAAAAGAAAAAAAAAAAAAGGAGGTTTAAAAAAAAAAAAAAAAAGAGGAAAAAAACTCTGTGAACTGATGTTGGCAAAAGATGCTAAACCAGCAGCACAAAGCTGAAATATGTCCTGCGTACCCAGAAATAACCAGGGTGTCCCTGGCCAGCCCTAGTCCTGCCTCGGTGAAGCCATTCCTGGGAAGGGAGCTGTGATATCCCAGCCTCCCAGAATAAAAKAAAAATGAAATAAAATGCAAACTATCATATTGTGATTCAAACTTACAGATTCAAACTGTAAAAAAGAAAGCAAACAAACCAAAAATAATTCTCTCTACATTGTTTTACAGTCTGATATTCGTCTGTCAAAAAGTGCCAGAAACATGCTTTCCTCACACAGTTCCTAAATATTGCATAGTTTACCATATGTCTTCTATATATGACTGATCACCTACGAGCTGAATATCTTTTAAAAAGCCATGTCCACCCCTGGACACACTGCAAAGTGCTCCCTATACAGCACAGACCAAACGCGAGGCCAATCTCACAAAGAGCAGGGAGCCCCTGCCACAATCCAGGGGAAATACTCCTRTATGTGAATCGGTTTTAAACACAGGAGGAATTTGAGGAGCCTTAAGTCAATGGAATAATCTGAGAAGATACAGCAAATTCATTAAATCCACGAAACACAGTAATTCACATCACATCAATAAACTAACTAGGACCAAAGTCATCCTGTTGAATTAACTGATTTCACCGTTGGAGATTTTCCTTGTGCTCATATTAATAGAAACCTTGAAGTCTGTAACAGCTGTGATAAGATATTTGGTTACATTGATGTAAATGTACTTTTTCTTATCAATATGCAAACAGGAGCCTAATCTATTTATCTCTTTCACATTTTATTTGGGGGAAGGGGACAAGAAGGGTTGTCTTTGAAGATTGTTTTCAAACTTCRGTATCTAATGGAACGCAGTTGACTTCTAAAGCAAATAACATTTGTTACGTGCAAAGCAGATTGTTTTATTTTTCAGTGGTATTTTCCAGGTTTTATCAAACAGTTTTCTAAACAGGCTTCAGCCATAAGTAGGATTTACCTTCTGCAAAGTGCTTTTGTGTAGGTCAGCCATTACAAACGCCGCTGTCAAAATAAGGCGTAATAATGCACAGATGTCCCTYGGGAGACCTAACATAGGAGGTAAAGGAGATAACAGCCAAGGGTTTTTCAAGGGGAGAAGCCACTTTGGGGGATGCCAGGCGGGTTAGTACCAGGGAACCGATGACACCCAGATGACTGTGCCAGATTTATTTCAAGAAAAGTGCAATGATTTAGAATTACAGGAATTGTTGGTTTGGGAATTGTTGGCTCTTCAGCACTATCCACTCCTCTCTTCTGGTGTGAATCTAGCTGTGTCCCGCATGTGCCCATGAAGCTTTGTATTCTAATTCAAATTCTGAATCAGGCTTTTACTTTCAGGGACAGTCACCTTCACAGTTGAAATACAATTTTTCACATTCAAATGCACATGCTGTTTCCTTCCACCATGTATAACTCTAGCTGCTCTCGCAAAATTGAAGCTAAATCAGAGCAGTGGACCAGTGAAAACTGAGGAAAAAAAAAAAAAAGAATTACAGGTACATATCCTCACTGGTAATTGTTATTCTAAAACACATACCTGCTGATAGCAGAGGGCTTGCAGAGACAGTGAATGTGTTTGGATGCCCTGTTTCATCCTTGCCGTGATGCTGGCAGCAATTTTGGCCGGTGCTTGATATCTGGTGCAGCCTGAGCACCCAGGCTGCAGTACAGGGGTTAACCAAGGGTACAGAAATGCAGGTGAAAACACAAGGCAAAACCTCGTGCTGGCAGGAAGGTGGCTGACCTGCTTTCTTCATATTTTTATGATTTACTCGAAGGCAGACCCACTGTATTTTTATTTGATGACTAAAAGTACCTTTTGCTCCAGAGGGATGGGAAGAAAAAAAAGCAGCCTTAGCTCTCCTTTAGCTCTCCTAGCAATCCACACAAAGGTACTGAGATATCTTTTAAGTCATTTTAAGCCACGGAGTCTCAGCAGGGAAGCTCTGTGGACTGTTACGGGTCATAAGAGCAGTGTGAGAGACTGTTCTTACAGTGAGAGACTGAATCTCCACTGCTCCCCATCTTTTACAGCTATTCTTTTTCTCTCCATGCTCGTCTTTCTAAAATAATAGCAAATTGATTGTGTGTATTTTCTCTCTCCTTATCAGGAGTCATCTAATCTTGATTTTTTTTTTTTAGTTATATAAAACTCATGCATTTTATTGATTTGGATGGTGGCATATAGCCAGTAGTGTGAGTTGGGATACACAGCCAGCCACTGTGCCTTTGGGGAGAACAGCTTTTACTATCAAGAAACAAAGAGCATGAAGAAGAGAAGAGCATGTCCTGCAGTTACTATTAGTAGAATTAAATATGGATATCAGCAAAAGGGAATATTTCCAGTAAATTCACTGGCACCTGTTCTAGGAACTGCYGACAACAAATTAATTTAAGAAAATGTAATTAAATCTATAAACACTCTGCAAACAGACAACAGTTAAAGAGCTGAAAACTCTTCCATGTGAAATGTGAATATGCACAAGTAAAATCACACCTACACGCTAGCCACGTATGCACACAGAGATTGCCAATACGTGTCAAAATTCATAGGGTCTGCAGCACATTCAACAGCTCCTACATGATCCCTCACTTAAAGCACTGGCTGCTCTGTTATGTTCCGTATGTAGGTCCCTGGCACCCCAAAACCGTCAGTTTGTCATCAATACAGACGTGACCATTACTGTCTCTTCATCAAGAAATTATTTTCCAGCATAATGCTTAAGAGTGTTTACAGTTAAAATACAAACAAAACAGGCAGAGATACACATTTCAATACAGTATATGGGAAACACCTGGCCTTAAGAACATTTGGGCAAAAATTGCTGTCAACCTTCTGTTTGTCAAAAGGGTATATTTATCCTCTGACTTTTTGTCATGACCTCTGCATTCTGAACTGAATTAAAGGTTTATGGGCAGGAATGCAGAGAGCAGGAAATCAGGAAATAGCAAGGGAAATGGCTTTCCTGTCCCATTTCGCTGCTTTACGTACTGTAACGTCATCAAKTGCAGGGACCCGCTCAGTTTACGCTGGCATGTGCAATCTGGGCTGCGTGTGTCATACTCGTTTATTGTATACCATAGCATT
The DNA here is from genome assembly GCF_003342845.1 of Nothoprocta perdicaria. Lineage (NCBI taxonomy): Eukaryota > Metazoa > Chordata > Aves > Tinamiformes > Tinamidae > Nothoprocta > Nothoprocta perdicaria. The sequence continues at coordinate 6,254,231 of NW_020455532.1, forward strand.
CTGTATCATCTCTCTCATTTGTATACTGTATTATTCTGTATTACTTCTCTCATCGGAGAAAGATGATCTCTGAAGGATACAGTGCTGATCTAATCAGTTCATGACAGTAAGAGGGACACGCGGATTTCAACGGTGACTCATTTCTGTGGTTAACTGAAAAACTAGACATGTTTGAGCTGGTCAGACACAATCTGAATCATTTTGAACCATTTGCCCCTGCGTATGTTTTTAGGAGTAAAAGCAGAAAGATCAACTCCACCCAGCAAAGCTGCCGATTCATCCAGCGTTTTCATGGACTGATTTCTCTAAAGGAATATTCACTTTGGAAGTTCATAAACTGAAAGTGCAAGAAAACAGTTTGCACTTTGTAAACAATTTTCCATAGACTTCGATGCTTTTAAGCCCTGCAACAAAGAACCAGGTGGGCAAAGTGCGTGACCTGTTTGGTGCTTAACGACCTTATTGAAATGCATTGAAATACTGATCTGTGTGCAAGTGCTCACTGGGGCTCTGACTGGAAACAATACATCCCCTGAATTATTTTAAAGTTGCAGCATTGAACTGCTGCAACAACAACATCACCACAAAAAAAACTACCATCACCACCGGAAAAAAAAAAAAAAAAAAAAAAAAAAAAAAGAAACCCAGAAAGAAAGAAAGGAAAGCTTTGCAGTAGCTGAACAGTTTACGTAAAAGCTTATCACAATCAGTTTTAAAGAAATATTTGGTAACAGCTTTCTGTGGAGCTGGCAGAAGATGAGATCTCCAAACATCTTCCTACCTTCAATTAACTATGCCTTAAGGCTTTGACTATGTGGCTTTTTGGATTGAATAATATCTGTGGAAATGAATGGGAGCGGAGAACACTCTAAACCCAGCAAAACTCACTCAGCGCTTTAAAAGATCAAGTTCTCTGAAACAGCCCTAAAGCCTCCTAATTCTTCTTGCTCTTTCCACTGAAGTTAACAGGAATTGTCACGTGTAGGACTACGAGATTTTATATTCAGTTTTCTTAGCAATATGCAATGTTACAAAAATGGGCCAAATACTACACCTAAAAAGTATTTTGGTCATCTTTTTATTTTTCAAGTCCATGTATTGAGTGTCTGGATAGAATAACAATTGATACCAATTTTTAATATTTTGTTTCAAATGTCTTTGTTTGAAAACAAAATCAAGCCAACGTAGCTCAAGCATGTAGGGTTTCATTTARCTGTTTAAATAGAGTATTTGGAAGCAGACCGGTGTTTACAGGAAGCTCCAAAATAGGAATGTATATTTTTATGCAGTAATTAGTGATTGTTTAATATACCAACTGGGAAGGCAAAGAACAGCATAAACACATAATTGTTACCAGGCAGGGAGAAGTAGAGCATTAGGAGATAGCATAAATAGTCAAACGTGACCTCCAAAGGTCAAAAGAGAACTAAACAATTTTGTCACAGCACTTGCTTATTTAAGTCAATGCAAGTCTAATTTCCTCTCTGCTGCTTTGCCTGGTATTTTATACTGTCCAGTATTATTTGACAGATATACGCACAGAGAACTAGTTGTCTGAAATACATTTACAAGTTGTGTRTGGTTATTAAGCAAGGATCATCTAGAGCATTTTGCAAGTCAAAGAYGGTTATTTTGAACCCAATGCTACATAAAACGTCCACATTATATTAATTTCTCACAATGATTTACTGAGGTCAATGACAATAAAAATGCAAGTCAGCTATGGAAGCATTTTGTAAACTAGATGATTTTTTCTTAACCCCCTTGACGCTGTCTTGTACAAGACTATCCAGGCACTGAGCRGCAACAAAATTTTAAATTTGATCTYTGGTACAAGCAATTTTCAGTAAATTAATGTATTCTTTGACCCCCATCCTTCCCAAATATACCTTCTTCTTCAATGCAAGGCTAGGATTTCACTGTGGGGGAGTAACCCTATGTATGAACCACAGGGAAGGCAGGATTATTTGGTTACACTTTAAATCTTGTTCATTTTTAGAGCCTGTTCTTAAKAACAAATAGGGCATTTTATGCTCATATTCTTCTGTTTYTCTCTCTCTCTCTCTCTYTTTTAAAAAGTTTCCTTGGAGTGATTATAAAAATCACTTAAATCCTGGAGGGGAACTATGCCTCAGTGACAAAACAAATTTGCCACAAATCATTTTACAAAAGAACAGCAGGACTTTGGAGCAAACTCGGGAACTGTTCCTATTCATCATTCATTTGTTTTGGAAACTCCACCCTCCTCCTGCCATGTTCAATATCTAATTGGCATTCTGACACTTCAGATAACTAAACATCTGCTGCGTGGATGCTTCTTAGAAGTCTTTTGTTCCCTAAGTTGGAGTTCAAGGGATACAACTCACCGATACACTACATTCGTGCCATTGTTAGGGCAACTTCTCTTCCTGAATGGAGCAGGAACAGTCAAATAAAAGCATTTTGCACAAATACTTCCCCCTGCTCTCCCGATAAGCTTCCTAAGGAGTTGGGTGTATTAAAATGCAGACGCCCGAGGATGGCTGCTGCTTAGCTATTTCCGCAGCTTGGAAAGTCGGGGTCTTTGCAACCCTGCTATTAGCACTTGTTGGCAAAAGGTTAATTACTCTTGCGGTGACAAGCAGGTTTCATCACTGAGTAAAACTGAATGCAGTTTTTTTTTTTCCTTTTCTTTCTTTTTTTTTTTTTTTTTTAATAAAGTATTTCAATTAACATAAGTGAGCAAGGTGGGTAGCCACCATTCTGAGCTGCTGTGAGACCCCGTTAATTAATGTTTCAAGAGCCTTTTGGAACGCTTGCTAAAAAGGCACTGCAGACACATGGTGAGGTATTAATCTTGGCTCATGAAATAAATAATATATAAGATTTTAGGGATTCAAATTTGCATGTTTCAGCCACTAGGACTTCTTTGGTCTGTAAGTTTTATTAATTGATTGACTGCTGGGCCAGTATTACAATTGCAGAACATGATCTGCACTACTGGAGCTTCTAGAGGTGATCAGACTTCACTGTGCTAGGTCCTTCCAGGAGCCTGGGTCTCCACTGTTGTGTCTGAAAGAACAAGCCTTGCAAAGGGCTACGGTACATGTGTTGGTGGTCAGGGATAGATCTTCATCTCCCAGGTCCTGGTCCTGCCTCACCTGGACTACACTTTTTGCAAAGTATTACTACTTAATACTAGATGAATAATAGCTGGATCATCTCCAGTACGTATTTCCATGTTCATGACTGTGGGAAGAACATTTCCTCTCTGTATGTGGCCCCTATTTCTACAAAGGGCCATTTAAAGGGCACCAAAGCATTGCAAGAGGCCAAGACCCGCGGGAGGTGCCACCAGCCGCGATGGAGCTTTGCTGCCCAGCACGGTCTGATGTCTCAGCAGGCGATGCTACAGCAATCCCCCACCTGTGCAGGTTTCCGAGCATTGCTTGAGGCATTTTTTTTTGCCTCTAGAAACCAAATATGCTCTGAAATCATGCTGCTTAACTCTGCGAGCCAGGTTACAGAGGAGGGCACAATGAATGCTCCTGAAAAAAAAACCATTGTGCCCACGCTGCTGCATAAAAAAGACTGCTGAATACACTGCATAGGAAACAGCTCACGTCATTGTCCTTCTGCACACACAATCACTCAAATGATGCATGTAAATAAGAGATTTTATAGGCACATTCACTTTGCAAATCCTTCCCATCTATTCCAAAAGGACTACATTGTAAACATTAACAGGCTGACCGTAAGCCTCCTGAATTTAGCAGAAAGGCTTCCAGTAACATGTGAGTGGGATTGAATTAGACAAATTGACTTCTATGCTCCAGATACCTCACTGGTTACTGGCCTCAGATTTTGGCCCTTGAAAGCATTCAAAACATATAAAGTATTTTCTGCAACATCTAACTACACCAGCCAACTAACAAAAGAAGGAAACAAATTGTGTTAAATAAGCCCGCTTAACCAGAAAAAGAAAGGATGGAAAAAATCATAACTATTTGCTTAAAAGAATGGCACTGCAGGAGCTGACACAGACAGAATGGGTAGCTCACGAGGGAGTCACATTTGATACTTCCCAGCAGTATTTTTTGATGAAGTGCTGGGTGGTTATAAAGAGCTAGATGAGGTAGGTGAAAGTGGAAGAGCCATTTGTACCTCTTGGTGACAACTATGGCTGAAAGCAATCTTGTCCCTCATTAAATGTTGATTTATATTCAGTGTAGATGATTCCACACTGGCAATGATGGACTCAGCATATGACTTTGGGAAATCTGAATTCAGTTCACAATTCCTGCTCTAGTAGCAAAATGTTTCTTCATTTTGGCTAAGTGATTTTAGCAACTGGACCTTCAATATATACAATCTTGTGCTGCTGAATGCAAAACAGGTTTGCAACAAAGCACAAATTGGCAAATTCATTCATTTCCCTTTATTTAGTTATTTTTATGTTTTCATGTCTACTTAGAAAATTTCTCTATGTAATTTTATAAAGCTGGAAAGGTTCTAGGTCTGCTTAGCTAGTGTGGTGTGGATTGCCACTTCTGAGGCATTCAAAGCTCACTGCCAGGAGACTGGGAAATGAACTACTTGAGCTCTTCTCTTTGGGACTTCATTGCAGTCTGGATCTGCACYAGTCCATCACTGTACCAACCTTATCAAACATGTTGTAGGAGGTGAGCTTCGTTCCTGCTGCCATGGAAAACACTTTAAAGTAACAAATCCTTTTAATGCCCTTTCTACACTTGTTTTCAACACTATGTACCCCAAGATACAATTGTCACCATTTGCGACTCATAGGACTCAAAACAAAGAGGCTTTGTTTTTTTTTGGTTTCCCAATTTGTCACACAGAACCTGATTCAAGAGAAGACAGAAAGAGAACCAAGATTCAAGAGAAGCTTTCAGTAATATTTTGCTTTTCCATAGAAACTTTTGTGAGGAAGCTTCCTGGCTAATAGGTCTTAATAGTAGAGATTTTGAGAGTTTGACAAGTAAGAGAAGGAAAGCTGAAGCTCTGGGCCTTGGGAACAGCAGTGATAGCCTAAAATACAGGTGATTTTCCAGAACACTGTACTGTCAATCTTTATTAGCTGGACAAGAGTCACATTTCTGTCCTCACTCATCACATCTCTGGTTCTGCACTCTCAGTCTGGAAAGYCCAGAGGTAGCCAGGGAAGACCAAGGCGAAGTACTTCCAGAACGAGATCCCGCATGTGTGGCTTTCCACTGCTCAGCCAAGGGCCCCCTTGAAGCCTTTCCCTGCTTGCCCCTGCCCCCCTGCCTCTACTCATGGCCCTTCACCGAGATCATTTTCTAGACATGGCTGTTGGGGCCTTCTGTCATTCTTTCCAACCCACTTTCTCTATTCTTTCTTTCTCTCCTCCCTTTCTTTTTTCTTCTTTCCTTGTAAAGAGAGAGATGTCAATGAATCCCTGACCTACATAGGCTGACCCTGAGGAGTCAGAGATAATACACACAAGTAAATGAGGTCAAAAATGGAGGAAGAGCCCCCACATGGTTAAAGGAAAAGTTTAGCTCTGCTGTTATTTCTTGAGAAATGTCAAGAGCGCGGATAAGCTTCAACCCCTCCGTGTCCTTCAAAGGCCTTTCAGACTCTTTAACATGATTTTTGGGCAGGATTTATTGCCAGAAAGAGCAACTCTAGAGAGAGGGTGATAATATTTCCTCATATTCTCCTACATTTGTCCCTCTGAAGCATCATCACGGTTGAGTGGAGGTGACAAACCCGGTTCCACTGAGGGTAATGCAATGTGATCACCCCACGGGCCCGGCACCGGCCGCCGCTCCCCTTGGACTGCCCAACTTTGGGAGGAAGCTCCCTCAGAACAGGCTGAGCTCTAGCCCTTGCACCAACCTTAGCAATTCAGAGCATTACAGCCTGGCGAGGGACAGCTTAATCTCCCAATTCAGTGAGACCGATTGAAAGATAATAAATATGCACACACATATTAAAATAAAATGCCAGTCCATGCATTTGAGCCAATTGTACCTGGTAACTGCAGTCATATGCAAAACACATGAAAGCATTTCATTTGAATCAGACTGCCTGCAGCTTTCTCACATGCAAAAAAAGCAAAGCAAAGAAAAAAAAAACCCTTTCACAAAAGAAGTCTGAGCAATCTTACCTGTCGCTGTAAAGCAACACTGTCGGAATCATATATATTCATCCACAGCATGAAACAGGCTTCTTTACTGGCGGTAACATAACATCCAGGTGTTAGGCCTCAACCCCACTTCAACTATTGTTTATTGCCATTGCATGGATTAATCCCTGCTGTCAGTCCGGTCTGCGAGATGCTCTCAGAAAGAAAGGTCTGCATAGCATCACGAATGTCAGATCCTGCTTTGATACACTTTATCTTCCCTTATCCCTTCAAACTCACCATGACTACTCTGCCTGACATGCTAAAAATGCTTTAGAATTGGTGCATATAGGCTAAACTCTGGTTTGAGGGGGAAAAAAATCCTGCCCACCCCCACTTTTTCCTTTTTTTTTTTTTTTTTTTGACAGAAATCATTGTTGATCTGATAAGAAGTTTGTAGAGGATCCAGTTACAAACTGAGAATCCCCAGAGTCAGTGATTCATTAGCAGTTGTCCTAGTGTTACAGGAAGTAAACAGCTTTTAGATGTGCATTTTGCATCTAATTATGTCACAGTCCACTAGCCTTCTCAAAGGTGTGTTGTTTTTCAGGGTAATACATTAAAGATAACAGATTTTACAACAACAGCTGGGGAAAAAAACAAAAATAGATAAGCTGCAGCTTTGTAAAAGCAGCCAGAGATCCTTACTCCATAGTGAAGACAACTGGGTGTCATTTGGAAAGTGTGGAACTTTACCTATGGAAAAGGTGACTCTTGATACTTTTTTATTTATTGCAAATGATTTGGCATCTCATCAGAACACTGTGCTGATGGCTGAGAGTTTGTCACCTTCTATGGCCTGGGAAGAGACTTGGCCCATCAAATTAATTCACAACCCTAGAAGGAACCATTGGGAAGAAGGAGGAAAAGAGAAACGAGGGCAAGATCATCCTCCTGGGACATCTGGTTATGGAGAGCRACGTTGCAGCAAGCGGGTAAGGACCACTTGGCCTGCAGGGAGCCAGCATGGTCTGCGGCCACTGTGGTCCTCACTTCTTTTCACTTATTGAGGGATGAAAAAGAGGACCACAGTGCTTTATGGACACAAACACGGACATTCCTGTGAATACTGCCCAGGATGTATTTAAGTAGGGGATGACTGATCCCATTAGCCTGCTAAATCCCAGACTCAGGGGGTGCAGAGAACAGCATTCTTAAGAAATGGGCCCTTTTATTTCAATTTTGCTAAGAAAACAAAACAAACAAACAAATAAACCCACAAACAAAATAACAGTCTAAGACACATTAAGGCAAATCATAATTTGGTAATGAGAAAAGGTTAGACGCTTCAATAAAGCATTAAAGGACCCAGGAATCTGGATCTTGCAAGTCCTACACAGTTTTCTGAATCTTCTCCTCTCTCTCCAAGCTGGCCCTCAATGAACAACTTATTTTAGTTCCCCTCCCCATTCCAGTTGTAACTTCCTTTTGAAGATGGCATCACAACACAYGACAACCAGATGCATTACATGTCAAATTTAGCTCTGAGAGGTCTTTGGTTTGTGGCAGGTGCTAGAGAAGGGAAGGGAAGAAGAAAGCATGAGCATTGACCAAACCTCAAAAGGCACAAAAGCAAACAGGACAAGACTATTRCTTTTCCCTGGCATGGATTCCCCAGTTTCTCCTAAAAAAAACCCAGGCAGCTGCTTCTCTCGCCATCAGTATCCAACTAAGATGTTTCTCTCCTGCCATTTCACGTATAGAAAACTTTAAAAATTGATCTTGGAGACTTCTATTTGCCTCCCAAATTTGGCTGAAAGTGGCCAAATTTGGCCCCCTCCATAGAGGAAGGAGGGATGCAGGCACGGAGACGCAGGGAGCGCACTCGTGTGAGCCTCATTTCCGTAGGAAATCAGGCTAAGACGGTGAAGACAGGGAACCATTTAGAGTTAAACAGGCCCAGCTGTGGCGCAGGGCAGGGAGGGAAGCGCCGAGCGCGGCCTGTCCACTCCTGTCCCAGCGCTGGCTCCACCTCCACAGCTGCACCCTACATCATCAACGCGTGCGATACCCCAATTTAAATATATATTTTTCCCCTTTTGTTAGGTCAGCAATTCAGTTTCTATTATTGAAATGGTGTGTTCAAATTCACAGCGAGAGCAGCGGCTATGTTTCTAAGAAAATAAATGAAGGCATTTTAGGCTACTTTTAAAAAGAAATGCAAGAACCCTGCTGGCACTGACAGAACAAAGTTTGAGCTTAGAATGGAAAATGAACGGCTTGTAGATAACCCTGATGTTAAAACCTCMATCAATCCAGTTCCGCAGTTAATCTATTATTTTCTTCCAATAGAATTTGTTTTGCTTGAAAAAGATTATATGAAATCATAACCTTCATTAACTTTGAGAGATTCTTTTTTTTTTTTTTTTGTAACCAGATGCTTAGTTACAGTTGATAAAGCATGAAAACCTGCGTTCCTTGCAGCGTGCTTTGCACAGGGGTGTAATGATGATTAATATTAGGATATGACATTGCTCTACTTAGTGACATATAGTGACTGATCTGCTCATCAGATTCAGCTGGGAGTTTGAATGCCAAAAGAAGGGGAAATATGAATATATCTGCTGGATTCAGAAAGTATCCATAGCTCAGATCAGATTAAAAAACATGAAATAAAAACTTGAAGAGAACCCTTACTCTCATTACGTAGGGCAAAGCAGTATTGCCAAGATATGTGACTATTATCTAGATTTTTACATTAAGTTACAGCACAGCCCCAATGGCTCACAGAGGCTGCAACAGCTCTTCTCCTTCCAGAGAAGGCTCTAAATCTCAGGTGCGTTTCTCTCCAGAGGACTTGTGGTCCACAAGATTTAGCTCTGCTTGTGAATGTCCTGGTATAGCTAACATACCTACACAAACAATAATCATATAGGCAGGGCTTGTGCAAGCTTTGGGATCAGAGTTTTTTTTTTTTTTTTTTTTTTTTTTTTTTTTTTTTTTTTGTTTTTTTTTTTTTTTTTTTTTTTTTTTTTTTTTTTTTTTTTTTTTTTTTTTTTTTTTTTTTTTTTCTTAAGAGTATTTCACTACCAAATTTCCAAAGATTTTTAGAACTCAAAACTTCTGTTGGGTACAGAGCGGTGCGTCACGAGGCTGTCACAGACTGGCTCCTCTGGGTGGGTAACCTATATCTGAACAAAAGAGTGCAACCCCCCAGGACACCGAGCATGCTACAGCACCGTCGTTTCTTTCAATAATAAGTTCTGTATCTTCTAACAAATGGAAAAATGTAACTCAATCTTTAAGAAATCAATGAAAATGGAGAAGGAAACTTMAAGGCTTTTCTTAGTAGAACTCTTTATAAACAGATGAATCATTTCTAGAAATAGAAAACGTCAGTCGGATCATCTCGTTTGACACAAGGTCAGATTTCTGCAAATAAGGCTAGTGGCATGTCAGATGTGGAGATAAGCCAAGGGCTTTGCATTGTGTGAACCCAAGGCACAGTTACCTGCAAAGGGCCTTTCACGTCATTCACTTGAGTGTTCTGCCCTGCCCTCTGAGCAGCCAAACTGAGGAACGTAACTTAATATTAGTTAGTTAATGTTTGTGTTTAAATTAGTTGCTCCCAAATTTTGGCCCAGCAAGACRTTGCCTTGGTCTTCTGAGCACCCATCAGGATGCAGGCTGGCACTTTTTGCATGGATATAACTGGCCCAACACAGGAAGTTCCCGCCCGTCTCTGTCTGCTCCCACCTCTCAGCTAGTTATTACCAGCTAGAGTTAGTGAAAAAACAGCTGCAGGCAGGGACTTCTTGAGCTGCACTAGCCAGAATTGCAAGAATACATCAGTCAACACTCTTTGTCCTGACGTATTGCAGCTCTGACATCCTAATTCTGGCTTGCTGTTTTCCAGGGACTTTTAATGTCATAATGGTGCACTAATTTGGAAATATAGCTGCATTGTCCTAAAGCTCTCCTTACTCTCGTTACTTTGAAAAATAACTAATGTGAAAGTAATGTGACTTACTTGACAAATTTAGTTTTCATAAAGGAAAACAAAAAGGATGAATATCTCTCTGCAAGCCTGATAGAAATAAAAGCTGAGRTAGATATCATCTAAAGGCTCAAAAATTAAAAAATTAGAGTACGAGTAGCGAGTAATCTCTAAATCTCATAATTCAAAATGCCTGACATGAGATGTTAATGTGTGGATAAGTTTTGAACATTTCCATTCCAGCATTTTTAGTATGCCCGTTCTTTGTCCACTCTCCAAATACTAAGTTGTACCACAAACGCTTGTCTTTGGGCACAGGATGCTATAAATAACAATACCAAGGAGAAAACAAACAAACAAAAAAGGCAATAAAGGTTCTTATTTTTCATAGCATCTCTCATTAAAATTTCTTTTTTTTTGGTGATAAAAACCCATAGCACCTATATAATGTTTAACGAAACTTCAAATGACTTGCAGTGCTTCTGCCAATGAAGACTGAGACCTTTAGATGGCAAAATCATCAAAATATGAAGGATTAAACTCCTGGATTTTCCGAGGTATAGGCCATGGAGAACACAGACCCTTAGGAAAAAACTATCAGCTAAAATACCAAACCTCCAACCCTAAACAACCATCACAGCTGTTGTCTGCTTCTCTGGCACATCACATGAGCAATTGTTGAGCAAAGGGCTGAAGGACCCACGCATGAAATATGCCCATGCAGTCACACGCCTGCCTCTCTCAGAGCTTAACATTCCTTTAACCACCCACATCTCCCTTTTGCCATTTACTGACATCTGTCGCAGGACCAGAAAAGCTACTGGCATGTTATGCAGCCAGTAGGTTACATTTTAATTTCTTTTAGGAACTGTCCAGATGCCTGAATATCTTGGTCCTTTGCATGTTAAATTATCAGAGTAAACATGTTATGGAAGTTCATCCTCTCCTTTCTACTTGTCAAAAAAACCCTAGTCCCCCTTCCAAAAGCAAACTATTCCATTATATATTGCTTTTCCATTGCAGGGGGAGGATGAGCATGTATTACATAGCCTGGACATCTTTAACGCATGAGTGGAAGATAGTCAGATCCTTCCCACCAAGGAGAAGAACAGAACTTGCCAAGYGACACTGCGAAAATCTGAATCATTATAACGTCCAGTAATAGTAGTAAAACTTTTCAGAGGAGAAAAAGCAGCACATAGAAGGAAAATCTAATGCTGTGTCTATACAGAGAGCCTAAAATGCTGATCTTAAGTGACAGTAGCTGTTCGAGTTATGGTGAGTACRTCTGATTGCTGGGAGGTTTCAGCACAATGATAGACTGACAAGTAGAAGGATTAGCAGCACTGAGCCCAATTTCATATGCAGCTGTGTAGCTAAGCACATACTCCTGCAAGGAAAGGTTTTCCCTTAGACACCAGATGCGTTTTGTGCGATTCAGGTAGAGCACYGCTCTGCTCCGAAGCCTTTGAAGTCAGCAAAGATCAGGAGCTATTTCAGCATTTGCCAAAAGTGACAGTGTAATCAGCCGTGCTTGAAAAATAATGGGAATTGTCAACAGTTAATAAAACTGTACTTTAAGAGGTTGGATTGATCTCTTTTCAAAGGCAATCTTGCACCTGTGAAAACTTGTCTACAGTAGTACGTATCACCGATTTGTACAATTGTTTGCACCTTCAAAGTTGCAACCCAGCTAACTCTCAGGGCAGGTGAGCCCAGATCTACTCTTTTCTACAGTTTCTTATAATTTTGTGGTTTAGAATGGGACTTTAAAAGACCAAGGAAGTTCCTGCAGTGATTTATCTGTGAGTGCTTAATAAAAACTATGTAAATATTTGCTGGAGCAGAACTCCATGCTCAAGTTTCCCTCTCCCAAGACRGTCTACTCTTTCTAACATCTACTTAGAAAAATTATACATATTCTTCTTCTCCTCTCCTTCCAAGCAATATTCAGTTCTGCTTATTCCGTGGGAAGTAACGTGGTTTCAGCAGGACAGCCCCTGACCTGGCTGCTAGTTAAGGTACACTCCTGTAAGGCGCAGAGGCTTGGGTTTGTACAGCGAGGCTGAAACGTCTCCTGGTGCCTGGGTGGCAGCTCCAGCTGCAGAGGCTCCAGGCAGGAGTGCCCATGAACCAGCTGACTTTTCCTCATGTGATATCTGGAAGTAACTTGGAAGTAATTTGTGAAGCTACTTCAGATGGCACTGGCCTCTCTTGCCCTTTCAAAGCCTAAGAAAAGGCAAATGTGACACACTTAAACTTCTCATTGCAGGAGACATATAATGAACCCAGCAGCTAACTAAGAGACTTAATTTCTTTTTTTTCCCCTCCTTTCTTTTCTCCTCCTCCCGACTGAGCTGGGCTGCATTTCTTATGCGATGCTGGTGTGAATGACAGCGCGCACAAGGCAGAGCAGAGGATTTCCCCAGCACCCGGGCTTGTATTGTGCACCACCTTATTATCATTCTCTAACCCCGCACATATGGTCATCTTCCATTCTTCTAACTGGTTCCAGGGCCCTGGAATTCAGCATGACCCCGGAGGGCTATTCTAATGCAATCAGTAGGAATACTATATCCAGGGCCAGTGCAAAATCAAAGGCCTGGCCAAAGCCCAGGATAAATTACAGCTGTTATAAAGAAATCACCTTTTCACCTTGGCCCTCATATTCTTTCAGTTTACAGTCATAACTCAGCAAGGCCAGCAACATTTGTCATTAATAAACCTGGTTGAATAAACAAGACTGATGGATTAACAAGTCACATGTAAAGAAATTTGAGAAAGTGAAAAGCTTTAGACAGAAGGTAAGGATAAGCTGAATTTTTTTTCCTGAGTTAAGGGGAGATTTGATATATATTTATATCTTTCTGTACATTGTCTTCACTATTAACATGTGCTGTCATGACTGACAGCCATAGGTTGAGCTGGTATGAATAACTACTGAAGAGTGGTCCACCCAATTCTAGAATACACATAAGACCATATAAGCAACAAGCTGAAATATTAATAGACAATCAAGTTTCACCAGAAATGTGACTTCTGGCCAATATTTTTTTCTTATCCTACCTGGACACCATTGTTCTCCTCCAAACAAAAACCTTTTGTGATTCAAAGTGAGAGAAAGGATATCCTATTCCAAAAACACACAACCATTTAGGGGCTGCATGAGTTAAAAAAAAATCCCCTGCATGAGACATTTGATTAAGAATGTTTGACTGAAGATATGTGTAAATGTATGTCACACAGAGCTCTGCAACTTGAACAACCCTTGATTTTCCTTTTGCAACAGAAACATGACAAGGCAAGAATAGTTCTGGCACTCCAGAGCCTAAAGGGTTAAAAAGAGTGGTTGGAAACTTACGAGAAAGAGGAAGAGCCRATTCCCAGGTTCTCCTGGGAAAGCCTATAAAGGTATGACTTTTTTTTCCCTTCTCATTAATTCCTCTGTGATTTATAGTATCTCAATTTGAAAATTATTAAATCTGTCACACTTAAAAATGAGTTCAACAGCTACAAAAATTACATAATGCATGTTAATATTTTACATAAAATATATGCAGAAAAGTATATGACATTACAAACAAATGCTAAAGATAGGTGTGGAACAGATGAACTGCACAGCAAGGACAAGTATCTGCGTCTGGTTTTAGACGAGAAATGGGGGCCAGAGATAACCCTGAGAGCTCTGCAGGGCTGAGGGCTCAGAGAAAGTGATGCCCAGGTGTTCAGAGATGTTTGTGTTGAAATTTAAACTGATTGAGATGCCAGCGCTCCTTCTATTTTTGTTTCTGACACAATTTGGCCTAATTAGTCCTAATTTGCTGTGAGGATGGGGGTCTCGGGGTAGAGGAAAGCGGGTGGGTGAGCAGCAGTCACCAGCAAAGCAACAAAGACGCTGGCAGAGGTGCAAAACCAGGTTCAGGGGTGTGCGTGGGGGGAGTGTATGGAAAAACATAATTTATTAGGGTTTTGGGGGGCGTTTTATAACTGCTTGGCCTGGAACAGCCTTCATATGGCCATCAGCTGTTTGCTGGGCAAAGAGGGGTGCGTGGAGCCGGCCGCAGCTGCGCAGCACCTTTTGTGCCTCCCATTTAAAGCCCCCGGGTTGATAGTTCACATTCACGTGGGGAGAAATATACAGCGCGCGAGGCTGAAAAGCAGTTTTTACTCATAAAAACCTTTGATAGTTTAGCCATCTGGTCGGAGTGAAAGAAGCTCATAAAAGAGGCCCAAAAAAGGTCAGAGGTCTGCGGCTTCGTGGGTCAGGGGGGTGGCGGGGGCTCGCTGTAGTGGACTTTACTAAAAACTTGTCAGTGAGGATCTTTGACAAATTATGGCACATTCCTCGGCTTTTGGGGAAAGTATTTGATTACAGTGTGCAGGAATGTTGTTGATATTTGCAACCTTTCAGGAAAAAGAGGCGTTTAAAGTCGAAGTTTTAACGCTCCTCTCGGAGCCGTCCACAGAGCGACCGCGCGTGGGGAGGTTTTATTTTATTTTTCTTTTAATTTTTTTTTCCTTGCTCTAGTATAAAAAGATTCAGGGAAAACAAAACAAACGCTCTCTCCTGCAGAAAGCACAAAGGCTTTGACCTTTGATTCAGGTCATTTATTCTTTTAAATGGTCGCAAATTATAAAACATCCAATTACTTTTTCCTTCCAACTGTTGGCTAGTGACAAAGCAATAAACAAAACAGGGGAGGAAAAATGTCAAACATCTACCTTATTTTCTGGCTTGTTCCCATCAGCCAAGCTAGCTACACTTCTTTTATTTGGGAGAGGCTGTGCTGAAAAGCAACAGGATTTAAGCAGACTGAARGCAATTTTCTTGTAAAGGTCCAGAAGAAAGCAGAGGAAATAACATTATTTTTATGAGGTGTTTCATGGCACGGCATTATAATAAGTCATAGTACAGTAGTTGGGTCTTAAGGGACAGGACTGCATCACTAAAGCGCGCAGAAATAATTGTCAAGACTTTGGGGTTGTTCTTTCATCCTGGGGGAGGGGAAGAGGCACAGAAATGAGCCAGTTAAGATTATGCACTTAAAATATACAACACTAGCTCTCTCCTAATAGAAATCCACTTATTTAAACTTAATCCGTCTTCCACACATGCTATGAATTGCAGCCTCAGGAAATTGAATGCATATTCATTTCACTTGAAGCAAAATCTTACATGGTTTTCTGAGGACTAACATCAATAAAGAAATAAATAAAGACTAATGTAAAGTTACTAAAAAACCTGTCAGGCTAAGATGGCTTTGAAAAACATTTTGCAACATCTTGATTTAAGGTTTTTCATTGTTGTTGCTGTTTTTTAAGGCWAACAGGACCATTTATAGCTATCGCGATTGCAGAGGAGTTCAGTGTTGCAAAATATCTGCCTTTTTTCCCTTTGCATACACACAAAGCAGCAGCATGCCTTTTAGTACACTACCTTTCTTGTGACATCTGAAATTAGACTCTGACCTTAAAACAGTGAAACATCATATCTACTAGTGCAAAACAAAAATGCAGGATTACAGCAAAGCAAATAAAGATACGCATCAGTTAGTTGTCACCTGACTGTTTTTTTAACAAATATAAATCAGGTTTAATAAGTCAGATAAGTGGTTAAGTTTTCTGTTAAAAGAAGTACAGTTTCTGTACATACTCCTAGCCCTGAAATGTCTGTGTGTCATCCAAACACACCAATTTATCCTACTTCTGCCTGCACTTTTATTTATATATATAAAAAAAGGTATGTGTATATATACTATATATATATATAAATGTATGTGTATTTATACATATATATATAGTACCTCCTGGCTGGAATTTATTTTACAGGGTGATTCTCAGGRGAAGTAAATCAGTAAAGCCCCATTTATTTCAACAGATCCTTGCCACTGGAACTGTGCTAATTTATCAGCAGAGGGTCTGGCCCATGGTGTTTATACTGACTCTAAATAAATAAATAAGAAGCATTGAGAGGTGATTATGGTTAGAGCGCAGTGCTGCTTTCAGACAGGTTACAGACTTATGGTTAAATAGAAGTTGGGGCTTGTTAACTACTAATAACTTTTGATCAATAATCTTGTTCATCAATTATGCTGATTGCTGAGGAAGGGCAGTTGAGCAGTGACCACACTGCTGGGTTTTCTGAAATTATGGAAGAAAAATAAAAATTTTGGAGGGCAAAATCCCAAACTGATGTGAATGATTTTGGCAAACAGTACTACCCTGGCCCACAGGGGTAAAAATCAGAGCATCGATTGGTACAGAAAGGTATTTTGCCTAGACTGAGAAGTCCAGTGATACTTGGTCCTTCTCCAGGAAGAAAGGACACCGTCCTGAGGACCCACAGTGAACCATGGGCTGGAAAAGGGAGGAAGACATTTCCCTTCCTTATGCTGGTGATCATTTGCTGGCCTTATGCGTCAAATTGCACAGGGAAGGAATTACTTTTCTTAAATCTAAAGAAGGTAACTAGTAAATGCTCTTCTTATTCATGTGTCTAATCCCTAAATCCTACTAAACTATTTGCCTCAGTAATATCCTACTGCAGTAAATTCCACAGGTTAATCATATACCAAGCACAAGATTATTTTCTTTTATCCATTTTCATTGACATGTAAAAGAACATTTTTAATTTTACTGCCATTTGACTTTAATCATCAGCTGAGTAAATAAGTATAATTAATCATGCAAMTTTATTTTGTGACCGGTTCAGAAGCATCTCTGCTATACTTGGGGGACCTTGGCAAACTAGACTGAGGTCAAAACCTCAGTTACCATCCTTATAGGCATGACTATAGTATGGGATGAGACATTTGTCAGGACAAGCACAGTGCTGAGCTGTGACAAGTCATAAGGGCTATAGTTTCTCCTGAGGAAGAAGGTTGATTTCTGTCACTGAAAATCCTTGGAGAGCAATTCAGTTAATGTGGGACATCAGTTGTCCTTTAATGACAGACTCCATGGAGCTTATACACACTAGCAGCTGCTCTTTAACTATAACGTTACCCCCTGGACCCACAGGGACAAGCAGTTGCAATCTGACTGCAGAGCTGTGGGTCAGTAGCTGATGAAGCTGAAATTTATCATTGGAATGATCCCCAAGTGCTTTGCAACACAGGAGAATGATTAAGTATGAAGGTAGCACTAAGCAAGGTTTAAAGATTAAGGAAGAACAAGCTCAGATGAGAGGTATTTAAACTCAGATAATGATGTGAAACCAATGGACAGTACTCTTGGTAAGATGTTAAAGGTTAGAAATACAAGGCTTTACAATACAGAAGCACCTCTTGGATCAGAAAAGTCTTTATGTGGTCAGCAGTAGGACCAAATCAACTCTCAGCCACAATAGGTTAAGTCACAAAATTATTCTCATTATTCTCAGTTATTCCTGTAGGGGAATTGGGAATAGGGAAACTGAACTTGTTCAGTTTCTCTCTCTTGTTCTCATAATAGTTTTGTTTTATTGGYACAGTCAGATTTTACTGTCTTGTGGCCCTGAAATGGTATAAGATAAGCAATACATAGAGATAGTCTCTGTATCTGTGGTCAGAAACGGGAAGAACTTCACCTCTAACTGCCTTAGTCGGAGTGGGGAAGTGCTATTCCCAGCCCCTGCCCTGGCCTTTCCTTCTTCACTAYCAATTCCCAGAACGCAAACTGCTCCAAATCAAAGAGCTGGTAGACCCCTTGGACTTGGAAAGCTAAATGCCCCCAGGTCTGTCCCGACTGAATACCAGCTTTCTGCTGGGCCAAAACACATGTTAAAATTATACACACATTCATACTGTGCTTCCATGCCAAAACACAGTCCTGAGCATGTATTGCATTGCTTTTCTAAAAATTATTCTTTGCTACTAGAAACAAATCATATCAGCACGCAGATATGTGAAACCAGATTTAAAGGTGGACTTAGTCCAACAGAGTTGTCATTCAGTTATGGAGAGCTTAATCTTTRTATAAAATAGCTCAGTTCTCTAATACATCAAGAAATGCACAACATCCTTGAGAAGTGATTAAGGTTTGAGTCATTCACCTGAAATATTTCTTCCCAAGAACAGCTTGATTTGGGTGATGTTCCTGAGTATCTAAACTGTTGAATAGTTCTTGGTTTCAGGAAACTACACTGCACAACCAGTCCTGGGATCAATGACTTAAACTCAAACTCATCCGCTACCCAGACATAAACTGCTTTTATATTTAACGTSACAGTGGCTAGCATAGGGTCCTCCATGCTCAAAAATATTTAATATTTATAATATTGCACAATTAGACTCTAACATGACAGATTTGATTGTTCAGCTACTATTTTTGCCCTGATTTACACTTACTTTCTTCAGTTGCTTTTTTGGTCAGGATTTTAGATTTATCACCCTTCTAGCACAACAAACAAAATGCCTGTGTTGTGATGAAYTTATCAATCTCCATTAATTATATCAGCAATGTGGTGCAATAGTCTATTCTGCCATCTCCAGAATATTGCTTGGCTTTAGGTTTGGCTCTCTCAATCCGATTTGTAGATACTTATTCTTGCACTCATGACCTCCTGATTGGATTATTGGAATTCTTTGCTGACAGCTCTTCCTGATAAGGCCTTGCGCAGGATTGAATTAATCCAAATGCAGTAGTGAAGAAATTCTGTTAAACGACTGTTCTCAATACATTAGTCCAGCACTGTAACTGGTTTCTTGTGAYTATATAGCCATGCACCAGAGTGATGCTGTAAGCAGCTGCTCAGAGAGTCAGCAAACATCTCWGGCTCATCTCTGGCGCTCCTATCTCTTTCATCTGCCTTATTCCTGGCTCCACAATAATATGTGCTGCTCTTTTCCTTGCTCTTGATCTGTCTATCTACTGCTAGTCACTGTCTGAGGTATTAAAATCATTTCATCCTCAATATCACTGTGCAATGAAGGTATAAAATTCTTATTTTGCATTGTGGTATTCTAATTTATGTCCGTGAAGTTACCTTCCACCACAAGGCATTAAAAATAACATTCATGTAATTTCCTACCCCTCTCTGTGGACAACCGAGTCCACTGTAGTGTTCTCACTGGCAGTCTTGGCCTGCAGGGCAGACACCTTCTARCAGAAAATCTGCAGGCTCTTGTTCCAGATCTATCCAGATCTATCCAGAAGCTGCATTGCCAGATTGCCACTTCTTCAAGAGGAACGTTATATTTATTATGATAGCAATGGAGCCTTAACATGTCCCCGAGTCTTTTAATAGGCTTGGAAACTATATAGAAGGCAAGCTATTAGAGAATTTAACACAAGCAGTTGTAGTTTCTCATTAGTGGGCAAAATACACATRTATCTGACTAACAGCATGTTGGGCCAATACAGGAAGATGTAACAGCTCAGTTTAGAAAGTGGGAGAAGAGAGTAGGAGGCTCACATGTTTTGCCAGGAAGAAGTGAATACACTCAGAGCATTAGAGATACTAAAGTTAATTTATAGAGTAAAACTCCACTGAATATTCTTGAGATGAACTGAGTAACAAATGAAAATCTCAGCTCTTGCTACCATCTCAAAACAGGTAGAGCTGGATACACACATGAAACAGGCTGCACTTCACTGGGGAACTATAGTCTGAAATGCTAAAACACATTCTTCAGCAAGATAAGACCTTGGAGCACAAAGTTTGCCACCAAATCCCAAGGAAAAATCACACATGGATTGAAGGGCAGCATTTATCTGGGACTTGGTTGTTAAAGGGAAGTAAAAAGGCTGGATGGATGCCTTTGCACAGAAAGTCAACTGACTTCTCTGGGATGGCAAGTGATGCTGGACACTCACATGGCTTTTCCTCAGTCCAACAGTGAAAGCTCTCATTTGTTTTTCACATCCTTCTGAAAAAATATATTGGTTTTAATGGGGCCTGTTACAACAGCAGGTGTGACATTTCTATATAACAATTTCAACCTATTAAAATATTAGGCTTTATAACTGACATAAACAGTTAAGCCAGAAAAAAAATATTTCTATGCTTTTGTATGGAACACAGGTTATATTAATTTGCCAAAACCCTAAATGGAGTAAAGGGGCACATTTAGCCTCCTTTAATCCAGTTTTCAGCATGTGGTGGGTCGGGTAACTTGGCAAGTGAACTCCAGCCTGCATTTGTACAAGACAAAGACGAGAAGCTGGAGGTTATCCATGCTACGGGCAGCCACGTGTCCACACACACTGCTCATACACAACCTGTGCAAATATTTTTAAAATTCCAGAGCCTATGGTGTGTGGGGGAGGGACAAGGGGACCCTCATGAATCTTCTCGCTAAGTCCTGAGGCTTATCCAATATTTATCAAAACTTAGCAGTTGTTTTGCCTAGGGTTTATGATAGATAGAATTTAGATAACTTCTGAAAATTAGGAGTGGCTAATGAAGTTCACATGAGGAATTTGTTGTTGCTGCTCAAGAGCGTCATCTGGCACAGAGTTCAAGGGTCCTGGCCTGCTGATATTTAAAGAAGCTAACACTTCACTCCAAATTTCAGCTGCGTGTATTTTACACTACAGGAAGGCAAATCTGCATCAGCCTGGTGTACTGCATCCCAGAGACTCTGCTGTCCAGGGCCTGCTCCAAGGAGGGCTGGGAACTCCCARAACATTGAGGCTGGACAGCCTGGCACTCAAACAAGACACATGGCTACTGCAGTGAGTGTCTGCAGCTCCAAACTGGCCACTTTTTACAGGTGCCACCCAGGATGTGTGTTCTCGGTGCAGCTTTGCACATCCCTGGTGTCAGTCTGGCCTCTGCCATTCATGTGGGCTTTGGAAACCACCTACCCTACAATGACTAGGGCTGCCAGCAGGGCTGGGGACACTTGGCTTTGTCTCGCACTGGTAACCAGTTGCCTTTGCTAAAGCATGTGCTTCTGTGGCCATTTCCAGAGACCGGGAACAAAGCTGGCTGTGCAAACACCCAGAAGAGCAGCTCACAGTCCCCTTTCCCCCCCCCAAGTAAGATGTTCCCAGCTAGTGGATTATAAATGCCATGCTTCATTACATTTTAAACAATAAAAATGAATGAGCCATCTCCAGCGAGTGTCATATTTCTGGAAGGGAGGATAACCTGTGCAGTTAGGAACATGTCCTAAATCTATCTGCTCCATTAATCTTTGGAAGTTGGAATAGTTCTAAGGGTTGGGAAGCAATTAATATCTCACCAGCAACAACGGTCTCAAATGGATGACCCAAGACTTGGGTTGCACCTGAGTGGAAAGCAATACCTCACCCAGATCTTGCAGAAAAACTCATTTGAAAATGCAGTGAGAGGTCATAAAAATTGCAGATTACTTTAGTTAGTCATTTGTAGCAGGTAAATGCATGAGTATAACTTCCTGGGGCGGGGGGAAAGGTCTTTATGATTTTTCCAGGGTTATGAATACATAAATAACAGTGGTTGCTTACGGGGGACAGAAGCTTCAGGATTAACCTTTCCACACATTTGTGAGTAACCTGTTGACCCAGTAAAAGATTTTTTCTTGTTTGCTCTCCACATCAATCATATCTGTAGGAGATGTAAACATTTCACCATCTAGTTCAAAAATGAAAACTGGAAAATAATGGCTCGCCCTTTACAATTAGCTGGTTGCACTCCAGCTGGTAAATGCATTGCTACAGAAATTGTGGTGGGAGAAATTAATAGCTCAGCACCACATCACACCTTCCCCGAGGGGCAGCCCCTTTGCATTGAGCTCGGCCACCACTGGGGCTACCAGCGGTGCCCTCCCCGGCTGCGAGCGCCGGCATCAGCCTCGGCTGCGGCAGGAAGAGGCACACGCTGCTCTCGCCCACGTCCTCGCGCGCCCGGCCTCACCGACGGGCCTCTGCAGCAGGCGCCAGCGGGGCTGGAGCCTCAACACTCTCTGGGGCCTCTTCCCGGTAGAGAAGTTGAAGCTGCGACACACAACGCATTATTTTTATAACTAACAATGTATATTTCTATAACTATTTTTTCATTTATTATTTTTATATGGCAGGCTCTCCAACATATAGACTCACCTGGCAGTAGGAGAGGTCCAGATCACCCCAGCCTGATTATTGCAYCGCAGCATCTTGTGTTTACTCACGAAACTTTCCCACTCAATATTTCCACCATTAAAATAATAATAATAAAAAATCCCTTTCCAGAGTGTCCAGATCCATGCAGCATCCCATGAAAACAACTTCCGCCTGGGATTTTGCTGAGCTCTCGTTGCCTACCAAACATTGAGTAAGAACCAATTAAACTGTCTGTGTTCAGACCTCCTCACCCAGGAGAGTTCTGCTCTGGATTCATTTGTAAACATAGCTATTATTTATAAATTATGAGTCAGATTGAGGAACATCAAAACCTTCTACTGCTGCTTTAAAGGAGTCCCCATCATCTCGAAATAATCGCTGAACGAGATTTGTTCATCTGAAGAGAAAATTGACTCCAGACCAATAGCTTCAATCTTAATCACAGAGAGTTTAAGAGTCTTTTAATAATATGTCAAATTTGCTTTAAGCTGGAGAAAATCCACCCCTATCCACCATCTGGAAGGGATTCTTTTGGGAGTTTCTTTGGGCTTTGCATACTCCTTCACAAAGTACTCTCACATCTATGTATGTGTTTAATTCAGATGCTCAGCCCCTYGCCCTAGGGGTGTTCCCTTCTCTTCCCATTGGTTTTGCGGGATCCCCAACCTTCACTCTGCAAACCATGCCCAGTTTTAACTGAGACCTGAAATCACAAAGCATTGAGCAATTCCACTTATGAAATTATGGAATTCCAATCCTACTTATGGAATTGCTGCCCCTGATTCCTCTTGACTTGGCCCCAGCTCTATCAAGAAACTCATCTAATGCATAATAGGAAAAACAACAACAAAAACAAAAAAACAAAAACAAACAAAAGAAATCCAAAAAACAAACAAACCAAAAAACCCCCCCAAAAAAACAAACTAAAAATAAAAAAAACCCAGAACAACCCCACCATTTTTAGGCCAAGCACAGGAGCAAACAGAGCAAGATGGGAAAGGAAGACAGAGGAAGAAGTCAGCAGCAGCTAACTGAGCTGGCACTTCCCCAGACCATTTACGACATCAACCCGTGGGCTGAAGTGCCCACAGCAGCCTCAATATCCTCCAGGTGCCRGACATGGAAACCAGTGAGATCTGTGTGAAGCGCTCCACTGACTTCAATGGGTTCTGGATAAGTAATTTTGAGCCTGAGCTAATTAAAGTAATGATCTGCCTCTTATTTGTCATGTCACTGAACTCGTGCTGCCCACAGCCAGCTGCATTTATGGTATCACATAAATTACAGTATCTACATTACCATCAAATTCCTTAAAAATACTAGGCATTTGTATTTGTACATATATTTTCCTTGAAACTATATTGAAATAAGTAAACCCAGCTGTAATTAGCTCATTGGCAGTGCCACCAGGRCTGTTTTCACGTGAATGCACATCCAAATTCAAAGCAATCAGAATGACAAGTTCAGAAATTTAAAAATAAAAGTTTGCAAGTACATGATTTCATGGAGCAGAGACATTCACAATCTTTAGCTTGATTTTTTTTTTTTAATTAAAATAGTAAAATCTCACTATCTCTGAGTATCGGTTTGGCATGACACAGCTGTTCAATCTGCGTGCTGCTAAAGAGTTACAATTCTATTTGAAAATCAGAAGACATAAATAAAGATTATTTATTTTTCTGTAAAGGTTGGCTAAGCAAGATTATCAAATCCTTTCTATTCAGTCTAGATAGCCTTTACTGTAGCCTCTGAACTCTTTGCAATCATCAGTTGACTTTTATCCTTAGAATAGCTTAGAGAACCAAATGAATCACATCTRCATTTTGGGGAGGGTAGGAGAGGGAAAGGGGATGGCTGAAGCACATACTAGGCTATGTATAAATTTGCCGAGGTCAAACAAGAAAACTGTGACAAAGCTACTATGCTGCAAACCTTGTAATTTTTGAATGCTAAAGACCAAATCTCAAGACAACTGAATTTCCTCCATGCATCTGCTCTGCCAATGCAAGTTGACTGTGCTGAGGGGTCTCGCTGTCTGCAGGTGCCTCTGTCGCATCTAGCAGCAATGGAAATGGGGCCCTGCTGCACAGAAATTTAAAACTAGTACCTGAGATTACCTCAGAGGTGGATCAAGCCTGGCTGGTGATGATATTACTACTTCTTTCCATGATCAAAGCGTCTGTCTATAGGAACACATCCCGCTTACACTGTGCGTTGGGCAATGGTCCTTGCCTCCCTGTTCTCATGTACCTTTTCCATAGTTTTAATGCAGGGGGGATTTCTTATCCTCCCAACCCTTTTCTGACATATTGATTTACAGCTGTAGGTTTCATTTCTGTCCCTGGCTACCACAGGTTTGATTCCCAGTCATCACAAAGGCCAATGAGGCTCCTGCTGCCATCTCATCCAACCTGGCCCAGGACGCAGAGCCAAGAGCCACTGCTGGTACCTTAATATCAATAGAAAAGAATGATAATTTGCCTTAAGACACTGAGCTGTAAATTGCCATGTGGAAGGTACAAACATGCTCCTGGTCAACCACCCCGTTCCAGAGGAATTGGAGGGAACCTCCCTACCAGCCACAACCTCTCCAAACCCATGTCCCATCCCTCTCCACCTTCACCCCACACAGATTTCCCCTTCCTCTTTGGTGGACACTATAGGGTCTCTTAAAAACAGTCACAATTAAAATCTTCCCTAAGAAGCAAAGCTCCCCCTTCAAGCCATCTCGCACTATACACCTTTCCCCCTTGACTGAGGGGCATGAAAAAGCATGAGAGGCAACCCTGAAAATAAGTAATACCTTTAAGTTAACCCAACACAGCAATACCCAGGCACTCAGAATTTACATTTGCCTCCATCAAAGAAGAGAGGGATTACAGTCTGCTCCATCAAGTCACAGACTAATACTTTATCACAAACATTTTCCAAAGAATCCAATAAAATGAAACAAATAGGCTAACAAGCTAGAAATTCAGCATGGGGTGCYCCAAACCTCCTAGATTCCTGGTTAATAAAGCAGATGCTTTTATTAATGTCCGGAGACCAGCTGAAGTGAGGTAATAATTGCCAGGGACTGACCTTGGGCTAATTTGAACAATCTTGATTCAAAGGAAACCTCTGTTTTTATGAAGTACCTCTCCCCCTCTCTGCATTCTCATTCTTCTATCCAAAGCACAAAACTATTTTAAAAATCTATGCTGTGAAAAGACTTGACATTTTGATGTTATTTCTCTCCAAAAAACTATTTCTCACAAGATCCCACATGGTGAAAGGACAAAATTATCTTCTTGGTGACTGTACCAAAGCTTCTGGGTAATGAGTTGCAGATCTGCATCAAAATTTAACATCCAAATTTCCATTTACAAAAAACAAAGGATGTGGTAAACAAGAACAAATAATGTTACGGAGCCAAAAAATAATAATTAGGAAGAAATTTGCAGGATTGAGAGTATAGTAACCAACATAAACACCAGTCTAATTGCTGAAAACATGATGTATGAAAAGGCTAATCAATATGGCCAACGTTTTGTTCTTTGTCTGCCTCTAGAAATGAGTCGTGGTAATATCAGTTTTAATTGTAGAATCTCCGAGAAATGTTTGTGACGGTGCTTTCACGCTTCTTATCCTCTTTAAAAGCCCAAGGTGCTTGGAAAGTTATTTTCCTTCTATAAAGTAATAATGCACATACACCTCCAAACAAAGAGGACAGGAAAAAATTGACACAAATAAAAGAAATTAAGCTCGCCATAATGTCTGTGTTTCATGTTAACAGGCTCACTGTCCTGCTGGGTTGTCCATAATACTCTATCACAAGCACTGTCAGGGGCCCATGCTGGGTGGCTAATTAAAACAATTACAAAGACAAAGAAGGTATCAATAGCATTCCAAGCAGCAAACAAAGAGATAAAGTAGTGAAGATTTAAATCATCAATGGTTGCTCTCTCCAGGACAGTTTTGATGTGGGGACCATGTCCCCAACACTTCTCTCTTCTCAAAATCAGGGAGCTCACTGGTTCCCTTAGAATTATTTCATTACAAGAAGTGGGGGAATAGTTAACACTTTAAAACTAGTTCCTAAAAACTCCAGTAAGATAAGTCTGTGGCCATTTAGAAATTTGTGTCTTGCAAGTTTGGGACAGTTTTATACTAGGTTTTATATTACAGCTTTTACACACACACACACACACACACACACACACACACACACACACACACGAGAGTCTCTTCTCTATAAGCAATTACAGGCATAAAATAGAAATGCTTCAGTTTTAATTCTAGGTTATCACAGCCATGGAGAATAAACATCTATCATGGAGGGGATCAATACAAGGAGAACAGATAACTGCATAAATTAGGCAAGTTTCTCAGATTCTGTTAAAGATTTTCCCAAAAGTTTTGATAAAGGCAGTTCCACAGAGAAGCCTATATATAGAAAACCAGTAAGCAATCTTGAAGTGTTTGCAAGCCAAGCTGTAGTAATACTTTAGACAAACATGCTTACCTTGATTGAAGAGTGTAAACAGTAACAGTTGTTTTTCTCATACACTAAGAAGGGCAGCTTCTCCAAAGGGCTGCTTCATTTCATACAATCTATATGCTCTAACACAAAATGTTACTTCACAAAAAAAAAAAAAAAACACTTTTCAACAAAAAGGAGGATCTTAAAAGCTTTTGTCATGCCAATGCAATTATCTGCAAGAGAGTTTACCTAGGGCTTATTTATAACTATACAGCAACAGTAGTTTTGTGCAGACAAAATGTTATGTGAGGTTAGGGGAGTTTCATTTGCTAAATTAATCAGTGCAAAGAAAACAGCAGAGCAGGGTGTGTCAGCGCTGTAAATGCGTTCTGACTTCCACTCAGCTGTTCTTTTAATCATCAGGATAAAGAGCCAAAAACTCCAATTAGCCAAGGAGAAACCTTGAGGGGCAGTGACAGCTTTTTCTGATTGCCTYCTCTGATGGAAGCAAAGTGATTGGGAATGTAATAGTTAGAGGGAGATCTGCAGCTGAAACACATATAGGGATTGTTAACAGAGAAAACTAGAAATTAAGAACTTTCTTAAGAGGTGTGCCTGAAAAAATTAGGTGTTTTTTTTTTTTTTTTTTTTTTTTTTTTTTTAGCTGCAGCCTCAGTTTACATAAATTTCTATATATGCAGTGGTGCATTAGTGCCAGAAGAAACCAGCATCTGGCAGAAGGAGAAAACATGGCCTATTAGGCATATTTTTGCATAAGAAAGGGTTTTGGTTGCATTGCCTAAGCATTCCAAGAGGTAATAGAGATAAAAAAAGACACAAACTATGACTTGAGTTACCAGAACAAT
Organism: Nothoprocta perdicaria; assembly: GCF_003342845.1. Lineage (NCBI taxonomy): Eukaryota > Metazoa > Chordata > Aves > Tinamiformes > Tinamidae > Nothoprocta > Nothoprocta perdicaria. The sequence goes on from NW_020455532.1 coordinate 6,281,653, forward strand.
TTTCTCAATTCTCTCAATTTATTTTAATGGAATTGGATGAGAGGTGAGGTCTATATGACTTCTTTTTTTTTTTCCAAAACTTAATATGAGATTCTGAACAGGGTTCAAGAAATTATAATTATTATTCTTTTATACCAAAAGCTCCATGTAACTTCCAATTTCAACTGGGAGATTTCATGCTAATGTTGTAGTTACTTCTAGATTTGCAGGATATGAATAACTTGAGGATTTCATCAATGAGCGACTCTCAAAAGTGAGAAGAATTAAGCTGACACTCAAGTGTTTACGTACCTGACATCTTGCCAAAAAGAAAATAAAACAATATTATTCCTGATACAGAAATATAAGCAAACTTTTAAAATCTTCTCCCTGAGCTAAATCTAATTTGTTACCTGGACTCCAAGCCAAGGCAAAACTGGCACCAGTTACATTTTCTGGCAATCGTTTTGCACAGCTCTGAAACGACCTCCTTCCAGCTGGTTGCAAGGATTGTTACACAAGTCAGCTCACTTTATAAGTGTGACAATAAATTATGACCTCAGCAATTTCTGTCATTTTTGTGCCTCAGGACACCTGAAGAGGGAAAACAGAAAAAAGATCTTTCTTCCCTTTTAGTTCGTTTCTAGCTGTATCCCAGCTCCTCGTGTTACAGCCCAGTGGGACGAAGGCTACTGACATCCTTGCTGGTGCCTTGACCACCTATAAATCCCCCCAGGTTAAGCATTGCTCCCATGTCATCACCCTGACTCCCAACATTGATCTATTTACTCTGCAGCTGATATCATGAGCAAGAAAACCAGATTAGAYTTAGGAGTATATGTGAGGTCACTGAATCATAGTAAAATGGAAAAAAAGGAAAATTTGATGGCCACGTGTATGCATATTATATTTGTTATTCCCAAAGCAAAAGCTTTCCTTATACATTCCCATTTATTTTCTTCCTTTGCCCAGCTTATAAAGCTTCTGCTATCCCATCATTTCAGTTTGGAGCATAAGAAACACACGTGAATTAGTTTTCTTAGCTGTAAAGTTGCAGATATTGGGGAAACTGCACACACAGCTTTCTGAAGAGGCTCCATCTTCCATTTTCCGAGCAAAAGAAAACTTGTCCCTGAATTTTATTAAGCACTCTAATTGCTTTTAACACATCAGGAAGAAAGACAAGGACTTTAAGCCCTGTTTGTATAATAATGGAAACACCAAGGTTTCTATACAGCTAACTCTTAAAACATTGCACCTTTTGTCCCTGGCCACCAGCAGTAGCTATATAATCCCTGAGCCACAATTGTGCTCTGTAGCACTTGCYGTGGCTGCTGCCTGCATTCCTGCCAAGCTTTTCAACATATATACCAAACAGAGATTAAATTCATATACCTGATAACTTCAGTTCATACACCTCCTTAGTTCTATTTTTGCAATAAATACTTGAAACCAGTGAGGACCACTAAATCCAGCGCCTTGCCAGTGTCTGTATCATTTCCCTTCCCTTCCCTTCTCTTTTTTTTTTTTTTTTTTTTTTTGATGGAGGCATACAAAATAGCTATAAAGTGTGAGCCTATGGCAAAATTGGGGGAGAAGAGTTAGAGGTGAGTGTTCAGCTCCAGCAGCAAATTTCTTGGATATGTTTGTGTCTTTATTTGTACAAGACATGCTGTCAGGGTGTCTGGATGGGCCAGTGAATAACCCTGGCTTTTGGACACCTACCCATCCACCGCACAAGATTAATGTGCATCAAATTAAGTATATGTTATGCCTGCTTTATATTTTGTGAGCCACACACTACTCATCTCTATCTGTGAGGATTAAAGATACTCTCACTTTACTTAATGATTGCTCATTTTCTCTCTCCAAGAAGAGTGGCTCAGCACCTGGACATGTGGCCGAGGAGCAAGGATTGCACCTCAAAGCACCAGCTCTTGCACTCTGCTTTGTTTCTAGGATTGTTTCAGGGTTTTATCCAAAGATGGTTTGACATAAATCRCAGAAACTGTCCTAAGAGCAAGGCCAGAGGCCTGTATCTGTCTTTTTGTCACTAGGAATGAGGGTATGTGCATGCTGTTGGGGCGCAGGCCACAAGCTGACCCTCACCATGGATGAAATTTCCTCTGGATCTGTTGGGACAGAAGGCAGCAAAGGACATGAACTATTTTCTCAGTAATGGCTCTTAGCAATAAACTATTCTGGAAAAGAAGGCTCCAACCACATCCTTTGGTCCTCTCACATGCTCAACCTGGGGCTGCCGAGCATCCGAGCTTTTGGGTCACAGCTTTGGGCCACTATTAGAGTTTTGGGCCCCTGGGAAGGGAGATTGGCTCTGGCCAAATATTTGAATTCAGGTTTTTCTGCAGTTTCCARACTGCTGCTATATTAATAGCATAGTGACATTTTTTTTTCCGACTGCAGAATGGAAGTTATTTGCTACTCCTAAGGGCGGTGAAAGTAAATCTATTACTTAAYTGTCTTGGATTATTTCAGAAGTTATAGCATTCCCCAGTAGAATTTTCCTGTGAAATAAAGTTACTAAAGAACAAAAGCTGCTGAGTTTTAGACAATTCTAATGGACATCRAATTAAAAATTCCCTAAGAAATAATTCCTTCTGCTTTTAATAATAGCTTCTGAGTTAGAAACCTTTTATATTTAATCAACCTGCTTAAAATTCTTGCCTCCAGCAGGAAAGAATCTCAATCAGAGGGAGACAAACATTCATTAAGCCTTGTACAATAAACCTGCTCTGCAGCTGAAGTGCTATTAATATCATTTTACAGAAAGAGGAAATGGAAGAATAGTGAGATGGGAGTAACTTGCTTGAGGTCACAAAAAGGTCCATGCAAGCATGGTAGAGTAGTAAACCTCGAATCAGTGATGTGTACTATAGTTATGGTCAGTATTCTTACTATGCATTTCATATTGCCTGGTATTTTCCATTTCTTACTACTTTTCTTTCTTTTCATTTTTTTCCCTTTTCTTTTTTAAACAAACAACCTGAAAKGTGAATACATTTTTCTCTTGAAGATCTAAACATTTAACATTAGCATTTTAAAACTTCACTGTGTGTCACAACAACAACTCATTCTACACATTGATTCTCTTAATTAACGAGTATTATTAGAAGGGTATCCAGACCTCTCTCCTTGGCCATAATTTATTTTCCCCTGTTAAATATAATTCTAGGGAATGGGACACCAGCTTTTTATGCATATCTRTGCAAAGACAAGCATGATATGAATCCTAACAGAGGAGAGGCAAAAGGAGATGTAAGACAATGGCCTTGTCAACATATGACTTGTCACATCAGCCTAACTGTTAGTTTCCAGCTCATGGCTGAATTACTTGCTATTGTGGATATACTGTGTAGGAACAACAGATGTTTCTGATAGAAGGTACCAGGTGATTTGTACATTAAAAAAAATCTTTAGACACATTTTATCACAGTTTTGTACTTCAGTAAACTATGCTTTGAGTTGAAGAAGCTCCATGTATTTTAACTGTAGGAATAAAAAACCAGATATGGAGTTACTGGTAGTATATTATTTTGGCTGAATAGGCAATTGTAATCTAGCATAAAGGCAGATTAAATTGCGATGTCTGACAAAATAGTAAGAAAAAAGAGGTGTATTTCTATAAAACCTGCAACTATATTTAAAAACTGTAAATATAGACAAAGAAGTTGAAGCACAGTCAGAATATTTTTCCCAGTTTAAACTTTATGTATTACTGGCTGTGCTGCACATCCTGTGTCAGTAGAGAGAAGTTCCTTGTGATCTCCATTCCTTGTAGTGCCCAAATATACTTGGTTAACAGACGAAAATCTGGCATTGATCCCAGCTGTACAGTGGATGCTAGAGATGTAATTTAAAGATCACTGAAAGTGATGGTGGTTTCTCTGACTTCAGGAAAGCTTAGAGAGCTCTGAGAAAACCCAAGGTGAGAGTGAAGGGCTCAATGGTCAAAGGCCTGGCCCTAGTTGTCACACATCAACTGTCTCAGTACGGTTTTAGTCCAYTGCAAATGTAAAATAAAATATATTAGTTTAACATTTCTGACAGGGCYTTGCATTCCTCGATTTCACCACCACTTGCCACTGGCTTGTGGTCATTTTTAGCAGCTTGGAGCTCCACCCATGCACTGTTCCGATGCAAATATCCCACTGCAGAAAGTAAAACGTATCACAATGGGGTGGTAAGATTAGCCCTTTTTGGAACAGACTGATTTAGTCAAAGGGGAAAAATAAGCAGACTTGCTTGCAGTGAGCAAGGATCACCACGGCACCACAGCAGCTCAGCAGACTGCACGGGGAGACTCTGGAGTGCTGATATATGGAACAAAAAAAAAGTGAGTCAAAAGAGAAGTGACAAACATAGAGGTGCTTAACATGGCCCTTGTGATAAAGCAAACGGGGAGATGAGGCCCTCACATCAGCATTGCTTCGTGCAGCCCATTAAGACATGAGCAAATTCACAGATGTTCCTGCTGGCTCCCAAAGCYCAACTTCGTCCTGGGGCTGCTCATCGCTCCAGAGCTCTCCTGCATCTCTCATTTATGTAGGCTAGTGGTCCCTGCAGAAGGAAATAGAAACTAAAAGGACTTTTAGTTGACTTAATTAATGCTTGTAACACTAGTCAGTTGACATCAGCACCTTGTCTGTCAGCCACTGTAGGAGGGGGATATGTGTTAAAAATAACAGTCCATTTCCGTTTCTGCAACCTCAGCTCTGCTGCAAAAAGGCAGAAGCAGCCAAGGCCAAGTCAGTTAGTGACATCTTAAGGCTAGTAACAGAAATGGCTGTGTATTAGATTTCATGTGTTTTGTACACAACCAGAGAACCAGGATATTGCTGCTCCCRAACAGAGTATCTGCAGCCAGAAGAATCTAGGCATCATTTGAATAACATGCTGGTTACATGGAGATTATCACTGAAATGTGCAGTTTCCAACGAAAAATCAGCSTCTTTTAAAATAATAATAATAATGCACTTCATTTAGCAAACTTTCTTGTTATAAAACTAAGAACCAGTGCTTCTAAATTGAGCGAGCACGGAGAGAAGAAGGGAGTCTCAGGCATCACTTGTCTTTATAGTATGTAAAACCCAACTTCAAAGCCCAGCTTCAGCCTCATGATCTTAGTTTCACCATGTAGCAAAACAAAAGGCAAAGATCTCCAAAGACTGCATTGAAACTAATGCTGTTCTGAGTCACCCCTAGAGAAAATTATTTCCCTCCGCTCATATAGAGGGTGTGATTAGCCTCMTTAGGTGATGGTCACCCTATGTGACCATTCTTCTCAATTCAGATTGCAAAGTTACAAACTGTGTTTTAAAACAAAAGTGTTCTGAAATTATTGTTTCTTACAAATAAAGCAACAAAGACATGCTTGTCATCTGAAAGCTCTAATTCCGCAAACTTACCATCCTTATGGGGTCTCATTGATACCAGCCACTAACAGTATTGACATTCCTTCCTGGAGTCCCTGTGGCACAGAGACCGGGCTTTGTGCAATTAAGAGAAGCGGAGACTTGACAATGCAATTCAAGATAAATGATTTCGAAGGTGATGGTGGTTGGTCTTTATGTGGGCAAGAAGCTTCATGTTCTCCAGCTGTGGCATGTTGTTCATAGCATGCTCACTAATGGTGAAAACAGCTGGCTAATCATGCAGGGATTTAGCTGCTTGGTCTTCAGCCGAGAAGAAAAGAGCTAGAAAAAAACCCAAAGACCTCACTAGTCAGTGAGACAGTTCTCAATACAAAGTCATCGATCTGACTCCTCCTAGACCAGCTATGACTGCAAGGAGGGGGCACACACCTCACCAAACCTCACCAAAATTAATCTCTTAGGAATTCTGGTGTTAAATTGGTCATTTATCCTAATTTATCCARGGTGGAGAATTCCAAGAGTGAACTGTGATATTTCATTTTACAACCAGAGAATACACCTAGAAGCAGAGCAAGCCAGTTCAGAAGAAGTGGCTCAACACCTCCAGCCTGAGGACAGCTTCATTTGTGTCAAGTGCAATGACATTTTATTCACTATTTTATACACAGCACTGTTTTAAAAACATACCTTCAAAAGCTCTACTGTCCTTTTCAAGTAATTGTGATCTTATTYAAACGTTTAGGAGAAACAAGCTGCCTGAATGGCTGCATACTGCCTAAAACTCAGGTAAAACTGAACCCTCTCACCTATCTCATAGAACGGTAATTGGAGAGGCCAATCTGTGAAAAATATATGGCTTGATATAGTAACACATGCCTTTACTTCACRTCATATGGATGTTTTGAGAGTACACAGAGTACACAGGTTTCACCAGCACCAACATCCAACAGCCACTRCAGCCCGTACTAAATCACAGAGCACAGCAGGACTGGCAGACATCCTGTATATGTATGAATAAACTTGTTACCTAATCTTTAATGGAGGTTTTATTGACTATATCATTGATAAACCAGATGGGTCACCACTCAGATGGGGTGGTGACTTGATACAAAAGTCAAGATTTCTGCACTTTTATAAAGATGTGTGAACGAACATGTCAGCACTTTTGTGGCTGTTTTTTTATTTAAATAATTGAAATGATACTTATTAATTTACCAAGTAAAGTCTTTTTCCCCACATTTGATGCCTTTAACATAAAACTGTGGCTACATTTTGTTAGTCAAGCCTGCTAGAACCTCTGGCACAGAAATGACAAATCAGTGTTAGTATAACTATTGACACACATTTTTAATACATAACTGCTGTTGTTACATATAATCAGAGCTGATAGAGTTCAGCATAAAAGGGTATTTTAAAGTGCCAATAAAACCACTTAGCTTTTACAACACACTGCGCTTACTCCATTCTCGTCATTCCCCCAAAAAAGCTTTTCTTTTGAACTAAGCAATTTATATATTGGGTCAGTGTTATAAAGTAGGTATTTATAGCAGATTTCAATGGGGTGGAAGCTGGAATAAAGGCAACTTGCTTTTAAATGCAGCACAGAGGCAGCTTTGCATTGATAACATTATCAACTGTTTGTACACAGAAGATGATGCGTTCACTGAGGAGCTTCAAATTCCCTTTCTGTAACTGTAACCAAATTATTTGCTTTCCTAATGAATCATTTATACTTCATTTTTTCTTAGACTCATTTAATGTCAGCTGACTAACTTGTTCATTGATTAGGTTAATACCAGAGCTAACTTAGGAATTTAGTTGATAACACTACACTGTCTTTTTAATTTAATCTTTTTCTTTCCAGAAGAAAAATACAATGAATGCTTTACAAGGCTAGTGATAAAAGCAACTCCAAGCTGCATTATCACTCTAAGATGATCACATGCACAGACAGTTGGCCATAACTTGTGCTTTGTTATGCCTCAGGGTTGCATTTATCTTAGAAATCAGTTTGGTATTGATGGCATAACTCATCAGCCATGCTAAGTATCCCCTTATTGCCAAACTATTCTCAATTACCATAGTGATACCTTCTTTCTTTAGACAAGCTAGCTCAACAAATAAGCAAGACAGGGGTCACATAAAATTTTCCATTACCAGATACCCTAATTTTTACCAAACATGACTACAGAGAGATATGTGCACTGTTTAAACAGAACATCTTTAAAATTAAAAGGAATAGGGATTAAGTTTTCAGGAAGTCCCCTCCAAAGATGCTTTGGAATTGCTTTTCCCTAATAAAAGACAGTGTAGAATGAAAGAGAGGAAAATTCTTAAGTTTATGGTGGAGTTTTTATGTTTGTACTTTAACAATGATAATCTATTATTTAAAGAACCTATCATCTTTACGACATGAATAGGTGCAGACTGGAGAACCTTTGGATAACTTCATTTTCCATTAACAGCATGAATTAGTACTGCTTTAATGGTAAGTGTCCTTGCTTGTCTTTGTTAGGTTTTTAATGCTTGCTGCTAGTTATCACAGTAAACAGAAGAATTGCATGTAGGATACCATTTTCTTCCCAATGCCAAATATTTCTGCTTAACAAATGCAAAATTGAACCCATACAATGGAATGTGCAGGAATGGAATTACCTGCATGGCAAATAATAGCAATTTACACATGCAAATAGCCCAATTATGCATGCATGTKTCAGGGAATTGTGAAACAAATACTTGAAAATCTATCCTAGAATAGGAAACTGGCATGTCAAATAGGTAAAAGGACAAGTAAAACCAACTTCTTTTTTGTTTCTTTTGTATAAAGTTACCGCCAGCTTTTGTACCAGTCATATCATCAATCATATTTTAACTGGGGATGTCTAACATAAAGGCCTCTGAAGTCAATGGAAGGATTCCTATAAAATTTTGTATTTAAAGCTGAACATAGAGAGAGCTTTGTCTTTCTGCACACGGATTTTTCAGATCATGTCTTTTCATATAAACTGGATTGATAGCTGGGTTTATTATTGCAGACTTATCTACATTGGGAAGAGAGGATTAATTCAAATTTAAATACTCCCCTGTGACTGGTCTGCACTAGCCAGTACTCAGTACTGTGCAACCAGCCGTCCAGCTTCTCCCGCTCTGAGCTCTGGCTCTTGCTCGGAGGCATTTCCACCAAACGCGACCCCACCCAGCAGGATACTCCACTCTTGAGTGCTGCCAGGTGACTGTTCCCATGACATGGGATATGCTAAGACACATGCATTTCTACATTATCTGGAGGGGTCAGACTCCAAAAAATCCATAACTTATTTTTCCTCATGACATAATCCATTTCCTTGGGAGCCTTTTCAACCATCTAATGTACTGTTTTAGGCAAAACAGGAAGGCCTCTTCTGAGGATAAGGCATATTATTTTTTATTAGCATTATTAAAAATGCCAGAAGATCAGAAAGTGCCTCTCCTTCCTTCACACTGGCACCAAGCATGGCTAAGCAACTTTGGAAAGGGGCTGGAGACATCCATAAAATTTTGGTCCYAGCAGGATGTTGGTTTCAGTGTTGCGTATGAATGAGCAATGGTCAACCCGGGGTACTCTGGGTGCAACAGGATAAACTGTCAAGAGTTCATAGACCTAATGTTGATGCTATCAGAAACTGGTATGAAAAAAACAAGAGGAAATAGAGGGCAGGAGACAGCTTTGCAGATCACGGCACTGGCTGGTTTACTCAAGACAMACTTCTTTTCGACTAGCTCTTTATCAATAGTTATCCTTAGTTCTTTACCTTCCCACCTTTATCTGAAAGAGACAATCTTTTCTTCCATGATGTCTCATTTCCTCAGTGCTATGTCAAGCGTTTCCATTTTTCTTCCATTGAAAGTCTGGCAAATGATGGGAAACAGTCAACTGGTATTCATGAGCCTTTGGACACTAGAAGATGACATAAGAGAAAACGAGCACATAGTGTTTGCAGCTCAGTTTCTACGGTAATAGAGTTTTTTTTTTTTAATGCAATACTCACAATTTTTGAGATGTTTTGGAGCAGAGGAACTGCTTTTCCTTTTCACGCATTTGCTTTGAGAGGTCAACATAGGGACTGGCAGTGGTCATGGAGACAGCAGTGGCCAAGGCTCAGTCTGGGATCGCAGCTCCTCCTCACCAAGTTCCATGGCAGTGTGAGTCAAGCAGACAGCACTGCTCACCGACCATGGCCTCAGAGCATTTGGTGTAAGTAACAGGCAAGGATGTCTAATGGAGCCACAGCAGCTATTGCATTTGTAAGCTTACAAGCAGTCTCATCTCTGAGTCACAACCAAACAACTAAGAAACTCCCTTAAATATCATGTAAGAAGTTTTGGAGAATTAAGAAACTTATAAAGTTTCTGAGGTAACAACCTTGAGTTACTTCTGGACTGCYGTTTATTTCAGTAGTTTTATGCTGTGAAACGCACTTCTCCAGGCTTATGCCACTGGGACACTTGCAGGGACAAATTGCTCCATCTTTTATGAGTGTCTCTCTCCCTCTCCTCAATATGGTATATATGGCATGGGAATATGTTAYGGCCTACATGTGGCCAACCCAGTTTTGGTGAGACTCTTAAGAGAAAAAAGGATATCTGTCAAAACCTGGGCTTCACCTTTCCCTGTCCTAGTAATGAGAAGCAGAAGGAGAGGACATGAGCAGGCCGTGTCCTGGGCGTCCTGGGCTGGCAGCTCCTGTGGCCAAGCACCRTGGGCACCGGTCCCTGCAGGAGGGAGGTAACCACAACCCTGCCACAGCAGTGGCCACTGGCCACCAGCTCAAGGAAAAACCCTTTGCAACATGTGACAACTCAACAGTGATCGAAAGATGGAAATCTTGTGGTTCCAGCGGCAGCGCCGATGCCTCTTCCAGCTTGTGGGAAATGGGGAGCGTGGACACAGCTTTTCCCAGTGATGCCACCTGCTCTGCAACGATGCTCTGCTGCAGATGTGACCTCGGTTGGCCAAAGTGCCCCTCTACTTCAGCAAGACACCTGCTTATTGTGGTGCCTCCGTGCTTTGAACTTTACTCCCCAACCCAAACGAAGAACAAATGGGAGCCATTGACACTGTACTGAACTTTTAAGGCTGACACGCTATTTAGCAGCTTATTAATTCTAAATCTTTTGAGGCAAGTCTTCACTCACCCTCCACTATAAAGAGCTTTGTCAAACTGTAACCATTTTAATTTTATTACAATTGCCCTGGAGGAGCTGACGAAAGTTGTACCAGCTGTACATTTATTTTACTGTTTTTTTCCTCTCTYTTTTCTGATCATCAGTCTGTCAAGGCTATCAAGATTTACATTTAAATGTAAAACTGGACTGTCCACCAAATAGCCTTTGAAGCTATTAGCTGTGAAAGATAATCAATTGGGAATGGGCCCCTGCAGAGCACTTTTCAAGCAGAGTCATCACCAAAAAGCAATTTTGCTGGCAGGCTTAAAAAAAAAAAAAAAAAAAGAAAAAGAAAATAATAATAATTAAAAAAAAGATTACAAGCATCCCTATGCAATTAGGGTAATATCAATGGCTAATCCACGTGATTTTACAAAAAAAAAAGCAAAAGTTAATATTGTTTAGGCAAATTGATTCATGTGATAAATTCTGAAAGTTTAAAGAGGGCGCAAGAAGCAAAGATCGGCAATTTTTTCCAAAACTCCATAACAACTATATGTACTTAAACAACAATATATGTCATCATTTACAGTCTCTTTCCTTTATTACCATTAAAAGGCAAGTTTCACAGGGAACTTTAATCTATTAATTCTGCCTGTTATGCATAATGCAGCTTAGCACTACGCATTCCTGTTCTTTCAGAGTTTCCTTTAGGCCATCATGAGCTGCGACTATCTGCAGTATCTATCYAGGTATTTGCATCTCGCTCATCACTGAGGTATCCAAGTTATTCTCATCTACACAGTGTACTTCTGAGGTGCACGTCACCTTCTGCCAGTGGGTAATTCAGCAGCATTAATCTTGTGAAAATACACGTTGTTGTTATAATTTCAAATGTGGCCGTTAATAATAAGCAGACTTTAGCAGTATGATGCTGTATTAAGAAAGGAAGAGGGGTCTATTTTCCTTAAAAGGAAAAGAAAACAAAACTTTAACCACAGTTTGCATGTAGGACACATGATCTGCATCATCGTCTTTATTTTGCCTCCCATCTCTCAGGGTCTCCTAGTTTTGGTGAGCTTCCAGCTGTGATCAAAGAAGGGGTTAGAAAATTATGTGAGCAGCTCTGAGCAACACAGTTACACAGAATATGTCATTTAGGTAAGGATAGGCCTTTTTTTCCCCCTCCAAATGCTGCTTATACAAATATCTCAAAGATTTTAACAGCTCTCCAGCATTTTGAGGCACATTAATAGAAAGTAAGATGAAAAAATTAGTGCTTTTTATTGACCTTCATTTTAGGCATTTGCCATATGAGGTCTTGGTAAACTGGAAGACGTTTGCAGCACCACACAGTGTTTCATTGAGAAAGCATAAATACATCCTTGCAACCTTAAAAAGACAAAACCACACTTTTCTCAAATGTACTTTGACCTATAAAATTTATCTACTTTTGTCGCTAACCAAGAGAGCGTCTGGATTCAAACATTAACAGCAAGTCTACGTGACGTCTGTCACACCTGTGCCAAAGCAGAGTCTGCACTTGGACACAATCCTCGTTTCCTATAGACAAAGGACAAACTCCTCAAAGTCGTGGAATAAAGTATCTGCTATCACAGGTCAACAAATTAAATGGCATTGCTACAGGAGACGAAGTGGCCCTGAAGATATATATTAGTTGTTACTCCAATACTGCACAGCAGAAAGAAAAAAAAAGAAAGAAAAAGTCATTTCTTGTGTACTTTTTTTCCTTCCCTGCAACATTGTGCCTGGRTAAGTCTCTAAAAGATGAAAGATAGCCATGTAACCAAATACTGTATGTTTTATGAGTCCTTCTCCATGTCTAGCGATTACAATAAAGGCAAAGGCAGAACTGGATACCTGAGAGAGAAAAGAAAGCTTTTCCTACTATAGACTTTTAGTTCGTGACGATATCCGAGACATTATTTCCTCAGGTCACTATAGAAACCTTTCTCACCTTATGAAAGGTCACTGGGTAAGTGACAGGGAACATTAGTTTCTCTTAACAATATTGCTTTCTCTTCTTAAAATTTAAATAAAAAGGTAAAAGATTTTCCAGCTAAAAATGTAAAAGGCCRTTAGAATATCTAGTCAATATGTCTGAAATTGTAGGATAGAAGCCTTTCCATTGAGCCGGTAGCAAATATTTTTACAGATCCTGGAGCATCAAATCGCAGAAAGGATGACAGGCTATATTTTGGATGAAAACATAAATAAATAAATGAAAAAATCAGAAGTATGGAATAAAATAAACACAAATAATAAAGAAGCTTTTCCTCAGTTGTTTGTAACCTAGAGAAAAACAACTTTGCATGCTTTCCAGTTTTCTTAAAGAATAATTTTAATCCCCTCAAATCAATGTACTTTCCAGTACAGTCGGATCGTAATAGCACTGCCAAAATGATTGGAAAGTACTACAWTTTTTGAACATAAAACATCATGTGATTTCAATACAAGCTTTGTTTTCCCCCAGATCTCAAAAGAGGCAGCTTTAAGCCAAATCTGCTTGGTTTTAGGTCTCATCTCCCACAAGGACCGCAATCCTGCAGGAGCACTCCCTGGCACGTCTGCATGCCCAGGAACCCCCCTRGCTGCACCCCAGATAAATTGATACTGGTTTTGAGCAGGAATCTGCCATTTTGATGCAGATCACAGCTAAAGCGTTCATCAAACCCACGGTAAAGCTCCTGGTGAGGCTGAAGAGAGGCCCCAGCTCATATTGCTGCTGGTTTCTTGCTCCATCAGCGCGTTGCCTTCTGCTAACACTGTGCACAAGCTCACTCTGYAACCACTACCCTGCACCAGATCGAAAGGTGTTGGAGGCAAATTTTCCTTTGGACTTTGTACTTTTTCTGCTGCATATTTCTGCCTCACAAAAGCAGAGGGAAAAGCACATTTCAGCAGGCCCAGTAGAGAATGAGTCTTGGCCCATGCAGGACTTGGACCTGTTTTTAAAAAGCCTTGTCTGTAGTAACGAAAATATCCAAAAAAGTTTGGGAAGGGAGAAAGGGGGAGTGTTCCTGTATTTGAAAATTCCTCTTCTGTGCATTACTGCTTTTTTTTTTTTTTTATGTGTTCCTGATGACATTCTTGTTCTGTTTGAATCTCTGCACAGATCAGGGAGGACTGTAACATGCTCGACTTTACAGTTTGGGCACCTCAAGGTGACCAACTGTGTGGAGAGCAAAATCTGAAATGAAAAATAAGAGTGGTAGGAGTCTAATTTAGGAAAATTTAATTCTATCTATTCCTCTTAGAGCCAATCTAATGTGATGCAAGGTAAATATAATCTGCTTTGTATGAAGTGGGAAGCGAGAAGAGATGCAGGACAGCAGAGTTTGACTGCCTGAGTTGCATGGAGAAGTAGGTCTCCAGACTTACCACAGTGGGCTTGGAGATCCTGGGGCAAGAGGAACAAAGTCCAGCCMAATCTTATTTTCTTCAGGAAAGAGACAAATTGCTACTGATCTCTGTAGCTGCGGTAGAACTCGAGGAGGCCACATGAGCTGGCTTGCAAGCAAGTGAACTTCACCAGAGACACTGTTAGGAATCACCACACTCTCAAGGGATGGTTCTGTTGATAGCGTGAAGAATGTATTAAATGAATATCAAAGATTAAAACAATCTGCTTCTGCTAGCTCCAAAACACTAAGACTGCTGCTTTTGAACGTAAAAATACATGAATAATATTGGAATAGAAAAACAAAAAAAATTGCCCCCATTTCAGGCTTTGTTATCAGCTTTTTTTTTTTTTTTTTAAGGCTGGAATGGGGGCATTTTTTTTTCGTTTTTCTGATGAATCTTTGGAGATTATTTAAACATAATGCAATCAGCTAAACAATGTTGAAGAAGCAGCACTGAGCTTTGTCTATTCTTTCACACCATTTTGTTATCTTTCCTGTTTATCTTACAGCTACACAGGAGACCAGAATGAAGGTTAGTCTTTRCAATATGACAAATCTACTGGTTTCCTATTTTAGAAGGTAAACAACTCTTTTTGTAAAACTGAAATGCAGATAACGGAGCTGTGTAACGTTAAGAGTGACATTAGATTGAAAATGAGATTCCTGGGCTTGCTGGCGCATCCCCTGGGTGAGCGTCTATTGGACAAGGGCAAACACAGATAATTGCAATTCAGACTTACAGCTTTGGGAAAAATTTCACATTTTGTACCGGTCTTGTAGCCCACCAAACCCTGCAGCTGCACACTATGCACAGCTTTAAAATAATTGTTAGGAATTTCAAAATTATCAATATTTACATTAAATTATGAAGCTAATTTGTGGCTGGAAGTCTGTATCATGGGAGCTTAATGGAGAGTTTGCAGCTAGGTCTTCCAGTATTTCTTCCAAAAGTGCCTTTTGAAATATTTTTACCATCTGTACTTGGGAAAGAGTTAAAAGCAGGAAACTGTGCCGTCTTTTTAACAGGAAAGGTGTATTACGAAGCAGCAAGGGTTGCGCTGCGGCTTAACTGGATCTGCAGCACCATCTATGGAGGACACGCAAGCTCTGCCGCTTCTGCTCCCCAGCCACACCAGTGCTGAGCAGTCTGGGAGCACATTCAGAGCAGCAAAAAGCCTGTCACTGTCACAAGACTGACAGTGTCCCCCCTTTGCTAGTGTTTATAGTGACGCTGGGCTCTGGTGCTCTCCGTTGGACAGTTCAGAGCACACACAGACAAGTGTACGCAAAGAGAGAGACCTGTGACCATGCCACACATTTAGATTCAGTGACAACATGAAAAGTCTGGTCCATGCTGGTGCAGTGATCACATGCAAAGCTGGTATTATTGACACCATATGGTAAGATCAAGCACTTACCTGGGTGCCCTTCTTTGCTCTTCTCCCCGGTGCTTTAGAAGCTGCTTGGACAGCACCGAGAGGAACAGTCAGGCCCAGAGTGTGGCTGGTGAGCAATGCAGCATGGCCAACGTTCCAGGCTTTCCACTCGTGCTTCTCAGTGAAAGCCTCTGTAGCAATCAACTGTAGTAAAGCCCTGCTGCTCTGTAATTCTAATTTCTAGAAAAATAGGTGTACTCAGTGAGTTGGAACTGGTCCTTGTCAGCTCCATAAATCAAATATCCATAAGGAAGAGATAATATGCAGCTGATAACTTGTATCACCAAAGTAGTCCAAGAACAAGTACAAGGGATAATAATCCCTGAAATATAGCTGTCAGGGAATGCCRAATTTGTATTTCACAATTCAATACAGCACGAGGCTTGGAAACAATGCTTTAGTAATCTTTTTAATTAACCATTCATGAGGTTTCTCCTTCTAACTGAAGTACCATCCTTTCTGATATCCACAACCAGAAGCACGATCAAGCAGCTTAAATCAAAGATAAGAATTAAAAAATAAGAGGATTACTTGGAAGGGCATTTTTGTTTTGAAAGAACATTAATTTAGAATCAAGGATTAGGGAGGCAGAAAAGACCTGGATTTCCAAAAACAGTTTCCCTATAAAGGCAGTGACACTGGAGAATTCAAGTATAAACAACCTTACTTTTGACCAACGTTTTCAGGAACAACTTGTATGACTGCACTTGTGACTTGGATTGCACTTTTCTCTCTTTGTAGAACATGAAGCTTTACCCCAGAAGTGGAAATTGTGTCGTTCCGAGGAAAGACATCCTGGGGGACCATCCTACTCATGCAAAATACTGACCATACACACGGAGATTCAAACACAAGAGGCCTCATAAGAAAGCAGCCCTAATTACATGATCTTCTTCACAAGTTTAAATTAACTTAGACTCGCCTGGTTTCAATAACAGTCTCTTTTCAGTCTTCACCTCCGTTAACAATTGTCCTTGYGATGCTGCCTGCCTGTGAAATAATCTCTCACTTCAGCAGATCCAGGCTGCTGCAATACAGAGCTGTCCACTCTCCCAACTGAGGAGCCTGTTCTTTAACTGGGTAATTTCTTAGAAAAGACATTAGCTATCATTACACAGATGCTCAGCAGCCAGAACTATAATATTGTAGAGTTCAAAATACATCCCTAAATTCACATATTACGCCATTATACAAACATACATCATTTTAATAGTGAACTACTATCTTAGTGGGATCTAATCTGAAATTACGTTAGTTTTGATCCTTGAAACAGAAATACTATTTTTCTTCTTTTGGAACGAGCTCAAGCTTGTCTTTTCCTTAATTTGAAAAAGAACACAGCCAAAAGTACAATGCACTTTTTCCATCCATGCAACCATAAAGAAATATGAAGGCAACATCAAAATAATAACCAAAAAAGTACTGTATTTGTAAAAAATATATTTGTAGTCATTCTGTTCTCTAAAATAAAGGTGACTGTATGATAATGGTGCCATACACATGATCTGCAATTTGTTCTTCCTAATGAATACAAGTAGTTATTAGTGACAGAGGGACAAATTTTGTCTTCTAAAATAAATATTACCTGATCTGCTTCTGGATTTCCAGATTAATTGCCAGGTGCTACCAATTTCTACTGATACTACAGAATTGGTCCCATAACCTTCATTTTGGCTACATTAGACCTGGCTGCGAAGTGTTTCTAAAAAGTTAACTATCAGCCAGGTCCAGCTGATGCATCCACAGCAAATCATCAAAACATTACTAGCATTGCTTAAAAATAAACTTCAGAGTGGCTTGGACTATTATCTTTCTGCATGTGTATGAAAAACATTGTTTCTGCTGTGATGATCACTTGTCGTAAGATGATGTTTTCTTACCAAGAATCATATTGTAGAAAGCTTACTGCTGGGTGAAATTTTAAAGATACTCAGATTTTACAAAGAACACAGCCTCTGATTTTAATAGAGGCAAGTAAATACACACATCCTCTTTTCCCACATACAAGCTGTATGTTTCTATGTATAGACAGGTAAAATGTGTATGTGGAAGGTATTTGGCTTTATAGGACAAAATCTTCATTCATTTATGTCTTATGCAGTTCTAYTGACCTCAGCATTGCTGCAGAAAACTGAAATTTCTTTAGCAATGGTACTCTGTGATTAATCTGGTATGGAGTCTGCTGGACACAGCAAAGCTGTATGGGCTCCACTCTGAATGATAGAATAGGTCTGCTTGGGGGCTTCTGTGTGAGAGGATGAGGAAAAGATAGGAGGAGGGGGAGCTGACGTAGACACAGTGATACTCTGACCTCCGTCACTAACCACTGTCACTTCTGTTGCTCCTTCTTGTATTAAAGCATTGAGGCCTTCTAAGTCAGAGCAGCTGATAGCAGAGCTGGTGATGAAAGCTGGGTTTGCTGAAGCCTCGTGACTGCTGACAGGAGCGGCAGGAATCAGAGTTGGGTGCAAAGCACTTCCATCGCTTTGGTCATGAGCGGTGAGCAGAACTGCTGGCTGCGGCACAGCCCCTGCGTCGCTCTGAGATATGGCAGGAGGAGGTGGTGCCAACAAGCTGACTTGGCCCAGCAGCTGCAAGCGGCTGTTGGCCGACAGCTCTTCCTGACTCTGGCCGACCAAGGCAGGAGGCACAACRTTCACCGACGCAGCCTGAACCTGAGGGACCTGGTGACCCACAATGATCTTGACCCTTCCCTCATTGTATGGAGAAACCTGAGCAGCCTGAAGTGGGACCTGAATGTGACTGACAGTAATTGGGGCACTATTCTGTCGACTGGGATCCATCTGAAGCTGCAGAACAGCTAGTTCATTATTTTTAGTCCCGTTGTACATACTGTGCTGCTTCTTATGACTCCTAAGGGAATCTTCTCGGACAAAGGAAGCCTCACACAGGTCACACTTAAATGCTTTCTTGGCATCCAACTTGGCAACTTGCCTGGAGCTACCTTGTTTTGGTCTGTCTCCTTCTTTCTTCTCCACAGTTTGCTTCTTGGTCTTGACTTTGTCTCCATGAGCTTTCCTCACGTGAGTTGTCAGGTTGCTCCTCTGCTTTGTATCAAAGCTGCAGAATTCACATTTGAAAGGACGATCCTTGCAATGAATTCTCTCATGTACCTTCAAAGCTGCCTTGTTGGAGCAAGAGTAGTTGCACTCTGAGCACTTCACTGGCTGCTCAGGCTGATGAGTCCTTATGTGGTGCCGAAGGCTTGTTTTGTTCCCACACTGAAATTCACATTCTGGACACTTCAGAGYATTTTCCATGCTGTGCTTAATGCGAATGTGCGATTTCAAGTTGCCTTTCATGGCACACCGGACCTCACAGAACTCACATTTGTAAGGCTTCTCACCAGAATGCACACGCATGTGCCTCTTCAAGTCTGAGTTGATTTTAAATTTAGCTGGACACATCTGACATTGGAAAGGAGCATCTCCTGTCAAGAGAAAACACATTTCAAATTACAGAAGAGAAACCAGGATCTCCCTCTCTCTTGGAGGGATTAAATGCTATAATACTCAGCTAACTTGTTTTAGATACTTGTAAGCTCCCTGTATATTCTCAAGATGTAAAGAACTCTGCAAGCGGATGGTCTATGTCACCTGGTTTGAACACTTGTGTGCAGTCTTTCCAAGAGCATTTGCTTTGGAATGCCAAGAGCATTTGCCTACCCATTCCTGTTGTGCATTCATATTAGCATCTTGGATAGTCTTCATTTTCAGTTTATTTTGTGGGTAGACCTATTCCAAGTGCTTCAAAAGAAGCGACAGAAGTTTCTCCATTTATAGTCCTTTGGCAACAATATGTCTAGTCTGCCTTTAAAATTAATAAAAATAAACATTAATGAAGTTGAACATCTGCTAGATTTTTATGAAGTCTAAGAAATCCACATAAATACATGCTTACATGATTTACTGTGTGGCTTGCAGATAAAGTTTATGTCCAGGCTACTGCAGAATCAAATGTTTAACTGGTACTAGCTTCCCCATTGGCTCAAATATTCCTTACCGCCTCTCTTACACCAAGATTTGTTCACATGGAAAGTTAGATTAGCCGAAAAGAAAAACTGATTAATTTGGGGCCTGGTTAAATCCTTGCTCTGGCTTATGTGGAACAGCACAAAAGATTTTGTTGGCACAAGGCAGGGAGTGAAACTTCTTGTCCAAAATATTAGGTATACGGACAAGATTCTCTGCAGGTGATTGCAGAAGCGCAGCACTATTACCATTATAAACCAAGCAGGAATCACAGATACACAACAGTAACTGGAAAAGAGAAATAGGGTAATAATGAAACTAGTATGTAGGTATGTGACTCAAGGGAAATGTGCTTACAGACAGAAGTAACATTAAGCTTTTGTTTCTTCTGGCATTACAGCACCTGAGAAAGAGGTATTTGCATCATGCATCATACCTAATAATCTTCAACAGACCACTTTCAGAAACCTTAATCAGTTTGCATTGATGCAAACATGAATATAAAATATTTATAGGTGCGTATTTTCAATAAGAACACTCCTGATCCCAAACCTAACAACAAAGTTGAAACTTAGGTCAAATTCTTCTAAAGTGTGAAAAATGAACACAGTTTTCTGCAAGATCATTAGCAAACTACTTGCATCAAGCAACCTACATGAGTAACTACTTGAACTGTCTGGTTCTAAATCTTTTTAAATTTGCAGGCTTGTGTCACAACATGTATGATCAAATTAAGCTATAGATTTGTTTAGTCTACAGGCCTTGGACAAATTCCGGAGTAAAGACCAGTCACACCTTCGTGAAGTCTTCAGAAAATCCAAAGTAAACCTAATGAATAACACTATTCATTTTTTTTTCCACTTTAAACTAAATAGGTAGTTCCCTAAATGAACATATTGTAATGTGTTTACATAGTATTTAAAAAAAAACAGAACTATGGCATTGGGTGCTAGGATGAGATTTAAAGGCATTGGGAAGAGAGACTGTACTTAGTTCAGCATTTTTTTTCTTTAATAATCAAACTGCAAATGGCTAATTTATTTTATAAGTTAATATTTTATAGAGCTGTGATGGCTGTATAATTTTGCATAATTTGCTTATGCAGCTACAGATGCCACAGATTTAGCTGCGTATTTTTCAAATCAAGTTGTGGCCTACTGTGCTAATCCATGTATCTGTTTAATAATTGAGATACATGGTGTATTATGTATATGAAACAGACTTTATTAATGAAGACACAGTGTTTGCTCATCTGCTTTATTTTACAGCCTCAGCTGCACACTCTGCTACTGCATTTTTATCTGCTTTGCTGATGAAGGCAGAGTTGGTATTTCAATGGCTTATTTACATGTTCAGGATACTGTAATACAGGAAAGATAAAATTACTAATTTTTTTTTGAATAAAGGAAAGTATGTTTGTTTTGTTATTTAAAGGGTGGTCTGTTACTGAGAACCAAACTTAAAAAACAAAAAACAAAAAACAAAAAA
>NW_020455532.1:6302526-6308211 GCF_003342845.1 Nothoprocta perdicaria
ACCTTCACCTTCTAGAAAAGAACTAATTTTATTCTTTAAAGGGTGGTCTGTTACTGAGAACCAAACTTAAAAAACAAAAAAAAAAAAAACAAAAAACAAAAAAAAAAAAAAAAAAAAAAACAAAGAAAAGGTGGGGAAGTCTGATCTTGGCATTCTTACCCATAACAGCAATTCTTCTCAACAGAAAACTGATCTTAGTTCAACAAGTAAGGGTATGTAAATGATCTGATACTGAGCTATGTACATTACCTTCACCTTCTAGAAAAGAACTAATTTTATTCCAATAAAGGAACGTATTGTAGTTACTGATCTCAATTTTCTCTTAAAATTGGTTGTGTGCTTAGTAGCTTTGCAATATAATAAAAATGAAATGATTACATTCTAAATTATTGCACTTCATCTCAGCAAATGAATGACTAGGAAAAGGTCTGATTTTCAAATCTTTACAGACCTGAATCTTGCTCCAGGCTTACCTGTGTGGGATCGGAGATGCACAGTGAGCTGGCTGGAGTTGCGGCTCGCGTAAGGACAGATCTGGCATTTAAAGGGACGTTCGTTGGAGTGAATGCGCTGGTGCTTGTTGAGGCTGCTGCTGTCGGCAGCTGCATAGTCACAGTGCTTGCACTTGTAAGGCTTCACCCCGGTGTGGGAACGCATGTGCATCTTCAGCTTATCTTTACGGCTAAAGCATTTGTTGCAAACCTCACATTTATGGGGCTTGTCTCCTGAAACAAACAGAGAAGCAGTGACACATCAAGATTTTTACACCATAAAAATGTTTGCAGAAAAATGAATTGTACACAAAAACACTAAAATAGGAATTGTGCTGGTTATTGAAAAAGCTTTTATAACAGTATGAACTGGATGCAGGATTTGAGATGTCAGTCTGCTAGCTAAGCTCTCTTAAGAGGCTCTGAGATGGTGAACATGCAAGTACAACAAACAATTCAGAAGACCTTTGGAAATTTCTCCAAACAGCCATTTCAGATTTGTAAAGGGAGAACTTTTGAAATCTCTATAATAAATTAAGGGCAAGTTAGTAAATGATTTAGGACATGTTATGCCCTACCATATGGCCACAAGCAGATAAGCACATGGCTGGCATCTCAGAAACTTAGTTGTGATTTTAGTCCATGTTCACTGTTTTAGTTTCCTACCCGTGAACAGTAGGAGCCAGAAATCTGGCTTACCAAGAGGGGCAATTCTGAAACACTGAGATCTACAATATTAAAATGTACAGATATATGTGTGTATTTTATTTAATTTATCTATAGACATGTAATTCAATGTAGTGTAATGTAGGATTTTTTTTTTTGTAAAAAGCAGAAAAGGATGAAAAAAGCTAAAATAAAAATACAGCAACTACATCAACCTGTATGTGTTCGCAGATGACGTTCCATATCCTTCATACCATAGGAAGTCTTGAACTGGCAACCTGAGAATGGTAAGATTAAAGAAAAAGACCCGGCAACATTAAATTCAAGAAGCAGCTAACAAGATGATAATCATAAAAATATACTATGCTGTTCTGACCTTTTCCTTTCTTCTCCAGGACATTTTCTTTAAAATTCAGTATTTCTAGAAAATGAAGTCCCCATCTTGTTTCCTCCCATATACTTAAAATAGTAAGTGGATTACTTACGAACTTTAGCTTTCTAGTGCTTCCCTAGGGGGGAATTCACTCTCCACATTATCTTTTTCTGTAATTCTTTGAGTGGGCTTTAAAACAATTCTCTGGAATCTTGCCTAGGACTTGAGATGCTCTTTACAGTACATGGGGGACACAGGTGGAACTCATTAATTCCACATATAATCTCAGGTTAGTGCTTTGGGAACTCAGCTAATGGCTCACCATTCAGGAATCCTGTTGGTGAGCGCTAC
Source organism: Nothoprocta perdicaria (assembly GCF_003342845.1). Lineage (NCBI taxonomy): Eukaryota > Metazoa > Chordata > Aves > Tinamiformes > Tinamidae > Nothoprocta > Nothoprocta perdicaria. Next base: position 6,304,408 of record NW_020455532.1, read on the forward strand.
ACTTGTAGAGTACAGAAATGAGTGCTGTGCATTTGGAAGGTGTCTCTCAAATGGAGGCCATAAAAAGAAGCACTGAAACTTTTGCTCCAATTAACATGACTACTTATCTAGGTGGCTGTCTCTACATAGGTTTTCTGCATACTGGTGTGGTTCTTTTACACTTTAAACTCTGAAAATATATCAGTTCAAATCATCCCTAAAAATATTGTACCTGAACAAAGAACGTGTGCAATGCAAAATGCACGCAAAATGTTTTTTAGATACAATGATGGTAGTCAGCAAAAGGTTAGCAAAGTTGTGCCCTTGGCTCTCCATTTCAGGCAGAGGTCAGAGCATCACCAGAATATACYACAGAACAGTATCAAGAACTTGTCCAAGAACTTCTGAGGACAACAGCAAGAGCGCTACTGACCTCAGTGTTAGCAGATTGGTTGAGGTTGCTTTCCAGATTCTGTACATCTTAACTGCATTAAGCAGACAGCCTTACTGTATACTGTAAGTATACAAACCTATTGTTTTTAAAATGAAAAGAAGAAAGACAAAGTCACCACCCTACCTGGATAGCAGCAGTTCAGTTTCTTCTGTGTCAGTGAGGCAGCAGATTTCCTTGAACGAGCCTTGGGCGGCGTGGAGACAACAGCAGTGGCTGGGGCCTCGCTGCTCTCACTGGGCACGTACGTTTGGTAGCCATGCTCAAACACAAACTCTGGGGCGGAAACTAAACACACAAAAACAGCTCAATTTAAGAGCTTTAACTTCTCCGGGAAGCAAAAGTTATTTACCAGTTTTATTAATTACTTCTCTATTGCATTTTTTCCAGCAACATTCCTATTCCTGACTTCCTATTCATAAGGGGAGGTGGGGAGAGAACTGTTCTCCCCCTGGCTGTCCTGCTATCAGATGAGAATGCTTGTCAAGACCCCACGCGGCACGCTGAACTTCATACAACCCTAACTTGGCTCCTTCTCTGTRTCCTATCTGATTGCACAATTAACGGTTCTGTTTCTTTTGATGCCTGCCCAGGTCTTACATTAATAAAATTATGCTTGTTTTTCAGCACTGACTGTGCTAGAGTCCAGAGAAGAAGAAGAAAAAAAAAACTGTTTATAAGGAATACATCCAAAAAAAAATATAGTTTAAAGATTTAGCTCCTTTCAACTACACTATAACTGTTACTCACAAAAACAACAGGAAAACATTGTAGGTTGAAATATTGGTTTTAAATCAGTTAAATCATGCTGTACCCTACAAAGGGCAGAATGGTGCAACTGCCCTCATCTTGAAAATGAGTAAATAAGGAGAAAAGTGACTCATGCCAACTTCACACTAATTTGAGGGATTATAATACAAAAATTCCTGGAACTAGGCCCTGAATTCAGTTTGCTTCACTACTTGATCAGATGCTCTWCCATATTCTGTCCATCCAACTCAAAATATTGGAGTTTTAGTAAGGTCCCAGACCAAAACTAAATGYACTTTATATAAAAGAGCCAAACTTCCATGCAAGGAACAAAATATCTGCTCTACTTAAATGTTTGCAGGATCGGGGCAGCATTTGAGCCTTTGCATAGACAGAAATTTTGAGTAATATTTTTCCTGCCAATTAGTCATGGAAGCAATGCTAGTGCATGCAGTATTCTCACATAAAAAGGCCTGGACTGGTGCCTGACAGCAATCCCAAGCCTGTTTCTCATCAAGAGCACTCTTAGCAAAAATAAAACGCACAGCAATTTGATTACTTTTTGTAAGTAYTGACAACTTTAATTAGCCTTTGCAAGTCAGTTAGACAACACACTAGACTGAAGCTAGCCTAAGCGAGCTCATAGCTCAATTAGAACCTAAGGAACTACTGTCACACCAAGGGGCCTGCACATCGCTTGGTTTTATCCCTTTGCACGTATGCGCTGATTAACGTGAAAAATAGTGTTTTCTGCTCAAAGCAGCGGGGACAACGTGAGCCAGGCTGAGCCCGGGCGCGCTCATGGCGCCCCACGCCGCCGTACCTGTGATGGTCTGGGTTTCCGAGGCGATGGTGGCGGCCGGCGGCTGCGTCGCGGGCACTGTCTCCTCGGACACGAACTGGACGGTGCTGGCGGCCCCGGCCGCGGCGCCCGCCAGCTGGCAGCCACTCTGCTTGTGGGCCACGAAGGCGTCGAGGTTGTTGAACTGCTGCTTGCAGATGCCGCAGATGTGGATGTCGGGCGTGAGCTCCACCAGCACCGTGGTGCCGCCGGGGACTGCGGGGGCCACACATACGACATGTTAGTTATATAATAATATAACAACGCTTATATAATATATATAACAACAACGACGTGGGGAGGGAGCTCGGGGCAGGCWGGTGCTGCGGGGCTGATCCGCAACGCTCCGCCGCGGCCCTGCCCGGGTGCCCCCCCGGCCGCTCCGCAGCGCCCGCCCGCCTGGTCCTGGTCCTGGTCCCGGTCCCGGCCCAGGCCCGCGCAGGTTCCCGGGCTGCCCCAACGCAGGTTCCCGGGCCCCGCTCCCGCCCGCTTCTGGCAATACTCAGGTTTCGGGGCCTTGCGCTTCCGCCGTGCGGGCCCCGGAGCGCGCATAGCCCGCGCGCGCGCCCGCCCGCACTTACACTGCACGGGGCCGGGGAAGGGCGGCGCCGCCCCGCCGCCCGCGTTCATGGCGGCGGCCGCAGCCCCCGCCGCCCGCGCGGGGCTCGTTGGCGACAGGGAAGCTCCCGCCGGCCCCGGCGGCGCCCGCTGGGGACGGATGTGGAGGCGCCGAGCATGCTCAGTGGCGGCGGCCTCCGCCTGCGCGCTCCCGCCGCCGCCTCGCGGCCCTCGCAGCGCCTCAGGCGCCCGCCTCAGGCGCCTCCGTTCGGTGCCGAGGCGGCCCAAAAGCTCCAGTGCTGCCGCTTGGTGTCTGCCCACCCGTAGGCTGCCCCGCTTTTCCAGCTTGTGCTTCGTGTGGTGGCTGCAGGGGACAGCAACCATGTCCCAGCCCTGCCAACTCAGGGCCGCTGCCTTCTGTTAAAGCTTTCTTTACTCAAGTTAAAGCTTTCTGCSGAGCTGATGGCATGGGGTGATGAGCAAGGCACTGGTGCTGCAGCRCTTTTTAACATTCCTCTTCTCCTGGGCGACTTCTCTGACACTCTGCTAAGGATAGCCCCTCGCCTTGGCTCACACCTCAGGACTCAAATACTCATTTCACTGAGAGAAAACACTTCAYAGACAGGGTATTGGGGACAGAAAGACACCGATATCTGCTGAAGTGACTGGAAAGCCACTCGATGGAGTGGGTTTCTGAATGTAGACCTAAAAGTTCTTCACGGGCAGGCAGCTCGCCTCATATTTARCACTGGGGGAAGACTTTCCTAAGATGGCTGCCCTTCTGTGGGGTGAGGCTTGAGCAGGGCCAGGCCCCAAATTTGTGCTGCTAGTTCATGGCACAGATGAAGTTTTTCTTTACTCAGAAAGCGGCATCTGCTTGACATTTATGTTGTCTCATTTTGCCAAAACAATGTAAGACAGACACGGGGCTGTTACAGGGTCAAAACAAGGCACAAAAGGTGATATTGCTTAGTCGGGTCTTCAAAACCCACAAAATGGGTTTCATTACACGTCGTCTCACTGGCTACAAAGATATATTTATGTTGTCTTGAGACTGCAGATAGATCTTAATCTATGTTTCATATACAAAAGATGTTTTTAGTTGACTAATAAATGAAAATACCAAAGAAGAAAGAAACACGATGAAGTCTATATCGAACCATGAGTAGTAATATGATTTTCAAAGATTATTCAGAATCTCCAAATGAAAAACAAACAAACAAAC
>NW_020455532.1:6308317-6418026 GCF_003342845.1 Nothoprocta perdicaria
TAGAGATGATTTTATGGTAGCATAAATATGTAGCCAGTACCTGTAAAGCATACACAGAAACAGGAATATGGTCAGTACTGCTGAGACTCTTTTGGGAATATATCCAGAAGAAATTGCAGCTAAGAGTGAGAGTAATCAACCTAAATCTATTTTTTTTCCATAGTACAGACAGAGCTATAGATTTGAAAGCTGACTTTTGACTTACTTTCCTCCTCTTTCTAGAACACTGTGACCCATTTTCAAAGCTGACATGGAGAGTGGCTGCCTGTTTGTCTTTGCACCTATTAGACTTGCTCTCCGAGGTGTACTTTGGAGCTTACGACAACTTATTTTAGTCTATTTTTCACTCAGCTTAGTGCCTTTTTATTTAGAACACAAGCCTACTTGATGTGATTAGAAAGCAACGGGCATTGTGCTGTTATGCTAAAGTGATTTTTCATTTATCCAAGGGCCTACAATGACAGGTAGGCAGGCTACGTGACCCTTTTGACTGCCAAGACAAATATAGCACCATAACTGCATTGCAACTGTCCTCCCTGTTATGCCCACTGTTCCTGACTAGGTGTCGAGGTAGCAATATTTAATTGATAGCAAGGTCTGGTCTATGGGTTTGCTCCTGATTAGGATAGGAAGAGTTTGGCGCATTACCATCTTTTTCAGAAACATTTTTTAAATGGTTCGATTGGGTGTTGTTAAAGAGAAGTAAATTAACATACGGGAGAATATTTTGACTTAACAATACCACTGCCGCTGGCATCTAGAAGAGAAATTCACTCCATCGCTTCCATCATTTCTTCCATCTGTCTTTTAAAAAGCACTTGATCGGGAGCAAACTGAACTGAACTGAACTTCCTTATGCTGGCAAGGGCTGAAAGCACTTGGAATAAAAGTGCTCATTCTTGGACTGTTCTCGCATTTTTCTGCCCATCTCTGGTATTTCCCAGAACGCTACAAATACAGCTCGACAGGGAATTGTCTGACTGAGGGAGAGCAGGAGGGTCCAAATGAACACTTTTCGTAGGAACATACACATTTTGATAATGTCTGTGTTGGGAAATAGTTTTTTAGATCCAGGCAGGAATGTGTGGTTAAAACTAGGGAAAGAAGGGACCTGTTCAAGAAGAACTAGTAGCTTTCAAATACAGGTGGTTGTAGTTGAAGTTCTTGCCTTTTATATTTTAGGGGATTATTAACTGCCAGGTCACTCTCTGGTTTGTTTTACAAATACAGTTAAAAGAGGAAAAAAAAAAAATCGGTAGGCTCTGTCTTGATCCTGATGCAGAATTTTAAACATTAAACAAAAAAAAAAAAAAAAAAAAGCTCACCTATCATCCCACTCACTATTGGGATGATATCTACCTTTGGGTGCACTGCTGTCTGTGAAGAACTCCAGGCATACAGCATGTCCAAATGTAATCTTTAAAGAACATTGGGTTTACAGTTTTATCATGTCATTGCATAAGACATTTGCACTGAAGTGTTCCCAGAAGCACACAAGAATATGCCTAACAGTGATACCACATATCAACTGCACATTTAAACTGAGAGCTCTTTGAGGCTGACACTGTTCATTGCTTTATGTTTCAACAGTACTTAGCCCAAAATGACTCAGTTCTGGCTTTGGCACAAATGTTAAACATGCCTTTATTATCTTATTAATAACAAATAACACTTACAGATCAGGACTTTATTGAACGATGTTCTAGACAGAGACATAGTTTTCATTTTACTGGATGAGGATTGATGTCTGAGAGTATAACACTGTCCTGAGAACTTGAGTCATCGAGCAGAGATCTGCTGAGATCACACTTGACACTATATTCAGCCTTTGAGGCATAAATCAGTATGTATGTGTAATCTTCATCACCCTTAACCTGACTGAAATGAAAATATTGCACTGCTTCAGGCTCCCTACAAGTGCAGTGCAAGCAAACAAGGCCCAGAAAAGACAAACGTCAATCACGGGAGAAAAAAGAAAAAGAAAAAGAAAAACAAAAAACAGAGGCGTAAAAAAGTCAAATCTTATCAGAAACTCTTAGACTGGCATTTCTGGGCACTGTGTTGGACAGCCGTGGCCTAGATGCTGTCCTGGAGACAGACACTTACGTATGATGGGATCTGTGCAGACTTTCATCTTCACACATTGGTTCCTTCCACCCTCCTGTCATCTGGGGTCACCTTGCAGCTCCAAGGCACCAAGGAGCTGATCCCAACCTAGCAGCAATGGAGAGGGCAGTGAACTGAGCTAAGCAGAGCACCATAAAACAGAAAAAAGCGTCATCTTCTCCCCAAATTTCACACCACTTATTGTTTCAGTTGTCTTTCACACTGGGTAGGGATGATAGCATCATAGAATTGCTATGGTTGAAAAAGACCTTCAAAATTGATGGATCAGCATTGACCTTCAACACCACGCTTGCTCAACCTGGTCCTTAAGTGCCTGCTACACCATGTCCCCAAGGGCCTAATCTGCACGTGTCTTGAGCACTGCCAGGGATGGTGACTCCACTACTTCCCTCGGCAGCCTGGTTCAGTGCTTCACCAGTCTTTCTGTGTTCATTTTTTTTCTTAATATATCCAACTTGAACCTCTCCTGGAGCAACTTGAGGCCATTTCCTCTTGTACTATCTATAGATAGATCTCTATCTGGAGAGGAGATCGACTCCTGCCTCACTGCAGCCTCCTTTCAGGTAACTGTAGAGACTGGTAGAACATGCTGGAGCACCTCAATGTCTTTCTTGTAGTGAGGGGCCCAAAACTGAACTTAGTATTCAAGGTTTAGGAGAGGAAAAGAATGGTAGAAGACAGAGATACACATACAAGAGAGGACACCAGCAGTGTATATAAATGAAAGAAAAATTACTAATAAGAAGAAAGCCAAGAATACGTCAAGAAAAGGAGATAGGCGTGGTTATAGGTTTGTGGTCACTGAAGAGTGAGAGCTTATTTCTCTCGAGGACCCTGGTGCAAAAACAGCACAAATGAGACTGGAATGAGGCCTAAGGGACAGAATAAAAAATAATAATAATTAAAAAAAAAAGTAATTAAAAATTTCAAGTAGAGATGGAGACAAATGACGAGCAGATTTAAAAAAAAACAGGCAATTAAAATAACGTAAAGTTTTTTTTAGCAATTCATAATTATATTGATGGATAATGACACACAGCAACCTAAATGCATTGAGCACAAGTTAATTCAAATTAATTTATCTTAAAATAATAGGTAATCTGTATGTTGATAACATAATTATGATGATGATTTTCAAATGTTTTAAAATTATGTCATTTCATAATTCAGTGTAGGTGTTTCATTGTTTAATGTATTTTGCTATTTATATAATATTTTCGTTGTCATTGCTTTCCTCCAGTAGAAAGTCTAAATAATCAGCTAGTACCCTAAGATATTTCTTACTGTTCTACAGACTGTAAAATAACTCAATATGAAAATACTAATCACTCAACACATTGACAACTGTGATTAAACCTCAAATGAATGCTGTAATACAATAGAAATGTGTTTTTATATTGAGATGTCTAATTATTCCCTGGAAGAAAGAAGGCCTATCCACCCGAGGGAAATGCAGGGGGCTTCGAGGGGTTGACTCTGCAGTCATACTTCAGTGCGAAGCACAAAGGGAAATACACAGACGTGGTTACAAAATTTAGCTGTAATTTTTCAGGGGCAAATTCAGGCTCTCGGGGAATTTCTCATTCTCTGCAGGGGCTTCTCAGCATCGTTTATTGGCTGCTGATGCCCGGTGGCCTGAGCCTGTGCAAGTTCCCAGCTCCGTTACCGTGTGTGACCGCATGGGACCAAGGGTCCCCAGAGCTGCGTCCCAGGGCTCGGGGTCTGTTCCTGCCCTGGCTGTGAGCACAGACAACCTTTGGTGGTAACTGCAAAGAGCTGAGGGCTCTGCATGGAAACACAGCTCTTATAAGCAGAGTCTGATACACCGAAGAAGTGTTCTGCAGTCCATTTTGCTGAGAGTTAGGTGGACTTCAGAACTTTGCAGACTTGGACTATCATTAAAATATATCATTTTTTCCCCCCCCCGTTACCTGCATTTTGTTTTTTTCCTTTCAAGCTCTTCCTTCATTCTCTTTCCCTTCCTCCCTCTTGCTCTCATCTTTTTGGTTTCATTCCTCTCGCTGTTTTGATGATGGGTACGTCACATCTGAAAATTAATTAATTTCTGGAATTTATTTCAGCACACTTTGTATAAATAAAAAAGTACAATAAAACTCCACTGGGATGAGCATGATAACAAATAAGTGGTGGATCTAAAATTGTAGAGCCCCAGTCTAATATTTAGTAATTTTTATTATATATTTGGGTTAAAAATGGAAAACAACACCCGCAATGGGACTCCCTTGATACTTGGTGGAGTTTTGCTTCTTCCCTAGCAGGGCATAGAGGTAATTTTATTCTAGAAGCTTTTGAATGCTTTAGAAATAATAGAAACCAAGTGGGAAAAGCATATTCCATATTTTAGTTCTGACATTCTCATAGAAAAGGATATATAAAAAAAAAATTAAAGATTCAAAATACTTGCCTGTGATTCAGTACCGAAAGAGTTTCTGGTGTTTTTCAGAATTCCCCTGAGACCTATAAATGCTTCTGTGCTAGAGGTACCCATTTTAGCTATATTCACTTATGCCACTTTATCAAACTAACGAGCCATTGAGTGATGCTATTCCCAGRTTCAACTCTACTGGGGAGGGAAAGTAGAAAACAAAACTGAAATCTAGACAGAATGGAATTCCTAAGAGTCGGGACAACTAGAATTTATTAATTCATACACCGCAAAGCTTACCCAAAATAATCTTCTTTTAGGTTTTCTCTATAAATCTYTCCGTCTTTCATAAAGTCTGCGCATATAGAAAAGACTGCAACATTTCAGCACAAGCAATAGGCATCAAGCAACAGAGCATCTTTATTGGGTTTCCTCTTTACACAACTGCTTGTGCAAAGGGCCATAAAGAAGCATGTATTACTGTCAGATGACAGTAAGGACTTCCACTTATATCTTAACTACTCAAGATTAAACCTTTCTGCCTTTTTAATTAAAAGATTTCTTCARTTAGAAGAGCTGATGATAGATAAAAATGAAAATTCTTTTTGCATTGTATAATTGTACATCACTTATTAAATACCACATCCTGGACACTAGAGCTGTAGCTTGCAAAAGAACTCTGCTAATAATACATTTTAATACATTGTGTATACACACATACAGTTATACATTTACATGTGTGCATGTGTGTATGTATATACACACAGACATACATACACTATATATACCAATATTTTACAAAAGCATCACAGGACATTCCCGAGATAGGAAATTCTATTTGCAGGCCTCTAGACCATCATTTGTACCTGATTAAAAAAAAAAAAAAGAAAAAAGAAAAAAAAGAAAAGGGAAAAAAGAAAAGAAAAAAGGAAAAAATGAAAAAGAAAAAAGGAAAAAGAAAAGGAAAAAGAAAAAAGGAAAAAGAAAAAAAGAAAAAAGGAAAAAGGAAAAAGGAAAAAAGGAAAAAGGAAAAAAGGAAAAAAAGGAAAAAAGGAAAAAAGGAAAAGGGAAAAGGAAAAAGGGAAAAGGGAAAAGGGAAAAGGGAAAAAGAAAAAGGAGAAAGGAAAAAGGAAAAAGAAAAAGAGAAGGAAAAAAGAAAAAAGGAAAAAAGGAAAAAGGAAAGGAAAAAGGAGAAAAGGAAAAAGGAGAAAGGAAAAAACAGGCAAGAAGAAAAAAGGGAAAAAAGAAAAAAGAAAAAAGGAAAAAATAACAAAAAATAAAAAGAAAAATTAAAAAGGAGAAAAATGAAGGAAAATAAAAAAAGAAAAAGAGAAAGAAAAAAGAAAGAAAAAAATGAAAAAAGAAAAAAGTGAACAAATATGTGAAAAAAGATGACCAAGACGACAAAAATAAAAGGAAAAGGAAAGAACAAAAAAAGGAAAAAGAAAACATGTGAAAAAAAGATGACAAAAGAAAAAAAGAGAAAAGACAACAAAAGATGACAAGGAAAAGGAAAAAGGATGACAAAAGGAAAAAAAGAAAAAAGAAGAAAGAAAAAAGACAGGACAAAAAAAAGACGTTGACAAAAAAGAAAAATCAAAGAAAAAAGATGACAAAAGAAAAAACAAAAAAGATAAGAAAAAGACAAAAGATAATAAAAAGACAAGATAAAAAAGACTACAAAAGAAGAAAAAAAGAGGAAAAAAGAGGAAAAAAGAGGAAAACAACAAAAAAAGATGAAAACAGAAAAAAGTCGACAAGGTAAAAAAAAGATGACAAAAAGCGATGACTACAGAAAAAGAGACAAAAAAGACAACAGAAGAAAGACGACAAAGACGATGACAGAAGAAAGACGACAACAGGAAAAAAAGACGAAGAAAGACAACAGAAGAAAGATGACAGAAGAAAGAAGATAAAAGAAAAAAAGACAAAAAAGACAAAAGGAAAAAAGACGAGAAAAGGAAAAATGATGAAAAGGAAAGGAAAGGAAAGGAAAGGAAAGGAAAGGAAAGGAAAGGAAAGGAAAGGAAAGGAAAGGAAAGGAAAGGAAAGGAAAGGAAAAGACTTTGACAAAAGAAAAGAAAAAAGGCCCAGAAAATGAAAAACAAAAAAAAATAACAAAAGAAAATAAAAAGAAAAAAAGATGACAAAAAAATAAGAAAAAAAGAAAAAAAGATAAAAAAAGGTGACAAAAGACGACAACAGAAATAAAGGTGAAAAGAGACGACCACAAGAGAAGAAAGTCAATGACAAGAGAAGAAAGTTAATGTCACAAGAAGAAAAAATATAAAAACAAAAGACGACACAAGAAAAAAGATGAAAGAAGAAAAGACACAAGAAGAAAAAAGAATAAAAGAAAAAATCAAAAAGACAAGAAGAAAAAAATAAAAGAAAAGACAAGAAAAAAAAACAAAAGGAAAAAAGTCAAAGAAACAGGAAAACAAGAGAAAAAAGATGGGAAAAGAAGATAAAAGAAAAAGAGATGAAAAAAGACGCCAACAGAAAAAAAGACAAAAGAAAAAAGAAAGAAAAAAAGTAAAAATAAAAGATAAAAAGAAAAAACAAAAAACAAAAGGAAAAAAGAAAAGAGAAAAAGAAAAAATATGACAAAAAGATGACAATGGAGAAAAAGTGAAAAAAACATGACAGATGACGGCAATGGGAAAAAAAATGAAAAAAGATGACAAAAAGAAGAAAACAAGTGGAAAAAAATGAAAAAAGATGGCAACAAGAAAAGGAACAGGAAAACAGGAAAAAAATATAAAAAAGAGGAAAAARGTAAAAAAGAGGAAAAAGGTAAAAAAGGAGAAAAGAAGGAAGAGAAAAAAGGTACAACAGAAAAAAAGATGAGAAAAGGAAAAAAGAAAAAGGAAAAGAAAAAAGATGAAAAAAGACAATGACAATGGCAAAAAGATGAAAAAGATGATGTCAACCRGGGGRAAAAAAAAACAAAAAAAGAAAAAACAGAAAGAAAAAATAGAAAAAAGCAAAAAAAGTATCAAAGTATTATTTCTTGAACTCACTGTTTACGCAAAGAAAAAGAATTAATCCTTCTGAAAGAAGGATTTAGCTTTTTATGTGGGTTACCATTCATATAATGGCACAGGAAGTTTTTGGTACTTCATTTTCGTGGGCCCTGAAAGCATCATGAAAAGGATAACAAACATGATGGGTGACATCTGAAGTTCCTTTGAAATGCTTTCTCTATTCAAAAATCACAGCTAGACAAATATTATGAGAACTTCAACTAATGCTCCTTTTGATTTTCCAATTACAGCTTTTTTGATTGAGGCCATATTCGCCATGGTCACATGTGCTTTGCATTCTAGGAATCCTGAACAATTTCATTAATCTATTACAAGGCTTCCATGAATTTCAGTGTTTCAGCATATTCATGGCATGCAAATTTTAAGTTTGTGTTCGAAATCTGGACTTAAGAGTTAAGTTTATTCAGCAGAGAAACCAAAATATAAGCAGAAAATCTTCCCAAAGAAAGCAGAATATCAGATTACAAACAACATAGTGTCATTAACAAYGATGGACTAAAATGCTGCTCCACCAAATTGTTTTCTGAACTTGTATGTTGGAAAATATGATAGATGATATTTCAAAAATAGATAAAAATGAAATATCTATTGGATACATAAAATACTAACACACGTCTATTGACTGACTAATCTGGAAGATCTTACAGGAGTGATAAAATTACTGTATGATGAAAACAACCCTTTCTTAAGCTGAAATCTTTTGAAGCAAATGGAATCTGTGTTCCCACCCAGTTTTCATGATCTAATATAAAACATTTCAAAAAATAAGTGTATATTTTATTTGTTTTACTTGGAAAATGGAATTGGAAACATTATCTGAAGCATCTTACCTTCTCTGCCTTCCCCCTTGAGGACTGGTGTAGCTCTTTCAACTTCCTCCAAACACGAATTTCTGAAAAAGCATTTGCATGGGTGTTACTGTCCAGTAGAGGGTGGTATTTGGTTGTATTTGTAATTTTTTTTTTTTCTGTTTATATTGAACCACTGATACAATTGAGTATACTTTGAAATCTCTTTCCACACATTATTTTATTTTGGGTTCATTAGTGTGAAATTCCATTTTAAATAGCATAGCCCAGCTCTCAAAACTTCAATGCCAGCACAAATTCTTGCTCAGCTATATTAAGCAGAACACCTAACAARTTTAAATTCCAAAGGTCCTTTTCGTCTCCTGACTAGCTCCTACCTATATCTTATAATATAAAGGTAACTTCAGGTAATATAGCAGCTGTTCCCTGGGGTTTTCATCAAATTCTCATGAAAATGAGATGCATATCTTGTAAGCTATATCTGTGAATGTTCACAAAGGAAAAGAATCTCTGAAAAAAATAAAACACACTGCATGCAAGATTTAGCAATTTTGCACTTTAAAATAATTGGGGTATCATTGTCTAATTGAATAGCCTCCATCTCCTTGGAAATGAATATTTTTATTTGCATTTTGCATGTCAGGGGAGGCTGAGGGGGAGAAGAGAGGGAGCTTTGCAGAGGGAGCACAACTGTGGGCAAACACCAGGTAGAGGAGGTCGCCCTGCCCAGGTCCTTGTCCCTGTCTCCTTGCAGGACGTCTACACCAGTCAATCTACAAGGCAGTTTGCATAAATCCTTCAGTGACCATATGTGTGTAAAGGGGGGACCGTGGGCACTTGGTTCATTCTGGGTGGAAGGGTCAGGAATCACATGGAGAGTCCAGCTGCGGGCCTTGGGGACAGCCCCAAAGCCACCCAGGTTGGTCCATGGTAATTTCCTGTGGATACAGCTGTGCTGAAGTGTGTTTTACCTACCTTCTCACTGCTGGTACTCTGCATTATAAGATGAGGGTTATCAGACACACCAGTTCATGGCTTCCTGCAGAAATAATGTGGTGTTGGGTTCTCAAGACTAAGGTCCATCCTTAGTTCTTGGTAACCACTTCCAGCCACATGTTATTTCTGGACGAGGAGATAACTTATTCCCCCTATGACCAATCACACTTCATTCTTTATATATTATATATTATTATTATATTATATATTATTTATATATTATATCTACTTCATTCTTTATATATTATTCTTTATATTCCAAAGTGTCATGAAATAAGACTTACCCCGCACAGTAGGTCAACCTAAGGTTTATTCTCCTCTTGGCCTGTTCATCCAGAATTGTCTTTTACGCAAAATGATCTTTTTGACTCTATTGATATATAAGTTGTTCAACTTCAGGTCGAACACCCTAGGGAGAGGGCACAGCTGAATGGGAGCAGTGGTGAAGCCAGCAGGGCAATGAGAGGTGCCATGGAGAGCATTCCTGAGGCTTGGGGACAGAGGGACAGTGACCATATCATAGAATCATAGAATGCTTAAGGCTGGAAGGGATCTCTAGAAGTCATCTAGTCCAACCCCTCTGCACACGCAGGGTTACCTAGAGCATGTTGCACAGAGCGCATCCAAGCGGGTTTTAAAGATCTCCAGATAAGGAGACTCCACAACCTCTCTGGGCAGCCTGTTCCAGGGCTCTGTCCCCCTTACWGTCAAGAAAGTTTTTCTTGAGATCTTGCACGACCAAGTCTTTCATTCATCCTAAAATTCAAAAAGACCTGGACAGTCTTTTGTTACCTACAATCCCTCATCTTAGATATCTCCAACATTTGAGTGTGACAGTCAAAACAGCTGTTGTCCACCCTTTGAAAAGTATGGTTTTATTGTGGATAACCTACTCCCCATGCTCAAATTTAAAACTGTCACTGAATTAGATCTAGTAACTTCTATAGGCTTCCTACTTATGGATATATAGCAATCATTCATGCTATAACCTAGAGAATATAACCTAGTTGCACACACATTAAAGCATGAAATAGTTTGCAGTTGTCCTTTACTTTTTGAGAAGATGCTCTTTCCTATTTTTCTTGATGATATTCTTTGAAATTCAGACAGCTCAACTTCATGTGGAACATTTCATTGAGGAACAATCAAAAATCCCTAGAATTCACTGGACATGCCAGTATTTGCGTTAAGAACGTCTCTTATTTATGTTAAGCAAAACCTGAACTTGTACCTGTTAAGGTGCCTTTGTTTTGCAGTTTGCATGGCAGCTGTTGTGTGCAGTAGGTAAAGGAAAGGTTTTAATTAAAATTGACATTGCTGTGCCTGGTGCTGCTGGTGATAGCACTGTTGAGAAGTAGCACAAAAAAGTGTGGAAGTCCATGGAAAGAATTTGCCCTCCTGTTTGCATCCCACATAAATGTGCTTTTCAGGTTCTCAGCAGCCCCACGCAGCTCCCTCCCCATCCTCTATTCCCTTTAAAGCTCAGCCTCTCCCTGCCATTGGACTAATGATCTTCCCAGGAAATCACTGCACAGCGTAGCTACGTGGAGTGCCCACAGTGGCTTGGAGTCCCTCTGCATTCAGGGCTWTGCTGTAGGAAAGGGAATGCAGGGAGACACCAGCGATCCCTAGCTGTCATCCAACCTCATGTGATCTTCATTAGCCTAGAATTCCTTAGGTATGTTGGGGGCACTTAACCTCATCGCTAAGGTTGTGCGGATGAAAGCATAGCTTAAATCTACATTTTCTCTAAATCTACATTTTGCACAATCAGCCAGTTAAAAAAAATAAATCCACATTAAGTGCCCATGGTTGCTACTAGGAGGTAGGACACTAGGCAAAATGACAAGTTGACGAGGTTTACATGAGGATAGGATACCAGACTATGGCCTGAGCCAGTAGCAACATTAGTGCATTTTTATATGTTCTTATGCTCTTCATAGTACAGGCAGAAACAGAAAGACAAACCTTGCCTGAAGGGATTTATAGCACATCAGATCAAAAATCCAGTGAGCTAGCAGAGAGAAAATGAAGACAGGGAGCACAAAAGAGAAGTTTCACATTTTCTTTCACATTTTGTGTTTTAAAATTGGACATACAACTGGTCAAAATTCTCCAAGTCTGCTCTTCTCCCTATCCCTAATCCCACCCATTTGGAAATGGTGCTATAAAGTGGAAAGCAYGTACGGGACCATGAGCACTCCAGAGGCACTTGAGCAATCCTTAACCTAACGACAYTGTTTAGTCTGTAGCTGCCACATCACGCCGCAATGCTGGGAGCATGGGGATGGTGAACAAAACACAGGGTGATTCCTGCACATCCCTTCTGAGATCTTCAGGATGAAAAGCACCAGATAAATCAAGGTGTTTTTCTCTTAAATGGGAAGTCAAAAAGAAAAAAAAAAAGAAAAAAAGAAAAAGGAAAAAAAGGAGGACTTTTCTTTATAGATGAAGTGCAGAACTGATGAAAGCAGAAAAATAAAATACAACAAAGGGTGACCATCACCTATTATCACTTCATTACGTATTACCTGTGTGACACAAGCATTTCGCGCATCAAGCGGGATCAGAGCTTCACTGTACAAGGTGCTGAACTAATACAAGACACAGTCTGTCTCCTAAAAGCCTTGAAAAGCAACCGTAAGATGGCAAACAACTAAGACCATATGGACATGTAAAGCAGTAGTAGGAAGCAGGAGTCAGTACAGCAGTTCAACATGACATGAGTTTTGATCTGCTTATGAGCTGAATGGATTCAGGCTACAGTTGATAAGCTTATCTTGAAGTAAGACAGAAGTTCGGCTGCTGAAATTCCTACGGTTTCACTGTCATTATACAGCTGAAAGTCAAGAACTGTCAAATTACATGAGTAATAGCTATCCATATTTAATACAGGGAACTGTTGACAATTGCCTCTCATCCCTCCCTTCAGTGTACGAGCTCCACAAAAYGGTTAGGAATGATCAGGCTGAATATAGGCAGAACTACGGGCACATACCCACACTGCAGATAAGAAACTCCCTGTGTCTAAAGTGGAGAAAAAGAACAGATAGCAGCAAACATAAAAAAACAGAGATAATTCTTCCTGGACCACAGCAAGGAAAAATGCTGGAGATTGTGCTGACACTACTGACATTACAAATACTACGAGGCTAAGGATAATGCAGACTAGACTTTTTCTCCCCGCCCTGCTTAGAAACAATCACATTATATCTTCTTATAAGATATGAGAAAGATTGTTATCTGGCGTAATGAAAACCAAATGACGGGCAGATAAACCCAGTAGCTGTTTATAAAGTCTTGTACGGTATTCTCAATGGTATACAGATAAGGAAATCACATAATTGAAATGGCTACAAACAGCATTAAAAAGGCACATAAGAAGAAAATAAGGAGATCAAATGCAGAATACAGACAAATTCTGGGTTAGAGCTGGAGGAGTTCTTATGGAGCAGGTTGATTTCTCATGGGACCTGAACACCTACCTCTCCTTTGGGCATGTGTTGGCTGGCACCCTTTGGGGGTCCCCTAAGAGCCTCATTCCTCCAGGGCTCTGTGGCTTGTCAGGGGAGACACCCCAGCTTTGCCATGTGTTGTAAACTCTTTGCCCTTTAAAGTCCTCAAGGATATCTTTGCTTGAACATCTCCAGAAAGAGGATATGGAAGGCACGAACGGCTTCTTACTGCTCCCTTCAGAATATTGAAATACCCAGTCTTCTTTTCTTGTCTAAGTAAAYTCAGTAAATAAATGCTTTACTGCTGTAAAGACAGCTGCTTTTGGGGTCAAGATTAGAACCCACCATTCCACTCATTTCAGTACCCTTTCTGAAAACAGGGGTCTCTGTCAATTATACGTGCCAGATTTTCAGAGGGATTAAGCAGGTAGAGATCGTGTGACTCCCCAGGGAATTCCAAATCTAACGTTTGAAAATGTKGAGAATTTAAATATATATACACTTTTTTTTTTTTTTTGTGGGAAAATCTCAGGATAACAATAGGAGTTGCTATCGTTCTGTGAGTTGCTTCACTGCCCACTGCCTTTTTCTTAGGGTGAAGCAGTCACAAAGTATACCAAAATTAGGAGAAAGGCCTTTTATTATGTACAGTAATTATGCTTGTTTTCATTTATTCTTTTCAAAAAGCAATGTATTTTCTTAGCTTTCTCAAGTACAGATTTACCGGTAAAACATTTCTAATTGTAGGCAGCAAAGCAGCATAAGAGTATTTCTTCTTTGAAGCAGATTTAAACTGTAAATGCATTGTTATGGTGAGATTTGCTAGAGTTATCAGATCTCACAGCCTAACACAAACCTAAGTAAGAGAACCTGTGTTGCACATTCCAGTGCAACATTTCAAAGGGGCTGTAATTCAGGTCAAAGTGGAAGTCCTTACACTGCAATAATCTTCTTTCATTAGAGAAAAAAAAAGAATTCAGCTGGACAAATGAGCTAAAATCAGAAGAAACTTGAACAAACATCTCAAGCATTAATCATTTATGTGGAAAGAGGAAGGAAATCATCAAAATAATTGAGCAATTGCAGACAAATATCACAATGCCTTGTATTGCCAAAAACTCATCATTGGAAATGTATACGTCTGATTTCCAAGTTATTAATGAAACAAAAAGGCATCTACAATAGATAAATAATACATCATATGGAATTCACACAGTCTATTTATAATAGAGATCAGTGACACCTATCAACTCGTATTAAATCACATCATGCATATTTTGCCTAGTCTGCACTTTGTCAATCTCTGCTTCCTATTTCATTGCTGTACTAGTTGCATTTAATGAAAAAGTAATGCATAGACCAATTGAAAGCAAGTCATTTAAAAAAACTGAGAAAAAAAACACTTAAAAGATCAGTGAAGATCAGCTATATTTATATACATTAATGCTAATAAGACTGCATCACCTTTTACAGACTTTAATGAGTGAGTTCTGATGTTACAGCTGTACAGTAAGTGTTTTGCCTACAAACTGGCAAATCACAATTATATGATGAATCAAGGTCATACAGTGAATCAATGGCAAGTTTGGACCAGAATAAAGGTATCCTACCTTCCAAGCTGTAAAAACTGAATTATCTCTTACTTCTGACCTCTGTGCTAGTGCAAAACATGGGATTAAGCGGGTTCTTTAAATAAGTAATTTATTTATCAGTTCTTACAAACCTCACCATTAAAACATAACTTGGGTTTAGAAACATGCTTCAAAAATAGCATAAATAAATTATTTTGCAGAAGAATTATTTACCATAAGGAGAGGTAGAAATTTATAAATCAGTTCAGAAATCTGTAGGGAAAAAAGTTATTAGTTACATCACCAGAAATGGGGTCTAAGAAAGCTCAAAAACCTGCATTTTGCATGCAGCTTTTAAAATATAATTAGTGATCTAACATAAATAGACGTCACTKGCTGTAGTAATGTCTGTGGCAAATAAATAACAGTCAAACACAATAAAACTCCCTGTAATGTACTCTGTTGTAATATTGATGGCAGCATATGGCAAACATCTGACAGCTGTTAAACAGATGTGGCAATTAGCAAACCTTATGGTCATGCTGTTAAGATTATTATGCAACACGTTCTCCAGTAAAATTAGATGACTTCCTACTTTCTGTAGCTTTACACATGTGGAGTGCTAGTCTTATGTCCCATTTAGGCAATATTGTTAGCTAATGTCTCCTAACCTATATTTCTTTAGTTGATGCCTCATGGAAGATTTAGAGAAATCCAGAATTTAAACAAGAACAATATCAATTCAGCTGTGTAGCAGATACTTCAATTATAATAGCTAATGGACAAATTGAGAGATAAAAAGACTTTTCTATCATGTTGAAATTCAATGAACAGTTTTCAATTAGGCTCTGAGTATGAAAGGGAGAAAAGAAAGATACTTTTCCTTGATGTTAACATTGCAGGAAGAGATGAGAGTAACTTTGCTTTTTCATTATACAGAAGAGGTGCATATAATGATGCATATTTAAATTATAAATCAGGTCACTAACTGCCAAATGAAAGCAATATCAATTAGAGCTAAGGTGGATCAGGCTTTAAAACTCCTTATATTTAATGACAAAAGTATGACTGTTACCCTCACCCAGCCAACAAARGGATAATTTAAGACAGCAAGAAATCAAAGAGTGATGTCACAAAAATAAGCCCTCACAGCTTTTGGGATAGTATTATTATAATTAATAGACTTCCAATGACTTTTTTTGCAGGTTATGGGCTTTCACAAAAGCATTTATTGCAGGCATAAAATATAAAACTCTAAAGAGTGGGTTTGACTAAGGTTGACTGGAGGGTCCTTAGCCCTTCTACTACAGTAATTCCTGTAAAATAATAGTTTCATTTATAGGCTCAATTTATAATGTTGAATTTATGCCAGTTCATCTGATATCAATCATGATAATAGCATGATCTATTGTATGTCACTTGTGCTAATGCAAATTAAATATCATTACATTACAAAAAAGCCTTATGTTAAAATAACATTAAATGTGTAACTTTAACCAAAAAAATTAAGGGTGAATTAACAATTTGGGGTGAGCTTATACACGGATAATAAATATAAAACCATGCATATCTTTATATATAAGATATATATGTGCTGAGAAAGGGAAAGCTAAGCAAAACATAACATTGATTAAGACTTGAGCAGAAAATTTAACAGTGAGATTTCTCTGCTTTCAGTGGATTTAAGATGTAGCAGCAAGCAGTGTATTTTATTTCTTTTTAACCATTGTGGTTTTCAGTTCCTGTTTGACACAGAACTACCTGCAATCACAATTTTACAAACTTTAGAACTGCAAATATTGTCCTTTGAATATCATGTGTTTTTATAAAATACATATTTATACATTCACAGATGATACTCATTGGGATTTAAAATTACTCGTCTGCATGTCTTTTGAAATCACTTATTGATACAGCTTGATAATATAATTCTGAGACTAAAGTGCACCCAAGGATTTTTTGGGACACTGTCAAAGAATTGTTTTCTTCTTTTTGTTACTTTAAAATTTTGAATTCTATATTATTACTTCATTCTTTGAATTCTTTATTATTACTTCATTCTTTGAATTCTTTATTATTATTTCATTCTTCATTATTACATGCATGACATCATAACTAGATTAATTAAAATACATTTACATCTGTCATAATTGCAGGATGTTTTTCAAACAAAAGTTTGGAAAAAAATGTGAAATATTTGTGGCAAAAACTCATCTTAAAATTTCTGTGCAGTTTTAGGGACACCAAGAATGTCTATTGATCTCTGTGAATGTAAAATATCATTTATATAGCTTAAAACAAACCTAGCAAAGACTAAATCTAGCATGGGTTGTTTACATTTTCTTCTGAAAAAGGAGTGAGATCACTCCTTATGGAAGTGTTTTTTTAATGAGTTTTCTTGGCTTTGTAACTTCTGCAAATCCTACTACATTTCTTGGTTAGGGATTAGAAATGGGGTTTTCCATTTTAAAGATATTTATAGTGGCAAAATATTGCCCATCAGATTATAACAGGATCCGTAGCACTCTGTACTGTTGTTCCAGTAAAGCTCCTACAGACGTTATTGTTATTTCTTGTGTTTAACTGTAGTGTTTGAGTGCTTTGCAATCGTTACTGTGCTCACCTGCTCATCAAGGCCTATCATGACACCAGCCAGTTCTACTGCTTTCATCTTCTGTTGGAGAAAAGAAGCACAGAAAGGCCAAAGTCACCCAGAAAGTAACWGTGGACAAGAAAAGTAAACACAAGACTTCCCAAAGCCAATACTCCTCTCCTTTTTAGAGTCCTTCATGAGAAAAGGCAAGAGCTGTTTCAAGTCATGGCTGCTCTAATTAAACAGATCCTGGGTTTAATTTAATAGGTTTCTCTCCTTCCCAATATCCAAGGAGACAAAAAAMCCCAATATGCCACATAGCGTTTTGCGTTTGGGTTCTGCGTCTCTGGGCAATACTTCTTCTAAGGACCAAGTTTCGCTGTCTTTATGGGTGCCAAAAACAACTTCAGAAGATCAAGCCTGGGAAGAGACTTTGCACATATTTGGTGACACAACAGACTATTCTCAGAAGCTATCGTCATTATTTCACATTTTTCCTCTTTCAAATACAACATTGCTTGCTTCAGAAGCAGAACTGACACTTCTCACCATTCATTACTACAGATGTTAGAGATATTCTTTAATGTTGGAAGGAAATACAAACCTCCTAATGGAGATCTTGGCAGCTAAGTGAAAAGAAAATAGATTGTTTTAAAATATATTTATAGGCCCTTTAACATATATATGCTCTGGCACTGATTTCAGAGTTTAAAAAGTCTATTATTAAATTTGGTTTAAAATCTCTGTTTACAAAGTCTCATATGCTTCTTTAGTTACYCAGTTTTCATAATAAAGTGCTGGGTTTTCAATTGCATTTGAACATACGTTCGCCCACTTTCACATATGTTTAAAAWTTTTTTATCCAAAGTTTATTTTAACTTATTGCTTGAGCTGAATTCAACTTGTTGCCACAAGATGAAGCCAAGTATTTAACAGCTATCAGAAAGTATTAGATAATTAGATGTATTTATACATGAATAATTTAAAAGTCTGCCTGCCTATGACATAATGATTCTTCAGATAATAATGCAATCAGTAAGTGACATACACATGTAACCTTGCCAGTGGTATATACATCTGCTTAACTTTACATAAGTGAGCAAATCACTGATCATGTTCTGAAAGCTCAAGCATGTAGTAACATCTGCCAGGTTGGGAACACAGTTGTGAAGAAACATTTCTGCCCAATACAAGGAGCTTCATATTGGAGAGTTGCAGAATAAACAAATTACAAAGTCTCCCTCGCAGCTTTCTTCTAGCATCAAGTACAGGTTGGTGTTAGGTGCAAGAAATTTGGATCACTGACCTCATTCTGGATGGAAGTTCTACTGTGGTAAATTACCAGAATGATACATTAGAAAATGAAAAGTTTCTTCATTTCTGTAGTCAGCTGACACAAGCAAGCCCTTCTAAACATGTCCCATACTTTCCATGAATTATTCAATTTGCAAATAATTAGGTGAATTTAACCCCCTTTTTCTGTTCATGGATTGCCCCTGAGCACTTTTTAATTTTCTCTTTGAAATTCTTCACTGAGTACTTTCCATGAATAATTTTTAGGACTAGATTCTCCACAATGGTGAACTGCTCAAATCTGACTGCAGCKGTGTGCCAGGGGGATGATTGCCCCTTACTCTGGCACAGATGTGACAGGTCTGGGATTTTACTCACACACCTCCACAAAGGGTGAGAAGACACAGCAGAACATTATACCTAATTCTCTACCACAGAGGACTCTTTAATGACTCTAAACTTGCAACATAATCCAGCATACTGAATATTATGAACCTTATGAATATTAGGAAGCAGTAAATGACCGGTTGAATGAATACWCCAGGGTAGCACTAGGAATCCTCCCTGAAGAAAATCCTGTGCTGAGTCTGCAAATTGATGCAAACAGCTGATGATGGCATTTAACCTGAAATATAASCAGAGTGCATCCTTTGCAAAAAATYTCAGTGAAATTCTCTACACAAAAGATCGGGGCCTATAATACTAAAAATGCCAAGCAACATAGCAATAGCTACCTGATAGCGCTGTTTTCCCTTTTTCAGTGCAGGATCAGAAATACAGTTTGAAGCAGCCTATGGAAGATTCAGAGGTAGCGCCAGATGTGGAACTTTGGAACTGTGCAAGACACTTAGAGAGTTCAGATAATTTCTTCAGAGTTGATATTTGGTTGGTAGAAGCCGCATCTGCATTCAACTAATGCCATTCATTGGGAAATCAGAACAGAAAGAAGATGGAATGGAAAAGAGCAGCATCAAAAGTGCCAGCACTGGGAAGAGATAAAACCAAATCAGTATTCAAATTACATGCATGTCTCAATTTTGCTTTGTTATTGTGTCACTATTTTGAAAAGCCCAAATTATGCTCATAAAAACTTAAGCTATACATACATATGTATGAAAGTATTCAGCTTCAGCAGGGTTGAGACAGACAAATCTGGTAGCAGGTTTCTTTTCAGGTTGTAAGAAGCAAATAATAATCAAGGGTAGTTGAGTTGTGTGAGATATTGGAATCCTGGAACCACCTCCTTTGTACCGTTCTTCTCCAAGATACACAAAAGAATATGAACGTATTTCACTCTCCCATCTGGAGAAGACAGTGGCATTGAATTCAATGCATAGGACTTAGCAAGTCTTTGTTAAAATCCTGTTACAATAATTTTTGCCCGCCCACTGTACATAACACATRTATGTCAGGAATTAGGAGATGGAATAGCTCATTTAGGAAAGCCCTTACAAATGAGAAGTTACATGCCTTTTTGTTGTAAGGTGATAATGGATGTTTTGTAAGGTAGGATATAAAACTCATCTCATGTTATCTAGAATCTCTAGGCTCTGCTGGGTGCAGGCTTCTCAGATCTGTAACCTCAAGTTGCCTTCTCCTCACACTGTCCTCCCATCTTCAACACAGAGGTTGAGTTGCATTCCCAGGGATTTAACAGAYCTCAGTAGATCTGGCATGTCTAGTCAGTGTCATTTTATTTAAGACTATAAAATTAATAACCATGGATTCAACACTGTCATATTTATTCAGTTAAAAGATATTTTAGAGAATGTATGCCTTAAAAAGAATTGGACATTCTTCACATATGTGTTCATCTTACCTGACATGTAATCATCTTCCAAATGGAGATGTTTCTGTAGACAAGTTGAAGAGCCTCCTTCCATGTCAGAAGGTGCTCTTGATGTTTAACTTTTCATCGTACTGTTCTCAGGATGATAAATGTACAAAATCTTTGTATCACCTCATCTCAAAAGAATGTTATTCACTTGTAATTACCCAAGTATTTGCCACTAGAGTGCTTATCTGGAGAGTACTATTTCATTATATATGTTTATTCTTCAAATGGTTTCCATTTCCATTTAATCTTTGTGATTTTACTAGAAATTCTTAAAATCTAAATATACAACGTCTACTGAGTAATCAGGTTGAAGTCYATACTTAGAAATGAGTTAAAAAAATCAGTTCTCACAGTATAATTACCTATCAATTCTATGTCTGTCACAGGACTAACTAGAATTTCTTGGAGCATGCTATTTACTTAGTCTTTATTATGTATAGGACTTTTGCCTGGTACAAATTCTGCTGTAACATTTTTATATATTTTTGTTTTATTTTTGTGCGCTGGTATCTAGGAGACTGAGTCACAGATCAAGATCCCACTGAGCGATATGAGCACAGATCACAGAGACAGTGCCTGCCCCAGAGAGCTATATTTTAGAGGAGATTTTATAAAAATAGGATTAAAGTTTACCAAAAGGCCTGAGAAGGCAGCCCATTTATACACCTTCAGTAATTACATTTCAGCAGCACGCTCTTTAGATGTATGTTTGAGCTGCAGAACTTTCTCATGGTGATTGAGAACGAGGGAGGAGACACATTTGCATCATCTCCTCCAAATATCTCACCTTTGAATACAGAGTGCAACGATACACTATAATAATAATAATAATAATAATAATAATAATAATAATAATAATAATAAATATTTACAACTTCCATAGCTCTTTGCAGCTACGGGTGGCTGTAAAACATTAGCTGATTAATCCTCAAAGCAGCCCAGTGAGTAAGGCAAGTTACTGCTACCATGTTTGTCTTCCTGACAAGGCAAGACTGTGAACCCCTACAGTGCATCAGCCAGGGCTTTCTCTGTAGTCAAACAGATCTCACCTTAAAGTACTTATTTATTTATTTATTTTGAATTCAATATTCATCCTAAACTTTTCTTTCCATAAAATTTGGGAAAGGCTAYGTACATGGAGACATATCTGTAGGCAGCCTGAAATACAGGCTAAATGTACCTGCTTAAAGTATTTATTTCAGATAAGAAAAAAGTGATGTAAGCAAATACCACATAGAATAAAGAGCAAGAGACGAGTACAGATTGAGGTGACTGAACATAATACGTCAGCGAT
Organism: Nothoprocta perdicaria; assembly: GCF_003342845.1. NCBI lineage: Eukaryota > Metazoa > Chordata > Aves > Tinamiformes > Tinamidae > Nothoprocta > Nothoprocta perdicaria. The sequence goes on from NW_020455532.1 coordinate 6,329,726, forward strand.
ACCCATGTAACCAAAAACTAGACGCCTGATGATCTGTTTGACTGAAGGGAGGCAAGTGGGCAGGGAGAGCAGAAAAGGTCTGTCAGGCATGAAGATAATGTTACAAAGCCCCAAACTCTGGACTTCTGAGTAAAGAAGTAAATCACCGAGTTTGACATTAAATCAGTACAGGTTGCTGGTATCTCAACACAACTGCACGTGGAAAGATTGTGTTTGTAACCTAGTATATGACACTAAGTATTCACAAAGGACAGCACCAAGTCAACAGTTTAGCAAATACTTCAATTACGATGCCTTTACTGTTTACCTATTCAAAATGGCCAGATAATTTAACTCGTATTTGAGTCTACCCGCTTTTAATCTCCTTTAACRAAAGCAAAATGCCATGTCATTTCCCGTACCTGACAGGTAAAATGGTTCACAGCTTCTCAGGGTTCTTTCTCTTCCCTTCAGAAGATCTATTTCTGTAGAAACCTCCAAGAGAAATTGTTTGAAGGCTGGGTTGAGGTCTTTGCGTCTAGTTTATAGAATTTTGAGGGCTTTGCGTCAGTTTGAGGGCTTTGCGTCTAGTTTATAGAATTTAAAGAAAATCAGAAATGTATAAAACCAGGAACAAGCAAATACATGTATTTGACTGCTCTTGCTAACTTTCCTAAGTGAATTGTCCTAGACTTCAGTCCCCACTTTTGATTAGAGACTTACAGTATAAATATTCAATAACAACAACCATAATAAAAATGGGTAACAGAGCTCCACCTCTTCCTTCAGGAAAATTTTATTCCACTAAATGATTGCAAAGTAGCCCCAATTTTAACTGCCTCTGCCTCAATCTTCTGCATATTTCTTAGAAAGATTAGAATATTCTTCCCTGTCCTGTGATGAATTAACTGTGCTTGGTCATATTTTTTGAGGGGGGCAGGGGGAATTACCATATCACTCTATGCACAAGAGATCAAATGTATGATTAAAAATATTTATAATACTGATGTGGAAAAGAATGATATGTTAAACAGATAAGCATATAATAATGCATGTCTCACCCATAAAATTTAATTTATCCCTTGGGCAGGGCATAAACTTTGCTCAAGAACAACATGTTTTCCATCTATAGATTGCAGAGCTAAACTGCTTAATTTTACAGCAAATTGATCACTGCTGTAATATTTCAGGAGCAAAATGATCCTCAACAGTCAGTTCAGTTTCAAAAGCCAAAATTTATAGTTCTGCTTCTGATTTAGTGATAAGGTTTTTTAACATATTGGGCATTTCATCACTTTCTATCAGGAGTCAGCGTTGCACCAACAAAGAAATATTTTTTGAAATCAACAACAACAACAATAATAAAAAAAGGGACATAAATAATATACTACCAACTGACAGAGGAGTTTAATATTCCCTTCAGACCAGTAGGAAATTACTCAGATTCCTGTCCTTGTAAACATGTGTCCTGGCCTRTATAGGAGATGTGCTGCACTGCCATGTGGCTGGAAGCACATGGGCTCCAGAGCCTCACTACTTTCCTGAGTGCTAGGGAAACTATTTCATTTATTTTCCCAAGTGGCTAAACTTCATTTTACCCAATGCAAATAAAATTTAGTACATCTAAAGTTATTTGACACTTTTGATATGTTTAAAATAAATGTAGAGAGATTTAATGATGTGAAAGTTCATGACTCAGTAAAGATTGCTCCCTAGCTGGGGTCTTAGGATAGACACCTATAAAATCAAATTATTATAATCACAGGAGTCATGAGAAAAAAAGTAGGCCCTGCTGAGCTCTATTCACTGAGTTTTTGCATTCATTATACTCCTTCTAGTTATGAAACAAAGGGACGAGGTAGGCTGAAATCTCAATAGGTTTTATCAAGTAATTCTTTGCAGAGGCATTTTATGATTACTACAGTGAATTTTTAGAAAACCAATTCTCATGCCAAGAGAAGAGGAAAAAGACATGACTTCTTAGTTACCCCAGTGCAGGAATAAGTGCTCACTTCTGAACAATGATYCCACAATTAGGAATGCTCAGAACTAGCTAAATAAAAGTAAATATATGAATCACATTTATTAGTCTTATCCAGGAGTTTCCACTGTTACTGTGAGCAATGTCTGACATAAAGATCTCCTGCATACTTTTAGGGTCAGATTTTTAGAAGGGACAAATATTTCTAAAAATCCTTATCGTTCTATGTTCCCCATCCATTTCAGTACCTAATCAGCAATACTGTGTGATTATATTTTGGTAAGTGGCACACACTTACACAGAGGAGAACATGTATATATCTGTTTTATAACCAAGAAGATTATTTCCCAAAGCTGCTATTTCCTTTTTGCATACATCTGCACACTGACCTGGGACACACTGAATGGAGAGACAATAATTAGGTCATTTACTTGGGCGTGATATTTCTTTTGAGACTTAAAGGGTAAAACATCTCTGCACACAGTGCGATAGCAGATTTTTCACGTTTGCACCTTACAATAAAAAAATAGAAAGGATCAAATGCCAACATTTTTTGCAAGAAAAACAATAATTATGAGTGCATAGTCACCTGCAATTATTTACAAGTGCAGCTTAGATCATGGAGATGTCTAAGTCCTTGGTGGAAGCTCACAGTTGGCAGCGCAGACGCTTTGGCCACTCTCTACATGGCCCAATGGGATAGTGCTCAGAAGAGGAGGCTGAGCCCAACAGCTCCCCTTAAAAACAGAGGCAAAAGGTTTCAGCTGCAGGTTGATATCACTTAAATGCACATCATCTTCTTCAATCAGTTACATCATTAGTTGACCGAACATATAATATTTCCATGTTTCTAATAATAAGCATATCCAGGTAAGCTATTTAGAAATAGACTCTGTAGCTCCACTAGTGCAATTTTATTATGAATACTGGAATAAAAAAAAATCAGTTAGCCTAATATTTCAATATTTCAAACTCTCTTTTAAAGCTCAAAATCCAAGTTTTATAGGATACACACAGGAGATTTCTAATGAAAGAATGCACCAGAGGATGTCAATCTTCTTTTAATTACAGTTAGCTATAGGAAATCCTTTACCAATCACTTTCAATTAAAGAAGAACTGTCTGTGGACAATTTAGTGGATTTGTTTTACTTTGCAATAGCTTTCTCAGGTGGTATCACATAAAAGCCCTTCCTCAGGTGTCAAGTTTTGCAGTAGTGCTTAAGGCCCCTTCAGCTCTCTTGGAGCTGGTTGCTATATAAATCCATAGTAAGAAGATGTTTCAGTGTGAATGAGCTTAAAACATGGCTATATTCAAATTAGCTTCATGTCCACGCTCAGAATTGCCCATCTGCAAGTGACCTTACAAAAAAACACGGATACATTTGTGCTCATAATCACGTACTGCAATGATACTTCCCAGTGAACGTCCAGCAGAATATTTTAAGGAATGTTTGCATTCATAGTCACTGCATCTGTACCCAAATCTCAAAGTGAAAGTCAGGTGAAACTGCTGCATATGGAGGCCAGATTTTGCAGCAGAAAATATATAGCAAGTCCAGGCTTTTATGAGGATGGATTTACATTTGCTTAGTAAATGAACCTTATGTACCTCATGAATCTTAAGTAAACCTTTCAGTGAACCAGTTTTGAAAGTGCACGGAAATCCCAAACCTAATTTCATGTAGCCTAAACCCTTGCATCCCAGCACTTTTTCAGTGTCTCTTGCAGCAGCACTAACTATGAGCTTACGTCTCCTTTCCTTTTCCCTCTTTCTTTTTGTGTGCTTCTCAGGTTCAGCAGTGCCCTCCTGCTGCATTTCAGACTGCAGGCTCTCCTGCTATGAAATGCTCTCTGTCTATATTCCTATTATTATTCTCTCTAAACTTTCTTTGTTACCTGCTCTGTCTCCTATTATTTCTACTGTGTCATCAAAACCTGACTCCGTACAGTCTGCCAATTAGCCTTTGTCTGTCAGCACATTCATCAGCATCCCGAAGAGTGATGGCAAATGGCAGAGCATGGAAGTGCTATTTGATATGCAGCTGTGTGTCCTTGCACATAGACATGCCATTACTGATAAAGTAGGAGGACGTGGTTTAGCTTTCCTAGACACAAAACTTTTGGTAAGAACCAGATGCAATTAGCAATACATGAAATGGCAGGAATTACAAAAGAAGCAAAGGCAATGATTCAAAATTAGCGGGTAAGTGCACAAAACTTTTCTGCACCTAAAATCAACTGTTATAAATATGGACCGCCTATGTAGGCAATGGAAAAATACCTGACATCGATATTTCCAGGAAACAAAGAGAATTAACGGTGTAATCTGATATTACATACCTGCAAGTGAGTAATGCAAATAAAGCTGCTTCTGTACTTGTTACAGGGAAAATAATATGACTTTGGTATAAAACACGCATTGCATTCTTTTGTGGAAATATATAAGTATGCATTATTCAAAATTCAAATATTAATGATCACATAAATATTCTATGATCTTGGCTATTACTTTCAGAACAAACATTTTAATTTTAAGATGTCATATTTGTAAAAGCTGTATTTTGAGTAAGAGAGAGAGAGAGAAAGAGAGGGAGGCAGACCCTTTTAAAGGTGTCTCAGTGTCTTGCCATGGTATCTTAGCTTAGCAAATACATGGCACATTTAAATTTCTTTTAGCTCTACAATGCTCTCCTGCTTAAACATTTACAATGCTACTATTGAAAAAAAGGTGTAGGAAGAAATATAAAGCAAATGCATAAGTGTGTGTTTGAATGAACTGTGGATGTCTAAAAGTGCATGCCAATAGGCAGAAGGAGATTTATGAGTTTAGGCTTTAGAGCAAACTTTAATGATATGCACGGCCAGAGCACTGGGATTATGAGTAGCCTAAAAAGCTATCACTAGTTCTTTATTGCGGGACATTTCTAAATTAAAGAGAAAAGAGAGCTAAATAATAAATTATAAAATTTTGAGCATAAATGAGAGTTTTGACTTGACTTGTCTAGACAATCTGGATCAGATTTTTAAAGACAAAGTACGAGAAAACTGTTTTTGTGCCAAAAGTCAGCTTTTGTATATGCAAATGGATAGTTACTACAAACGTTGCAAGTGGATTTCCAGATATTTCAAAATCAGCCTGCCAGATCGGAGTGAGCTAGATTTTCCGACTACTCAACACACTCCCATCGGAGCCAGATTCTCAGAAGAGCTCAGCCACAATATCACCATGGGGTGGGATAAATGTAACACTGAACAAATTGACTCTTACTTATTTACTTAACTAGAAACCAAACACTTACGGAAATGTATTGCCATGATGCACATTGAGTCTTCTCTTCATGGTCCTTCTTCCTAGGTCTTTTGGGACTAAAGTGCAAATCCTGCTCAAAATCAAATTTTCTGGGTTGGGTTTTGGTCTCATCACTTGAACCTGACTCCCTTATAAATTCTGAAGTATTTGAGAATGAATGTCAGGTTTTGACCCTTCCCATGTCTCCTGTCATTCTGACAGTCTTGGCTTCTTTCAGACCTGACTGATACGGTGTATGTCATTTTTCCTCTGCAGTAGGGGGTATTCAGTTCCACGTTACATTTTACCTTTGCATTTGCATCTCCTGTAATTCCTTCTGATACATTTCACCGCATGATCTTCAGACAGGATTTGTATTTGCTCTTGGGCTCTTTCCACTGTCCTACATATGTCAGTAATTTTTTGCAGAGTCAGACTGTCTTCCCTGAAGAATTTTTCTATTGTCATCACTTCTGAGCCCCACTACGGTTCCTGCCCCTGTTAATTCCCTTGAAAAGAAATTCAGTTATGTGTCACCAGCACGTCTGTGCTGCACTGGCTATCTGTCACRAGCTGCTTATAGCTAGGTAGTCCAAGTGCCTTGGCACACAATATAAAACATTTTCTGGGCTTAAAAATCTTATAACTACCTGGGTGATAGGTCATGTACATAGCTAGAAATATTAAAATCTTAATTTGCCATTATCTAGTTACTTGTGTTCTCCTGTGGTGATATTCTTCGTTAAGCATTTGGAAGTACTAACCATGAAATACAGGATCTATTATTTTCTTTATTCCTCAAAATACGTACATGCATTTTGCATTCTTTATACATTTCTATGCACCTGCTTTTCAGCCTACAATTGTAATGCAGTACATTATAGAAGAGAGATTTTCATAGGCACAAATGGGAATTACGTGTCCAATTCAATTGGCTTTTAATTGGAGCCGAGCAACTACAAAGCCTTTGAAGAACTCTCCTATATGGATCCCCTTAATTTAGCCTGAATCTGTTTGTTGATGAAAATCCCAAATCCTAGTCAGCAATAGGTAAAGGTTTCTTTTTTTATTTCAGTATCCATGTTATTATTCATTAAACACCGAAGGAATTCTGCCTTAGTAAAGCTCATATCTGGTGAGAAATGGTGTTAAAAATTACATAGAATTTTAAAAAATACTTTATTTTTGGAGAAAATTAAACATTTCCCTCTGATAAGAAATTTTTACATATTTCATTCAAATATGATTTGCTTCTATTGAAAGTCTCCACCTTTAATAGTGGAAACAGACAATATTTTCCTTTCCAATGAATTCTCCAAAAGATAGTTTTACATATTATATACACCTCCGAATAAAAAATGAAATTGTCTATTAAAAATACCTGTAATCCTGTAAAAGACCTGTAGTCTTCTCTGTACATGTATAAAACTTTGTTTGTCTGTGTTTTAAAAAAATCTATAAACAAAACTGCTACTGATGAGGAGTCAAAGCTTGAATTTAAAAAAAGAAAGTGTCTGACTTGCCGTAATGATGAAAAAATGACCAGTATTTTTAGAGATTCTGGCTTACGTTAAAGGATTTTCTAAAATAGGGATATGTCAGAAACAAAATATTTTAATATCATCCTTCATTTTCCTCTGAAATCATTCATGTGTAATGGCTTTATTTTAGGACACAGCTTCACGTTTRCTTTCATTCCTATTAAATTGGTACTTGACGTAGTGGTATAGCTGTTGGGTGCCAAGAGTTACACTCAATTCCTGGAAAAAAAGGCAGTCTTCCTCCTTGAGCTGATTGTATGTCTGGCATCTGCACATGTACGTCAAATGCATATTTTACTCTCTTCCTTTGTATTCCACATATACGGTAGCAGATAAGATTAGACAAATGCACTTTCATTGACAAAGGCTCACAGAATGCTTTGGGATGGAAAGGATATTTGGTGATGGTATCTTGCATAGTTTGTCCCCTCTGCACTATGGCAGGATTGATTGCTTTATCGCTAGATGATCCCTGATGGATGAGTATTGGGTCTGGGCATCAGTTAAAAGTGAGGATGATAATTCAGTTTTACTGATGCCACTGAAAGGGGAAGTCAATCTATTAAATTGTTTAGAAGTTTTACAATTTCCCATAAAGTATTTAAAGCAGAGCTTCTCAACCTTTGCCGCTGCATGACCTGCGTTTCTTACCCTCTTCTTTATCCAGGCGGACAACATGAATTAACCTGGTGGCCTCCAGGGTAGCACTGAGGGAAGCAAGGTGGCCGTTCCCTGGTAAGGACATAAACGATGTCACATACAGATCAAAAAGAAGGGGGCACCTTACAAATTATAGGGACTAATAGTTGGAAGTGGTTTGTGCCGTGTGGCATGCGTGGGCTCTGGGAGCGCTGATGTGGCCTCGGAGCCCTGGCTCCTGGTTCAGGTCTGTGCGAGCTCCCACCTCTGCTCTCATCAGCATCAGGAAGCCCTGGGCAGAAACCCCTGGCACGAGCAATGATGAGGCACTGGGGCAGATGCAAATGAGAGGAAAATTAGAATAAAAGAAATTAATATTTGACGCGTACAAACATATGCACATAAATATAAATACATTTATATCCAAAATCAAATGATTTTTCCCCAGAGTGAGCAAGCTGTATTTGCTGCCTGGGTCATGCCGTCACTCAGGAAGATGCTTGTGGATCCCCTCATATTACAGTGCAGCCTTGTGCTCACTTTGGTGCCACCCGTTTTTCCCACTGTGTCTAATGTTGATTAGGAAGATGTCTGAAAGCTCACCGGAGGGAAAAAGAGCTAGAGGACAGGATTATAATAATGAGGTGAGACAAAAATATGGAGGGGGGACGGGGGGAAAGGATTGGATAATATCAGCACGTTACATTTTTGTGCAAGTCCTGAAGTTTTAAGTTGTTTTAAACAACATGACTGATGGGATCATGAAGGAAAACAACCACTGCTGCATTCTAACCCCTAAAATACCCAATTCAGTCCAGTCTTCAGACACCAGTTTTCAGCATTGATCGAAAATATGAATGATGTTCAGGATTCAGAGAAGAAACAACCTTCACCATAAACATACAGGACAAATAAATAAAAAATATTAGTTAAATTGTGTGTTAGTTCAAAGCTGAGCTCTGGATTGCTCCAGGAAAAGAAAAGGAAAAGAACCTTTTACAGGTTTCAGAAAAGTCTGAATATTTTTTTTCTAGATGCAAGTTCAATTTCTGCTGTTTCTGCAGTCTGACTCAAGTGCAATTTTAAAGCAGAATGGTGAGCAAAATATTACAAGAAACTCAAAACATGAAAGGACAAATCGTCTAGTGAAGAAAGGAAGAACCTGAGATTCAAAAGATCTGGATTCAATTTGAAACAGTTACTGAACTGCTTAGAGACTGGGCAGAGTAATTCACTACTGAAACCTTAATTTCCTTTTCTACCCTCATTTACTTAGACTATAGAAGAGTCTGACTGCAGAAGGAGGCATGCTGAATCCTTTAGTGCTATCTAACAAAACAACAATAATGGTAATTACTATTTCTTGTGTGCCTTTGCTGATTTTAACTGGGATTGCACGCTCAGGCTTAGGGGGTTGATTTTCTTCTGTATATACAGTTGCTTTTGCAATTATTCAATAGACTTGCAAATCAAATGCGTAACATCATATACCTATGTGTTACGATATTTGCACACACACAAATCAGATACATAAACAGAACATAAAAATCTGACTCAACAGGCAGAGTTTTGAGTTTTAACCCTGTCAGAAGCTATAAACTGCTTGAGTTTCCCCCACRGAAGTGAGGGAGACACTGATAGGATTCACTAACTGATACGATTCACTATTTACAGCCTTCCATCGCCGGCTTCGGTGCAAGGCACCGCACTCCGTACTCACACACCGCGCACATTTTTGCTCCCAAGCCGTCCAGTTTGGGGGCTTCATCACCCGCACGTCTTCACCCCGCGACGTTCTGCTTTCAGGCCGCTTTTGCCACCTCTATCCCGTCGTCCTGCTCTGCAAAACTAAACATATAGCGTGAAACTGGCCCTTCTCGTTGAGGACACRAACGCTTCCCGTGCCGCGAGGGCGCCCGGCGGAGCCCCCCGCCCCGCGCGCCGTTAGAGGGCACTCACCGCCGCCGCCACCGTCCCCCACTGCCACCCGCGTCTCTGCCACGGTTAATGGGCTTTGTCTGGTACCGGGCAAACCCCATTAGGCATGAAAAGGCAGAGTTAGGTACAGGAGCTTGCGCTGACAGCCTGTTCAATGAATACACTTCGGCGGGATAGCGGGATTCAGCTCCTTCGGAAAAAGAGCATCCACACGCACACAGATACTTCATGTTGTCCTGGTTTTCTGTCAGCRTAAAAACAGCATTTGCTGAATATATCCTTAGCTGCATTGTGCTATGGTTCATTGCTAGCATTACAATCGCTGTTTTGTCGGTGTTAGCCCAGCCACATGAAATAATACCCCTTCAGAAAATACGTATCCTTCGCCATATCTTCAGAGACTTGATTTTACCAAACTACACAAGTACACCTTTCAAACAATGTTGCTGGAACTGCAGTAATTATAAATGCAACCAGGTAAACTATAGATGCAATCACTCAGTTATCAGCCAGTCAGTTATACTGCAAGAAGTGGACTTTTACCAATATGTAACACGTGCAAAAAGAAATTTCAGTGTTTTTGAGAGGATGAGCCAAAGGTCCGCGCAGCCCTGCAGTTACTTCCAGCCTTACATGCTCTGTCACAGGTAGCTTCATCCATCGCCATCACACTTGCATGTTTAATCTGAAATAGAAGTATGAGAACAACAAAGTAAAATCATACAGTTACACGTATAATTTAAATAATTTAAGCATTCTCTCATGCTGGCCATGAAGTATAAGACAACTTTTGCACTTGTAATTGTGTTACAAAAAATGCTTGTTTCTTTTTTTTGCCTAAACCCTTGCACAACAGAAACTCATTTGATTTTAAACTATGCAGGATAGTGAAGCGTCTGTTAGTCTGACCACAAATTTAAATGATGTTGAGAGGCGCAAGAAAATGATTCTTTTAAATGCATTTCTGTTTCTACAGATCTTCTCATTGACACTATATGCAGCTGGTGGAATTAAGATTAGGATTACAACTATTTTTTGCTGACTCTGTCAGTTTGAGTGTTTCTAGTAGAGTATCTCTAGAGGGCAGTAAGAATTCAAAGCTGCCTCCATATAAATATATATATTTTAGTAGAAATGACAGATCATCTTTGCACAGCAGTAAAGGTTACAAGAGTGGGTGCACATGTTGCAATGTAGGGTAGAACAGCTAAAAGCACATAAAGCACACTGTACACTCTTCCTTCTCATAGCATCACCCAGGCTGATATTTCATTGCACATTTGTATTCTAAATTACTTCAAGTAGTTTGCTTTTTAATCTTGATGTAAAGATAGGGATAGCATGTGGCTAGCAGTGTGCTTGGAGAAGGCGATGAGGAAGGACCTTTCTTGTTAATGGAAGATTGTTGGGGTTAGTGGAGGAGACTGAATGCACCGTGAAAAGGAATAGATGAGAAAATAGGACAAGGGTCCAAAAGGMAAACTTTGATTAAAAACTGGGAGGGATGGAATTAGAATTTTGTCTTTCTCCACTGCTTCCAGAGTGGAGAAGAAACCTGTATCCAGGTGATACAGAAACTAAGGTTCAAATACAGCAGATGTGATCATTATATGGCTATAGCATTACATTTAACAATGGAAAATATAAGATTATAAGCCTAATGCTTGCTGTAGGGCCTGTTTTTTTCTCCCACAAATTAGTTTTACTAGTGAGAAAGACATGAGGCAGTTCTGAGGGGCATGAGGGCTTTGGTGCTCCCCTTGCATCATGCTCATCATCTTTGTGATCTTGTTCACTGAGGAACCTAGCTCTGGCTATACCTTTTGAATGGGCAAGTGAAAAATTCTTGTTTTATCTCCTCTTATTAAAGACACAGGTGGGCATCTGGAGCCGGGAAACAGCTTGCTCTTTTATTAAGAGGTTTGTGCATCAAGACCATCCTCTGTTTCAGACAAATCCCTGACACAGTAAGCTGAAGAAAACTTAATGGGATGTGCTTTACTCTCTTTCGTGCTCCCTTTTTTTTTTTTTTTTTTTAACAGCCTTTAATTTTGTGAGCAAATTGCAGGAATTAGGCTTGTTGCTTGCACCCACACAGCAGGCTGCTGATTGAATCTCAAAATTTGTGGGTGCAAAATGGGAAAATGGGATAAATTCCTGTTAATACCCTTTTATGAATGTAATATATCACTTAGGAAAACAATGTCTAATGAGTTCTACAAAACTGCTGCTGTTGCTATGAGTTCCTAGTGCTTTCCTCTTCACCTTGCCCACAGATTTGGTTTTGGAGGCTCCAGAAAGAAAGCAGAACACAGTAAACTTTGAGGGCCAGGTTCTCCTGGCTTTACTCTCAATGAGGAGCAAGTTCCCTAAYCTCCCAGTACAAACACCCTCATCCAGTAGGGTAAGAGGTAGTAAGAGGTAGTAGGGTAAGTAGGGTAGTATAGAATAGAATATTTTCAATCCTTTGAGGATTTGAATACAGTAGTAGCTCTATGTCAATCTATGTGAATCAGCCCTACCTACACTCATGATCATTTGTGTGCTTAGCACTATCCTGATGCACCACAAGCTCCACCTGGGCCATAGCTCACCTGGGTGGATTGAAAGATTGGAATATCTGCAGCCATGTAACGGATCTATTCTTTAGGCTTTCCTATTCTTCACTCTTTCTATTCCTAGGATTTCATGGTGTTGTATTTTAAACATGGGAAGGCCTKGAAATCACTGTATAAATCTTTGCCAAGAAAACAGTCATGTGACAGGTTAAAGATTTCTACTGCACCTACTCTTATATCCAAATGACCACACTGAAAGGATGTGTGTATGATGCATATAGAAGAAATCTGGTTCTTGTCCTTGTTACACTTAATTCTGATGGGATAGTAGAACAGAAAATACAGAGTAAGAAAAAATGGATCTTGGTACAAATGATGCAAAGCTCAGAAGACGTATAATCAGACATAAAATTCTGAGCTACAGTTATTTACAGTATTTCACATTTCAAATAGCTGTATTTACTGTATTTCAAATGGCTGAACCTTAAATTTTGAGTTAAATGAGGTGTGCACATTTGGAGAATCTATCTGGAAATCTGATTTATAATCCAGTAAATCTTGGGAGTCAGTGTACCTCTTATCTGTTACAGCAATGAAGTTCCCCAAATTCAGTTTGCTAAGGAGTTAGCACTAACAGCTGCTACACCTTGCTTATTCTTTATTAATTTCCAAGACATGTAGAGATGAAGGCAGGGATCCACGCTATCTTTCCCCACTTTTACTACATATTAAGACAAACTTCCTCCTTGTATGTCCAGGTCTGTCATTAACCTACCTGAATCCTCCACCTATAACTGTCCTCTCTTTCAAGCCAGAGCCCTCCAGTCTCTGCAGAGCCCTCCAGACCATGTTTTGTTGTCACTGAGCACAGGAACACACAACACATGGACAGCTCTTGAGCTGAGCGGTGCTGGCAAAGACCTTGCGGTGCCAGGACTGTCACCACCAGCTGCATGCCAGCACCTAACCCACGACTTCAGCAATGGACCTGCATGGAAAACAAGGGAGCTGCACTGCACATCACATCTGAGTGGTCCACACTCCAGCAGCAGCCTGCTATTGTGTTTTGAGGACTTCCGACGTGTACCATCATCAACATATGTGCAAGTGTTATGCCAGAAATTAAAGTCTGGGGCAAAAAATATCAGTGGGGCACTTTAAATAAACAACCAAGACACAACGTTCAAAAACACTAGTTCAAACAGAAAATTGGAATGGTTTGAGCAGTATATGAGTGGGCTAGATTTTATTGTAAGATTATATTTTTAAGGAATACTAAGTTTAGGATCTAAAGATGTTCATACTTGAATATATTTAAATAATTACTCTGTAAAATATTCATCCTACAATCTGTATTCTTGCTTTTCAGGTGTCTTAGCATCTAACAAATCCGTATTCCTGACCTTAAAAAGTATGTTTCTTGCCTGAAATGAATTTAAACAATAATGTAAGATGCCATAAAACTTGAAACCTCCTATGTCAAATCAACAGGAGATTCCTTCAAGATAATTCCTTCCACATTTGCAAGCCTGGAGTTTCTAAGTCAGCCTCATCCAGCATTTTCACCTGAGACTTCTTCTCTCCTCTCTCACGGTCCTACTGGTCAAGTGTCCTCTCTTGGGCTGTAGTGTGGTAACTGTGTTTAAGGKGAAGCTTGACAAACAGATTTAACACAGCCCATAGCTCATTTCATTCTCTGCTCTGACAGTTTTGCAGGTGCAGTCGTTTGCACAGCTACCTGCTGATCCAAACTGAAGATCTGATCTCACATTAAGAACAATCTAGGTTATCTTTACCAATCTGTCACTTGGAGAAACGGCATTAAGGTAAGAAGTGCTTGTTACCATAATTGATGAAAGGATTTCCTGATCCATTAATATATATATTTTTTTTTAAATTAGAACTTTCTTTCACTCAGCACTGAAATAAAACAAATACTTCCAGGATTTTCATGAAAGAAGAGGGTCATAGTCTTGTGGTTTGGCTTTCACTAGGGCACTCAAATGTCAACTGTGTATCAGTGAAAACAACTGTCCCCCTTACATCCAACACATTACACCTGATGAAAATCATTGCATGGGATTTACATTGTRAGCAGTCATGGCGTTTTCTCTCCCATGCTAGGTTATTTGGTACAGGCAGTGCAGCTCATAAATAGGSGTGGAAGTACCCCTTCAAAAGAGGAATATCCACCTAAAATAGATCTATTTCAAAGGCAGTGGCCCAAGAGCAATTGCTATTTGTGGTCCTCAGTATAATTCAAACCACACTGTCTCTCAGAGAAAGCTTTTAGTTAAGGGGCTATGATTTTAAGAAGGCTTTATACTCCATATGTGCACTATGGATCATGGAACTAGGAAGCAGTAAAAGTTGAGTACAGCTAGTATACCAGCGACTGACAGCGTTATGACTTTTATCAGTTGTGTGAGAAATAAGTCCAGTCTTAGTAAGACTGTTAAGCCAATATGATCATACTCCTGTGCTAGAGATTTATGATACACAGTCCACCCTATAAAGCAGGTGTTTTAGAATCCAAGGGCTTGAAAACCCATGTTCGGACAACTAGTCCTTGTTCTCAAGTTCCACTGAGCTTCCTCTGCTTCTACCAGACCAGGCCCAAAAGAAAACACACTARCTAAGCACACGATAAGAGATACAGAGCACTGAACATTCCAGGACAGTCCAGCTTGCCTGGCAAGAACATGTAAAACCACAAGCCATACTTCATGAATTCATCCTCCAGAAGATATATGAACCAGCAGAGCAGATCTGCACCAGCTTATGGCTCTAACGATGATATATCCTACTGCTCATGCCTAGGTTTCCCCATCTACAGAGTAGCATAGGTAAAGTTACTTTGCAAAGCCTTTTTATATCTGAAAATGAAATAAAAAAACATAAAGGTCAAGTGTTTTTATAATGAAAAATATTTTCCCGAATTATTCATAATCAATGGGAAATCCATACTGGACAGTGTGCTCCTGTAATGTTGTTTCAGTGGTATTTTTATAGCAAGACTGCTTTCCTCCAAAAATATGAAGGTTTGAAAGGATAAAGTAGATCAAGTTTAGTGGTTCAGAATCAGTCCGTTACTCAACGTTACTGCAGTCAGAAGGAGGTGAGGGGAAGATGGGTGTTTCAGCGAGGTACCTGCAGGGAGATGTGTGCCAGGATTCAAGCCTGGTGATTCATAAGCTGTTCRTCAGTAGCTGTTAAATATCTGCTTTTTGCCAACGCTCACTGTTTCAGTCTGCCAAAGATACTGGATAAACAGTCGCTGTAAAAAATTTATAGTTACTCTGGGGAAAACAAAAGCTTTTTGTGGCATAATGCAACAYCATAAATTAAAACTTTTTTTTTAAATTAAGAAGTTACATCATGTTTTGATGTAATGTGATGTGGCAGGTCATGCTTTTAATTTTAATAAGCTTAAAAGAGAGAGAGAAAGAGAGGAGAGATTTGGGAATATAAATATTGTTTCTGAACCTATAACATCTCTTGTTGGAGGCTAGTGAGGTGGGTTCACCTCTGCTATCTGGGTTCAAGTCTTATTTCAGGAAAACAGTTTGAAATGACTTCTGGAGGTATCAGCATACAGTTAATTAACTRAATTTCCACTCCACATACCTTCCAGGAAATTGCCAAAGAGCATTAGCACTTCTATAGTATTTGTCATACTTAGGGCTTTATCATTGGGCTTTAAAAAGGGCTACCATTTCCAGCTTACCTTTCTTGAATTGTCCTATAACTTGCAAATCTCTTCAATCAAAGACAAAATCCAGTGTGAGACACCCAGGACTGTGCTTTGGTGGTGCTTAATAACACGGGCGCCCACCACTTGCGTCAGTGCATCTCTGYAGAGCCAATCCTTACACAGCGGCATCTCCTTTGGGAAACCTGGAATTTGACATATTAGCAGCCCACTTGTCAAGTCTTTTGGCACAGAAGACCATCTCAGAGAAGAGAGAATTCACGTATCTTGAAGCCGATGTGACTGGAGGTTCCAGCAATACTCACTCATACTCAGCCTGCAATTARGTACCAAAAAGCTCTGTGCCTAAGAGCTCTACACTTGAGTCCTCTTTTCTGTTCAAGAAATAAGCTGTCTTTTGTTTTTATGCAAGAACTAGCACAAAAAGGATATTATCCTTGATTTGAAACTCTGCTATAAGAAATGTAAAAGGTCATGCACATCACAAGACCATCACAGAAGGGAAATAATCCATTCAGCATTTCCCTTCTGCAATTTTATTCCTTTTTTTTTCTCAGTTTGGTCAGTGAAACATGTGGGCTGAGCCCTCCATTAATTTAGACATGTCTGATATGACTTTATCAGATGATTATTCTGTTCTTCCTCCCTCAGTCTGATTTAGCCATATGGGCTCTTGGAGGGGAACTACCCTTACAGCACATTGGCTTTGGTTTGCTGAGGGATCCTGGATCTCTCATTCCTTCAGGTTTTGCAGCAGCTTGGCACTTGCTGAAGAACTCTTGCCTACACCTTGGGAGACCGATAGAGGGAATATGACTGTAATGTGCCTGAGTAACGTGGTTCATTTCAAGCTGCAGAGACAACCACCTCACCCTCTGCAAAGCCAGAGGTAATTGTTTCGGGGCTGTTTAGGGCACTTGTCTTTCATTCTCCTTTGGAATTTCTTTTTTCCATACCCTTATTTATTTTCCTAATAGTTCATTTTTCCATTGTAACTCTCATTTTTATATTTTTAATCATATTCAGAAGAGAGGAAAAAGGATGACCCATTGTCCTCATAAGTGACATCTAGTCTATGRCTTGACTGACAGGAGGTGCCATTAGAATAAGCATCCCTCTTCTGACAGAGACTATCCGTGTTAACATTTCTGTACTCTGGGCTATATATTTGATCTTACATAGCTGTAAATTACGAACAACTCCATCAAAGTCAGAGGCACTGCTCTAGCGCGAACATGGTGTAGGTCTGCTCAGATTCACATTTTCAAGATTTCAAATAACTCATTAGGGCGCCTGTTGTATTGCTGGCCAATTCTTTCATGCAATTTTGTATGCAGTTAAAACTAGCTGGGAGAAGTACCTGGTATATAAGCTCTGCACAGGAATTGCTGCTTTGAATTTCCCAGAGACCAGGTTCATTCGCTTTGGAGCGTGGAAACGGACACGTTACTTCAGCACATTACTTCAGTGCAAGTCATAGCCAGGGAAAATTAAAATACAGTAGAAGTTAAGCAAAACATTTGAACAAATGAGCAAAACAATTGATATTCTCAGTGTATAAAGAGTATTTCTCTTTGGAGTAAAACTGAATTATCAGTTCAAAATTTACATGAAAGGTAAACTTCTGGACATGGGTAAAGTTCAACATAATCAGTTGGACTAGATTAAACATCACATAAGTCAAACTGCAATTAGGAAAAAGATGTCATCTTCATTTCTGCATGTTTATATTCATGTAATATGATGGACTTCAGTACTGGTAATTATTTTACACTGGAAAACAGCCAGGGTTGTTGTGGAATCTAAGCTGTTAAAAGAGGGCTCTAAAAAGGACTGAGAAATGTGGAGTTTTAATCCACATGTGAGGGAATGTGCCCACTAGGAATAAAGCTGACAAAGCTCAYCTCAGGAGTTGCAAAGGCATAGTGAGCTCAACAGTTGTGTGGTCAGCCTGACTGTGGGAAAGCGGAGTAAGTAGGTGGAAAAATTGGTGCAGGGGAAGCAGGGAGGGCCCAAAGTGGGTGAAAGTCTAAGTCTCTTTGTATGAACCAGAAAACAATTTTTTTTTTTAACTTCAACTTCACCTATTGCCATATTTTGGCATTTTGACCACATCTGGTAAAATGCAATCTATGGCCAAAATGTCTGAATTTGGGTGTCCCCAGCCTGATATTTGGACATTTTCACCATGTGGGCATTTTACCCATATATGGTCAGAGCAACCAAATATGTCAGTCAGCCTGGGCAAGTGTAAGTGTGGTCACAATTAATTGACACATAGAGTTGCTTTATAGCAATAGAGCTATAGAGCAATAGAGCTGCTAATAGAGCAATAGAGCTGCTTTACAGACTGGAATGGAGAGCAAYGCAAACCATGTTGAGATCTTCACTTTTCGTAGCAGCATTCAGGACCAGCTAGGTATTAACACCACAGTTCCAGCTGTCAGTGAAGAATGGACGATCAGGACATTCAACCATGGAAGAGAGAGGATCCCAAATGCATCTGAGTTATGGAGGCCACCAAAGGACTGTGTGGCTGGGATTTTCAAGACACTTAATAAATGTGAACACTGACATGCTGCAAAAAGAAATATAGTTATTATATGACCAATCGCTTTTGAATTATTTATACAATTTATAGGTAAATGATTCCCATGCAATTCCCACAAACCTTCTCACAACTGTGGTCCCCTGCTCTAGACTTGGTAGCATTCCTGTGGTTAGAGAAGGTCACTTGTTCCATTTCTTTGACAATCTCCCTTCCTCTGAAGGATAAAGAAGGAAAAATAAGTATCATGAGCAGTCTCCTGAGTGAATTTCAGCAGCTGTTCCCAAGGAGATGGCTTGAATTGCTCACAAAAGCTCACAAAGTTTGCAAGATCCTCTTTGCTTGTTTTGTTCTCTTCTTTCCAGCTTGACCCCAAATCAATCTTACCTCTAGTTTAAAAAGCCTTGTTGTCTCAAAGAAGTGTAAATGACACCTCTGTGTGAGAGTTAGTGATTTTGGCTCACGGCCCTAATGTCATTTCATTGCTTTGTACATCAAAAGAAAGTCCTCTGACACAGACATTGGTTTACCTTAGCTGGAGTGACTCATCATTTTCCCACAATTAAATTTTTGAGCTCTAATGCAAAGCAGACTTATCTGCTTTGACAGGACRGCAGAGAATAAACAGAAAAGACTAAATTTGTATTGGCAGCTACCACTGCGCTGCAGTTATGAGTAATACAGCATAAGTAGAAAGGACACCAAGAAATCAAAATAGATTCTAGTTGCTGGAGAACCAAAAATGAAGAAAAATCTGATAATCCCAAATAACTCTGTTTGGTACTGTGTCAAGACAGCGGCTGGAAACAAAAGAAGACATTTCCTTTCTATCTCTCCCATCTATAAATTCTTTTCATTTATTTTAATGATTATTTTCCTACGCTTATTTAAATTATGCCACTCTATTTGGATATAGTTTTTATATGCTAAATATACTCAGGGAAAAAATGATCCTTACAGTTTGGACCAATGTTCAAACATGCAGACTTCCTCAAGCCCACGTCCTGACTCACTCAAGCCAGTGCTTCCCACACAGTCTCCCATGTACAAAACTCTCCACATTCCCACCAAGAAGGTGGGATGCGTGGGTGCAGTGTGACCCACTGCTATGCAGATAGACCCCGCAAGACCTACCTGGAACCAAGCCCATATCTGCACTGGTGTACGCTTGAGCTTGGGTTGTAAAGGCTACATCCTGAGGGCAGGTATGGTAGTAGACTTCTGTCATGCCTTGAAGACCTATCAGAGGGCTGAAAATAAATGAAAACAAGAGGTCATTCTATACCCAAACATGCAGAAATTGTTGTTTTCATTTCTCTGCTCAATTTAGCAGCCACAGAACTGTCTTGATATTAAGATCCAAAAGGTCGATCATTTTTCACAGTCCAAATAGTAAGACCTGCTGAAGTTCTAGAAAGTTGCTCTAGTTGAGTGAACTGCTGTGAGAACTGGTTGTTACAATAATTCAAAGCATGTCCAACTTAAACTCAACACATTTCAACAATTTTAATTACGTTCACATTCAACTTCTGTTTTTAAAAAGCAGTGATCAGCATACCATGAAAAAGATCTCTCATTCYAGTTGAATTTTACCTTGGATATAGGTAGCTGTAGAAGGGAAAGGATTTATAAACTGTACATCTTTGAAATATCTTCAGCAATATATTTTTCTAAATGAAAAGTTATGCCCTGAATTCAAATGCCCTTTAATTCAATCTGAGTCCATGGGCCTAGTGTTTCTGACTGGCTGGATGGCAATTAACCAATCAATTGTAAATGTTGGGCACAGGGATGTAGAATTTAGATTATGTGCTCACAATCATACTGCTCCAAATTTACATGTGCAATTACTGCATCTGTGCACACAGATCAATAAGCAGCATGCTCAGATAAACGGAACTCATTGGTACATGCTTAAGGAGATTAGGATATGATTACATACAGTAACAATTTTGGATTCCAAACCTTTGTACAATTCTCTCATGATATTTTGTAATAGCTAATTGCAACAATATCTGTGCAGGATATGCAATTCAAAATGACAAGGGTTCTTAGCTGGTGAATCAGATGAGTTATTGAAACAGCAAAATTATTGCCAACATTGACAAAATTAGACAAAAAGGTAAGGTCCAAAGAACCTTATTCATATTGGCTATCAACAGCGGGAGCTAGCTAGAGTAAACACAGTGCCAGTGTGCTTTTGGACTTCCATAAAGAGGTCTTCACTTTAATGGATTTTTGATAGGAAGACATTAATGAGAGCTACAAGGATATCTCTCTTGCCTTCCAACATGACATAACATTTGCTGGATATAATTCAGGAGCTCTGGGTGTGTTCATTTCACAGAATCACAGAATGGTTGAGATTGGAAGGAACCTCTGCAAATCATCTAGTCCAACACACCTGCTCAAGAAGGGACACCTAGAGCACATGGCACAAGGTGGCATCCAGGTGGCTTTGGAAGATCTCCAGAGAAGGAGACACCACACAACCTTTTTGGGCAGCCTGACCCCTGCGGGACACCAGTGGCCACAGGCCTCCAACTAGACTTGACCCCATTTACTACCACCCTCTGAGCAGTGCCATCCATTCAGTTTTCCTGAACTTCCCAATGAGGATGTTATGGGAGGTGGTATTGGAAGCCTTGCTGAAGTTAATGTAGACAATGTCCATGGCTTTCCCATCATCCAGCCAGCCAGTCATCCCATCATATAAGGCTGTCGGGTTGGTGAAAGATGATTTCCCCTTGGTGAATCCATGCTGACTACTCCTGATCACTTTCTTTTCCTTGACATTTCTGTATACATGGTGAAGCATAAGAGGTCATGGATTTGACCAGGTTTGTGCATATCCTGCATGAGCCAGGATGGTCAGAGATTTGCCCTACACAGCAAGTCCTGACTTCTCTACAATAACTTCTAAGACTTTCCCAGGACTAGGTTGTGGCTGTGCAGGCAGCCCAGTTTTCTGGTCTCTTAAGGTTTTCTTGCGGAAAACTGGGATCAGTAAGCAATACAGTAACTAGACAGTTACATAGCAGTGGAACTTATATCCATAAAAGAATGGATATAAGAAAGTCTAAGAGAAAAGATGTAATAAAAGTGCTCTCTCTTTGTTTCCTAAGTTTTACATAGTTCTGGATGCTTGAGACCTATTATCCTTTAGCCCTCCAACATAGTGTCTGTGTCAATTAGCTCCTCATAAATAAATCCCTAATAAACTGGCCATCACCTTAGAACAGAAGGAGTTTTTAACTGATTATARCCCTTTTGATCTGTTTGCCCCCTGTCATGCTGAAACACCTGTATCATTTTGGCCAGAGTCTGGAAGGACTACTTCACAGCTCATAGCTCATGTGTTGTTTCTTAACCCCATGCCCTGTTTACCAGAAGTGGTTTTATCTGGACTTTTGGTGCTCCCTGCTTATATCCTAACAACCACTTAATATACGAAAGTTCTACATACATATACATATATATCTATATATAGTAAATATATTCATACAGTAAACATTCATGCCCAAAGTCAGTCACATGTAGCATTCATAAATTAATGCTGCAATCTCATGTCCTTCACTCTTTTGTTTTCACTTTAAGACTTTTTCTTAATAAGAAATAATGAACATCAACACCCAGTTATTCAGTAAACCAAAGCTTATAAGCAATTAAATTAAATTAGTACAGCCAAACAAACAAAGCAGTAATCATTCAAGTCCTCTATTTAGGCTGGAGCCATAATGATAGCTGAAGAATAACAATACATTCCAGTAAAGACAATTAGTATTATTTTTTAAATCTATTTTTGAAAATCTTAAATGCTAAGAAAATACCTTTTTTTTTTTTTTTTTTTTTTTTTTTTTTTTTTTTGAGTACAAAACTCTAAAACTCTCCTTTAAAAGAATCTTTTCCACTCACTTCAAAATGTGACAAGTCCCAAGCAGGACTGGTCTGTTATAAGCCTCATGTTACTCAAGTATATTTAGCATTATCTTTTACATACAGTTTTACCTCGTATCCTTCTGGGAGTCTCCACCACTTTCCTTGAMTGTACTAAAACAAGGATTGGTCAGTCCAGAAGAGTAAAGGATGAAGGCATTAAAGAATAGTCTTGGGTCAAGAAATATTATTGCTAGAGGCCTCCAAAATCTAGTTATGGGTTTCAGCAAACCCTGTGGGCTCTTATGATAATGCTTTTCTACAGTATTATTGTTATATGGCATTAAATCAGTCAGATTCATGAGCAACAAGAGGTCAATGTCTGATTGAAATTCATAAGGTCAAAAAGGAAACTAAAAATCAATTTATAAGATATGAAGATTTAGGTTCAAACTATATCCATGAGCAATAAAATTTCACATCCATAAATGTAAGAAATCAGTTATTAAACTTGGGGAGGGGGGGGAAGACTTATTAAGTTTTACACACACATAAGGCAGCTAACACATAATTTTATCAGACATTACTGAAATCCTATGTGTAATATAAGAGATGATGGGCTAAAATGCTAAATGGTTTAGCACTAAATTATTAAGTGATGTATCCCTAAGGTATTAAACAGATAAGAAATGCAGAGCAGGTGTCTCTCCCACCAACTCTTGATCACTAGTTTAAGTGCATATTGATAACAAATGCACTTTAGAGGCAAAATACTATTAGTAATATTTTTGCTGTATGAAAGCCTCATGTTAGAATGACTAAAAGCTTCTATCTGACAAAGAAATGTTCACATACACATATATATATTATTTTATATATATATATATATATATAAATCGTGTTAAATGTTAGCTCCCTGTAGAACAGAAACGAAACTCCAAGGTATTGAAGTCAGTTTGATACTTATACACAAGTAAATAATGTAGGTGGAATAACAACTATATCATGTTAAGAATGAGAATTATAACAAGAGCACTTACCTGTATTGAAATGAAAATCCATTTTTATTAAGATTACAGATTAATGGAAGTGCATATAAGCCAGAGAATTTAAAAATGTAATACTATAGTAAACTGTGGTTCTTATACATCTAGCCAAGACCATCAGTGCATTTTGTTTGAATACCCTTTTCATTTGAATTTAATTTTATATTTTTAAACTTTTAATTTAACCATCTCAGAAAGAAGAAAGGAAGCAGGGTGGCACTGATGTCCTCTGCAGCATGAATACCCTGTTCTGCGTAAATCATTTGGTGAGGGGTGTGTGTACACTTGCTCAGAGAGTGGTGTTTAAATGTAAAATTGATATTTTATCTTTTCTCTGTGTCCTGCCCCATAAGCAAACTCACAAGGTCAAACACAGAACTCCTCCTCCTTCAAAGGCTTCTTCATTATCCCTGTTTGAACCTCTCCATCCCCTTGCTGGATCTCACCCACTCTTGCTGCCTACCGTGGTGTTATCAAGAAGCTTTTGGGGCTGGCATAGTTGTAACTAAGGTACTCCCAGAAAACATTTCATTCAAGAACAAAAATAAAATATTACTTTGTAGCTCTCCATAAAAGAAGTTTGACAATATGGACTCTGCATACTGGAAAGACTCAGAAAGCAAACAAATGCAGCCAATCTGGATCCTGTTAATAATAATAATGTTTGGGGCTGAGCCATGACATTTGGAGCTGGATATATTAAAGCTCCAGTACAGCTCTGGTTCCCATCCACTTCCACCCCATTCTCCTTTGAGCCTCTCTCTTCAAAATACACTGGTGAGACTGAAGAACTTGCTAATGTTTAATCCTGGGTAGCTCAGTTAAGCTAATATCGAATCTTTCATTATTATCTTCATCCTCTGCTGCTAAGTTTTCCCTTTTCCCTGACCAGATCTCCAGCATCCAGGTAGAGCCCTGGATGGAAGCTACATGGGCTGACACAGTGTCTGGTGCAGATGCAAAGACTGATAAGGGATAAAAATGGTGCACAGGGCTCAGGCAAGCCTCAAGTCTTAAATCTGGTCCAAATGCAGGTCCCAAAGAAGTTCAGAAGGGCTTTTCTTGAGTTTAATACATCTTTCATTTATGTAACAGCTTCAATCTAAGTATAATGTAAGTCAGAGCCCCAGAATTAGAATATCAACCTTAAAGTAAGGGGAATTAAAAATAGTAATAATACTTTTTTTTCCCCTTGTGCTGTTCTGTTTTTCATTAGTTCTTTCAATTGGAGACTAGCATTTATATTTCCAAGCTTTGCTCTCTGGCAGGGAATGCTAATAATTACCTTTGAAAGATAAAAATATGAAACTCCTGGATAACAACATGGCTGTAGGGATTTAATGAATCCGCATGGGACTTCCCAAATTGATAGATCAGGCAGCATTACG
This sequence comes from Nothoprocta perdicaria, assembly GCF_003342845.1. NCBI lineage: Eukaryota > Metazoa > Chordata > Aves > Tinamiformes > Tinamidae > Nothoprocta > Nothoprocta perdicaria. Next base: position 6,354,222 of record NW_020455532.1, read on the forward strand.
TCACATGATGAGGATACAAGATGTGCTCAGAATAATCATCTAAAATTAAGGTAGATTATAATTTTTAGTGGGGTCTCCTCTTTTTTTCTGCACATGACCAAACTGACATTTCTCAGGAGTTGCTAATGTACTAAACAACAACAACAAATGGTGTAAAATGTAAAAGAAGATATTTTTGGTTGTTTACAAAGATTCTTTAGTAAAATAATTGTTACAGTAAAAATTGTTTAGTTAAAGCTCTTTTTTTTATCCTTTAGTAAAAGACTGTTATAATTGTGTATTAGCAACATATTCACATAATAAAGATTAAATAAGAAACAATTACATAAAAAGATATATAGTATGACTAGCAGGATACCTAAACACTGCTGTAAAGTGAAATAAAGATCTATTAATACTATAAACCTATTTAATAAAAGTTGCTTTCATATTCAAAACCAAAATATTAAAGCATGCTCCACATCTGAAAGTCAAAAGTGAAAGAATAAATTAACTAAGGTTAAGAACCTTGTAGCAGCTGACTAACAAAGCTCTAGGGCATTATAAAATTTCATGCTCTTGTAATAAAAAAGATAAAGAATTGGCTAGAAGACCACTAAAAGTTAAAATAAATGAACATAAAGTAGATGAAAAAGCTTGACACGACTGAGACCACAAATGTGTAAAGACCAAAGACACAGTTTTAAGCCATTAGAGGACTGAATTAAATGCAAAATGAATCCTAGCAGTAAATTAATAGAAAATTACAAAGGTAAATGAGCTCTGTTTCACAGTTAGAGAAAACTTTTTATACCATTTTTCTTTCAGTACTTGCAGACATAAAAGTATGATGAGCTAAATTCTGGCAAATGACCAAAACAATTCCTAATATTTCTGCATATAGAAAAGTCACATTTTATAGGACAGAAGCATGATCACTCAAGACATTTTCTGTTTAAGATAAGGACAGAGTAATTTACCACTTAAATTCTTAAAAAAATAAATTGTCTTTATGCAGTGTATGAAAAGTTCTACTTCTCAGCTCAGCCCCACCTTCTTTTATGTAAACCCTCAGATGAGATGATGAAAAATGATTTAATTTTTGGCCTTGTTTCATTAACATTATTAGACTGAGGAGGGAAAATCATAAAGAGTTAGAGGAGTTGTAAAATGTTGAAGAGTATATTACAAACTAAACAATCTTGTTGCAGGGATGCAACAAGGAAGGCCAAGGCCCGCCAGGAATTAGAGTTAGCAAGAGATGTCAGGGACAACAGGAAGGGCTTCTATAAATAAACGACCAGCAAGAGGAAGACTGGGGAACACATTAGTCCGCTGCTGAATGGGAAGGGTGCCTTGGTGACGGAGGATGCAGAGAAGGCCGCTACTAAATTTGGAGTTACTCGCTTCTGTCTTTACTGCTAAGGCTAGCTTCCATGTACTATAGAGCCCAGATATAAGAGAGAGAACCAGGAGAGAAGAAGACTTTTTGATGGTTGAGGAGGACACCAAGCAGATGATACCAAGCTAGGTGGAGTGGCCAACATTCTGGAGGGCTGRGCTGCTATTCAGAGAGACCAGGACAGGTTGGAGAGTTGGGCAGAGAGGAACCTCATGAGGTTCAACAAGGACAAGTGCAGGGTCCTGCACCTGGGGAGGAATAACCCCAGGCACCAGCACAGAATAGAGGCTGACCTGCTGGAAAGCAGCTCCACAGAGAGGGACCTGGGAGTCCTGGTTGACAAGAAGTTCTGCCCTCTCCAATACAGCAGGGACTTGGAACTTCTAGAAAGGGTCCAGTAGAGAGACAAAGACGATTAAGGGACTAGAGATCTGTCTTCTGAGGAAAGACTAGGAGAGCTCAATCTGCTGAGCCTAGAGAAGACTGAGAGGAGATTTGAGAAGGCATGTCCTAATGGGAAGGACAGTTGAGCCAAGTCTCTGAACACTCTGTTGGACATCACTGTGAACGTCAACAGAACTGCCAGCGAGCTCTGAAACACAAATATTCCACTTGAGACAAAGATTTATGCAGAGATCTAGAAGTACAAGTCAAGAGTACAAATTCTTGTAGCCACCACTTGTAAAATGCTGCAACCTGCCTGGGTAATGTGACAGCTACACTAATCTCTGGGAGAGGACCTAATTATTTTGTCAGTTATGGCCAAAACTAATTCATTCATTTTAAAAGGGTAGTAAGTTTTGGATGAAAAATTTGGAGGCTGACTTTGATCCTTTGCTAAGTTTAAAGAGAGCAAATTAAACTCTTTTGAAATTAAGAAGGTAATGGAAGAATTTGAAGCTTAGCAGCATTTGTGACAATGGGCTCCTTTCAAATTTTTGCAAGAGTGCCATCGCTTCTCTTCATTAAGAAACTGTCCTCTTCCTTTTTCTAGACCAAAGCATCAATCTGACCATTTCTAATGAGATATAGGATAATACTGCATGGACTAGACTTGCTTGTCAGCCATTGCCTGATGGGTTTAAAGTGAGAAACGATCCTTCATTAATTAACCTTCACTTTCTATGTAGATTCACTCATTGAGATGCAGGTAATTAAACCAAGGTCATTTCAAGGACTGACAGAGGAAAAACACCAATGCAAGGTGGTGCCATTGTTTTGATAGAGGGCTTTCACTACCATTGTTTCAGTATAATAATTATACATGCAAAATTGGCCCTCTTTTTTAAAGACAAGTCAATCCAAACCTGAAGAGGTTTCGGACCTAATTTTATAGACTTTGGCTTTTAGGATCACTTACTAAAAGAAAATAGCACTAAAGTGAAGACTCAAGATAAAAAATAAAAAGGGAAAGTTTATGTGACAAAAGCAGGCTACCTTATTGAGAGCTTTAGCTGTGACTGCCTGCTGAAAACTCCCTGCAAAAAATGAGTCAGTCTTGTTTCTCAGTGTACTGTAAAGTTCACAAATTAAAAAGGCGCAATTTRAGTTAAAAACATAATGCTTAGAAAGAATTATAGGAATACATACAGAATACAGAAAGAATTTATCTTCTTGTTCAGATTCATGGACTTTCACTGCCTTCTAACCCTTACCACGACGATGGAAGCCTGTGGAAAACTCCACGATGCAAACAACTGCTTAGGTAAAAGCCTCCAGTTACAGAATCACAGTAACTTGGAGATTTAACTATCACCTTTTGTAGCTCCTCCAAATTAACCATTACACCCATCCATGATGTGAAATTCCCAACTTTGATCACYGTGGAGTGCAAGGGGAATACACAGAACCTGCAAATAGCCTTTAGCTCTTTCCAAGTGGTTTCCTTATAATTTAAGTGTGAGATTAAAATGGTATGTTATAGATTTTAATAATTATCTTCCATTTGGTTTTTTGAGTACCTCTTGCTGGGGATTATATGACCTACTCACCAGCATGTCCCATTATGAGCACTTAACCTTGAAAGTTGTAAAGACAGAACATTTAATCTGTTAAACACAGTCAGAATCAGAAGGTTATATAATTATAGGTAATTTGTTTTAGCACTTCTAATACTTTCCAATTATTAAAATAAATTTTATTGAAGATKTTCTTCTCATAAAATGAAAAAGAAGAAGAAATATGGAAAATTTTGAGTATCATAGAACACAAATATTTGTTGAAATGTATATAAAAATTTGTTTCAATTAAGACCCTCAGTAATCTTTGCTGTAATAAACTTTTACAAGCATGGATGTGCAAAGAACTTTAGTGTTAATGGCTATACAGAACTATTTGGAGATCAGAATGAAGTTGGATTTCYTCTTCCACAAATGTTCCTGGTATCTCCCAAATAGTGGAGAATTACTCATCAAGACCTGGATCCACCCACAGTTTGCATTTTGATGTCTAAGATATTGCTGAAGATATCAAAGGAAACAAAAAGCACTCAGAAAATTACTATCTTTCTGTTAAAATTCCGCAGCTAGGCAAACAGCAAATTATAGTGAAATTAAAAAAATAAAATAAATCAAAAAAAATTAAATTATATGCTACAGAAAGAAAGATTGAATATCACATAACTGAATGCAATTGTGATGCTTACAGCTCTGCCACAAAACATTCAATTTTTATGGCAGTGAGGTATCCCTTATCATATATAGGATCCTATAAAGACTATGAAAGAAGTATATTTGCAAATTCTAAGTTAATTAGTGCTTCAGTAAAAAGCACTGTGTCATTTAACCATCCACATATGATTCAATACCTTCAAAATGACTGCCTTCAAACTGCCTGCAAAGGATGCAGGTCTATTATTACTGCAAATTGGCCTAAAATTAGATTTTATTAGATTTTAAATTTTTTATTAGATTTTTTTATTAGATTTTWWWATTAGATTTTAGGAGATGATTGATCATTGCAACCTAGTGTGTTGTAAACTATAAACTGTTGGAAAAGTTTCATTTAATATTTTCAAAACGAAGACAGAAAGTGAGGTCATCAGATACCACAATCTGATGACCCTAGCCTAAAAGTTTTTCCATAAGAATTAACAATGAATAGGGAAACAACAAAGACATCCTGAAACTGGAATGTCGGTGTCACACCTGTGAATGTCACCTGAATAAAACGGTGGCCTTGGACAGTGCCATGGGGCTTCCCAGGATACCACTCAGAATAAACCTTGTGAGTTGAGGCAGASGAGATGCAGTTGAGTTTCAAGGGGCACACACTTGCATGCCAGGCATACCAAGGACATGCTTGTTTGTGTGCACCCGCAAGTGAAAGATGGGCACAGTCATAGAGCAGCAGCATGCCAGTTAGCCAAAGTTGCATTAGACGTGCACATTTTATGTGAATTACCAGAACTGTAAAAATGAGCAATTAAAATTCCTTTTCATTTGGAAATTTGAATTTTCAGCACCACCAACATTTTTTCCCCAAGATCGCAACACTGTCAAAATGTTTGTTTATGCAAAACTCTAAAAGTAAAAAAAAAAGAAACCCAAATCAAACAAACTAAAAATATGAAGTCAGCTGAACCTGAATGGAGCTCCAATTACATCCATTTTTAAAAGCTTTTGCTGAAAGCATTTGAGCTTAATTAGGTTAAATTATTTCAAAGCATGCCCAGTTGCTGTAATTTGTTTATAATAGCAAGTTGCTCTTTGATCACGAATGTTCATTTTTAAAGAAACCCTGTTATCAGGATGAGAAATGAAGTGAATAGATTTTGTGGTAAGAAAATTTGGAAAAATTTAGGAAGCTCAGAAAATAGCTGTCCTATTAATAAAAGAATGATGAAATTTTTCAGCTAGAGAGGGCTCTAGAGCAAGAAAATTGTTTTTTTTCACGAGGAAAGAAGAAACTAAAGTGTGATTGCTTACACATCCTAACTGTGATTCATAAGAAGCAGGAAGATCTGGTAGCCTTGAAGTATCCAGAATAACCTGTTATCTAGTCTCAGTTTGAACTTTGCCAGTTCTTGGGTGAAGCACCAGTAATGACCACTCATACTTTCTTTCCTCAGAAAACCTGCCCTCTATTGTCCTAGAAGAAGCAAGCAAAGAACTCTTCGTCCCCAGAATTTTTGTCTGATACTAATATTTTAAAGAGATTTTACCATAAAGGTGAAAAAGGCAAAATGCAGTAGAAAGGGTCCTAAGAAATTACTCCGGCTCTTAATTTTAAAAGAAAGAACCTTAGCTGCTAGTGGAATTGGGTAATAAGAACATACTCAGACCATATTTATTTAAAAGCATGAATCTAGGTTAGAGGCTTTAGGCTGGCTTTTTAAGCTTCTTTCTCTCTTTTTTTCCTTTTTTTTTTCTCTCTTTCTCTAAATCTTTTACGTGCTAAGATGGGTGCATTAGCCGCACAGTTTTTGAGCTGAAGATCATCCAAAATACATGAATACATCCTGGCCTTTGGGAAGGGTTGTATTCACAGAGCATTTAAATGAGGTTTTTCAGATATTGCATGAAGATATTTTTGCACTCATAGGGGAATAACGCAGATCTTTCTAAGTTCTTTGTACCAGCAAAGCGCGCTCTCTCTCTCTCTCTCTCTCTCTCCTTGGACCTTGCTGCAGACGAGCTTTAAGACTATATTTTATAAGTGTGTGGGTTTTTTTTAACACAGTTGATATCCTAACTTGTCTCTGCACTCTTGCATACCCAAGGATGCCATGACCAGTCATCTCCATGCAAGATCACTTGATTTACGTATATATGTCATTGATGCAAATTAGACATGCAATGTTTATACATATTTTAAATGTAGGTCTTAATGACTCATCTTCCAAAATAAAATTAATGAAGAGCAAAATGCAAATATTTTCTCATTGACAAAGAACTCTTGAAGAAACAGCCAAGAATCCTATAACATTAGTAAGGCTAAACAATGTATAGGAAGCAACTAAGGTGATGAGTTCATCTCTCTTCCTGTTCACAGTTAGCTTTGAATTACTTCTACATTTTTAAAATGTATTCAATATCCAGCATTTATTCTGAGATAGGACCAAGTATTTTGTCAAAAATGACGTACACATAAACTGTTTAGGTACTTTTTCAAAACTTATTATTTTCTAAGCTATATCTTGTCCTCAGTTTTGGATTTCACAGGGGACAGAGACTTCTTTTGTTGGTGATCTTGGCAGTTTTGAATACTGAAATGAGTTACTTGTGCTGAGTGGACTTAAATCACATGGTATTATTTATAGTCCAATTAGACTGTGTTTGCTAACTATACCCATATTTAAGAGTTTTACATTTGCTTTCCATAAATGTTACGTAACATTCCTCTAAAATTTGCTATTTCAGTTAACATTTCTGTCCATAAATCACTCACTAGAATATTAAAAGGAAGCAAATATGAAAGGGGTGTGAGCACAGCTGAAGGCTATTCAATGTTTTATTCAAGGGAGTTTTCATGGAAAATATTTTGAGGTGTTTGCTTAGATCTAATCATTACCATGGGACATCCTGGAAATCCAATAGTAACAGAAGTGCCAAAACTCAAAGCAATTAAATAGGTTTGAAGAAAAAAAAATTATAGTTGTGTTGAAATTTTGGTGCAGGAAGGAGGAAGACCAGCATTTCCTGCTGAGCCAAATTCCGTAATTCTCTCGGTCTCCAGCACTTTGGAAGGCTGTAGATCTCACCTGAGTAAGACCCTCTGTAACTAAAATATGGCTATGGTTGCACACGAGAGTTCTGTGAGGCTGTTTACATTTCCTCTGAAATACTGCAGGCAACAGAAGTACCGTGGGAAAGAGGTCCCATCACAAAGGCACCATGTTTTAGCTTTGCCTACTGACGTGGGCTTTGCCAATGGAGCAAGGCAGCTCAAGTACCATGAACCAAACAGCCTGATAAATGAGCCCAAGCAGAGTGTCCCTCCTTAGGAGGTCAGACACATTCACAAGACATAGGTCTGTCACGTTTCTGGTGACATAAATGGTATGGAACCTATGTGGACCTTACATTTCAATGTAATGGGAGTTGAGGAAATCAAGCAGATCAGAGATGCTCTCAATAGCTTGATGATGGATTCTGCAATGGGGGACAAAATTTTGCCATGGTGCTAGGACTTCTCTCTACCTTCTTTTGTCATCTATTAGCAGTGTGAGTTGTCATATGCACTGAAACATGAGAAGGTTACCGTCAACCTTTAGCTGAGCATCAGCACTTATCCTACTTCACATYCAATGAGATCTTTGTCTGGGCTGCATTTTCAAATAYATATTAAAAAAAAAATCTCAGAAACTCAGTGCCCTCCTTCCTCTCCTCTGATAAAATACAAGATAATGAAGACATTGTATCTGAAACATAGTTGGTCAAATTTTGGGAGACCAAAATACAAAGCTACTTCATAAATTAGGATGGATGGATGATTTTTTGTTGGATAAAAGAATGCCAAAGAGCCATATAGCTTTTTTTTCCCCCCCAGGATTCAGCACTTAGCAGCTATTCAATTACTATTTCAAGATAAAGCACAAATGTAACAGCTACTTTACAATATACTTCATATTTTACTTTCTCATGAATATAGAATTGTATTGCTGATCACACAAGCATCACACATCTAAGTCCTAATATCCACAGCCTCAAAAAGCTGATGCCACAGAAAAGGATTCTTTTTTATTGCATTTCAATTGTCTGAATACTCAGGGAACTGTAGCATCTCCCAGCTGCTAGAGGCTTTCATTTAAAAAAAGCGGGAGGCAATTATATACTATAGATTTTGGGAGCTCATTTATGGGGTACAAGAAAATCTTGGCAGATTTTGTTAAATATGATCAGCTAAATCATGCAAGCCCAACTGAAACCCATGGATCCATGTATTCTCAGAGCCAATCGACATAGTATTTAGGTGACAAGCAACATTTGTTAACTATTCTGACATCTTCCTTTGGCTTTGTAAGTTGTGATTTATGCTCACAGTGTTCTTTGCAAATATGAACCACACTTTTTGTTTCATATTTTATACAGGCTTGAGCATGCTTTCTTTGTCAGAGTTGGCTCTGGCCAAACGTGCTGAGTTAGAAAACCCAAATCCAGGGAGTGTTCTGAGTTCTCATGATGAAAGTAGCGACAAAAAATGCATGTTTGTTTAGTGCCTAGGAGCCTTAATCACATCTAGCCTTTTAGCACAGCCATAATTTTCATGAGTATTAACAACGGTTTGACAAAGCAGAAACCATCCTAGAAAACCAGCAAAGTGCTTACTGGCACTGTCATTGGCAGTTGGATTTGTATAGTTACTGGTGATTAAAGGAACTGACTCTCACAGTGGGGAGCATTCCAGATAAGGAGGTTAAGGGCAGAGTAGTGCAAGAGGGACTTGCACATCACATTGTGACCATTCTTGGAGAAGAAGAGACAGCTCATTTGTTTCAGCAGTTCTACTTGCCTGCAGTGGTAGTTCCAACAGAGTTGGAACACCTGGACTTGTATGTGGCATGAAAAGCACACGATTATTCCCTTTAGGAATGAGATCTTTACCAATTAATAAAACACTGTAAGGTAGGTGTTGATGGGATAGACCCTCCAGGCTCTATCTAGGGTTACTATTTCAAAAAAGAACAATTGGATAACAAAGGATAACAACTGCCTTGTATAAATAACAGATAGTAACATGGAATGCATAAGCACAAAATATGAAATCATAAAAGCTACAACGTATTTCTCAATATATATGACTTGGTCCCAATTCTGCCATCAGTTGCAGGGTACAATGACTTTACACATTGTAATTGAGGGCATAATTGAACCAATTTTCTATAATTTTCTATACATTCCCAAAACAAAWCCTAAGCTACCCCAGAAATGCATTCACATTAAATGTCTCTAGGCTCCACTTTTATCATAGATCTTTTCATTCCATTGTTTATTTTATACTGGTGTCATTAGGAAATATTAGAAATGTTAMCATTTTAATATAATGGGATATACACAACAATTTTTGTTGCAATATCAACTTTCTTGAAGTTATGAAAATAGGAAGTTTTTCAATAATAACAATAATAATAATAATAGAAGAACCACAAAGTCAAACTGTTGAGAGTTGAACTCCTGGATAAAGTTTGATACTTTTGGAGGAATCAAGCTAAGAAGTAAACTAAAGCACTAAAATCGAAGGAAGAAGAAAAAGCATTTTTTTTCTTATTCTATATACTCAGATATTTAGATGCATAAGTCAACAAGTGCTTCAGCGCATGCCTGAATCATGGCCTAGTCAACTCACTCTGTGACATAAAATAATGTTTGATAATTTGCACAAGGCTTGAAAGATAGCTAGTGATTTGTTGTCCGTAAATCCAGTGAACTTTTGACATATCCTGTTGCCTGGGTGAGGCAAGACATCCATTCAGTTACTAATGGGGGAAAGTTGAGGCATAGTATGATTTGTTTTACTGATGTAAATGTCGTACAGTGCTATATTTTGTGAATGGATGATAGATCTAAAGAAAGCGTTATGCCTTAGCTACAATGCTCAAGTATTTTATCCTGAGTGAATTGCTATGAGGAAAAATTTGGAGGTCTTTAAGCATTTAAAAACACAGATGGGGCTAATGAAAATCCTTTCAAGGAACTACTGACACAATTAAGCACTAATATTTTAAAAATATGGTTGGTCAACTCTTTGAAAACTTCAGAAACAGATTTTTTTTTTTTTTTACTAAATAAAAGACAGCGTTTTTTTCAAGTATGCCGAATCATGCAAGATGCAAGACAATAAAACTCTAGATTTAACTTTTTTTTTTTCCCCAAGAAGAAAATTGAAATTGCAAAATTCTAAGTTGATGTGAAAATCTGGCAATGTCAGTGAGGCATCAGTTGGGAAAAGGTTTCTTAGGTGAGGCTGGAATTTAGGAGAAKGGAAGAGTGAGTAACAGATCCTCTGAGTAGATACTGCCCTTGAGACTGCAGACTGTCAGAGGATGTGGGATAAACACTGCCTCATCTATCCTATTTAATCAAAGAATATACAACTTAATCAGAGCTTGCTTCAACTTTCAGGTAGGAATAAATCACTTTTATATTGGAATTGATTATATTCTCATATTACAGCAAAATACACATTTTTTTTTCTTACCCTTCTGGGATTTACAATTGAAGAAAGAGAACAGAAGGAAGAAAAAACATGAAAGAGAATGAAGTAGCAGCACAAACAACAAAAAAACCAACGTGTGTAGGTAAGTCCTCTTTTTTCCTTTGATAAAATACACTACCAGGCTAATCTCAATTTAGCAACTCTTTTCTGTAGGGCAAATTATAACTYGGAAGAAATACTATAATCACAACTTCTGAAGTCATCTGGAATCTTGAAATGTTGAATAATGCAATACTTGTCACAGTGGCACCCAAGTCTTAGCTGAAGGTCTGGACACCCAAGGCATATATATGCGTTACATGACATTATTCAGAGACTAACCAAGAATTCAAGTGGCATGGGCCCATAAAATAGCTACTGGGAACAGGCAGAGACACTTCTGGCTATAAGGCAACTTGAATTTTACACCCTGGTGCCACACTGGTATTCATCAGAAATAACAGCAGCCTAGGACAAACTTAAATGTAGCTTTCATGCTAATACAACACCGAAATGGTGCAGAACCAAACTGCACAAAATGAAGTGCAATGACTTCCTTTGTCAGCAGCCACGTGCATCTGCCCATGGGGCAATGACATTAACTATCATCACAGTCATATGGAGGATACATAACCTAAAATATCTGAAATAGGAACATAACCTAATGATGAGGTGGAATCACTCCCTTTGATCTGTTTTCAAGCAGAGTTTCATATAAATGTAAGGGCTGTTCATGTGTGCCTGCAGTTCAGTTTGCACAACCTCTCTGCAGAGAGCCCCTTCTGATATGTTTTACAGAGACAATAYGTCTGAGTTGAAGAGCATCGTGTTCAAATTTCCAAGTATATGAACTTGCAGTCCCACAGTCAAGGACATCCATCAATATCTGGAACCTCATCCTCTGCACATGTTCACCAAGCCAGCTCATCTACAGAGATGTAAAAACCAGAGAATATTTGCAGAGACTCAGGAGAGGTCTGGATGGTCTAAAGTCTGGTTTCTATCTTGATTCCAGAAATAGCATGTTGAGATAATCCTTGAGATGACCCCAGCTGTCAAAGTCCTAATGGGATTTGTAAAGTGCTTTAGGATCGTTCTAGATATAAGGTGCTAGAGAAATATARGGTTTTAGTACTATATTATTACTATAATAAGACAAACTCCCCATATCCCTTGGTGATAATGCAGCTCACTGGTAGGGATAAACTATGGAGCCAAYGCAAACCAGATTATTACCTCATAAAATGGGACACCTGCCCTATTATCCCTTAAATAATAAGTACATAAAACAAATTTGACTGTAATAATAAAACATAATGGTGAAATATTTATGGGTAATTTTTCAGTGCAGCATGCAAGGATTGAGGCATACAATTTCTGTTGGCTTTTACAGGAGTTGCACTGTTAAATCCTCCCTATGAGGTCCACCAGAAACCAATCTGTAATGTATCTGTAAGCCTGAGTAGTGTATGGTAAAATTAGACTGAGATTTTAAAATATGATGAACAATCCCAGATTTCTCCTCTTGCACTTAACCTCCAGAAGACATAAAGGATTAGAATACTTCAGGTAATCTAGTCAGGAACATGCTTATTTATAAGGAAAACTCCTTAGTCTATATTTTCCTGAGCATGCTTGCAGCTAATGCAGTTGTGCATTAGCACAAATGCAAAAATGCATTTGGTTAATGCACTATGGTTAATGGTTAATTAATGCTGACATGGGAGCTTGCTTGCTGAAAGACATTCAATCACAGCAATGACTAAAGAAACACAACTGGAACGTACAAATGCAAATTGATCTTAGATTGTAGGTTGCAGATAAACAGTACTGAGTCCTTAATAAAAACAGTTCTGAGTCTTTAGTATGACAAACTAACAAATAATATAAAGAATTATTTAAGATATATCATCAGCATGCATTGATTTTATCTCAGAATTTCTCATTTACTTTTCACCTTTTCTACATTCTTGTAACTGGAAAAGCCATGGCAAAAAAAAAAGTATATACATACTTTTCCTGATTGCTCATTTGGCAGAACACTGCAGATAAACATGTTTCATCATTTCTTTCATACAGTTATTTCCGTATTCATTTTCCTGCTCTTTTGTGTTTTCATTTCTGATATAACAACAAAGAACAAAAATATTTTTAAATAAGGCATATTTCAAAGTAACAAATTTTGTTAAAGGAGCTTCTGAGGGGCGAGAACCTCTAACCTGTGAGTACTTCCAGTGTACTTTGGATTTCCAGCTATCGGCATCACACTCCCAGGTTCTGAAAAGCATTCACGTCCAGCTCCTGAGATGGAGCCTGATTCACTCTTTATAGACACACAGCACATGCTCTAATTGAACCAACTTCATTTTTTGAGTGCAATGCCAATGTCTAAACAGTAATGAAATAATAATTAACAGCTTATTATTTTATAAGAAGCTAGATAAAATTTAAAACAATATTTAAATTATATCTTTCCTTTACCTCCATTCCAAATAGTTTTGTGCTTTGCTATGACATGTTTTAAAGCAAGAAAGGTTATTCAAAGCTCAGAGTATTTACTATTTTCTTATCACTGGTGTTTTTCTAGATAAAAGGATATATCTACTGTTTTTCCATAAATATCCCTACAACATTGTGCAGTCCAGTCTTGGGTACAATCGCCAACACTCCTGCTATGGGTACCCTACCCTGTGCACAGCCCTGGGTTCAGCTTGCAAACACACACACTTGCATGACTACCAGCACTGGCATTCCACTACTGCAGTAATTGCTTGCACCAATTATGTGCAGATTGGCATGTGTATTTTCAAACCCACAGCTGTAACACAATGTCTACTTTCTGCAGCCAGAGCAGATAGATGCACACAATGTTCGTGTGTGCATTTGCGTGAAAATCTATTCATGCCTTTCTTGCGAGCGTGCTACCTCACTGCTTGAAGAGTTTCTGTGTTTTCTCTTTGTATCATTCTGGCTCCTAGTACGAAAAGCCACATCCTGTTATGTTTGGTTGCTAGGTGGAGAAATGTTATCATGGGCTTCAGCAATAATTTATCCATAGAGCTAGAGGAGCTGTCATGTACTTCTGACAGTGAGCTGCAGCACTTTATCAGCTTGCCTGTAAATCAACCGTGTGTGGGTGAAGATGCCAGCAATGTTTGATCTCTCTCAGACACTCTAATAATCTGCTTTTGTCTGATTGATTCCTTCACATCACCAAGCACATTGCAACAGAGAGTGGAGTGCCCTCTGTTTATCTCCGTTGGTCATCTGCTTGAGGGCAACAGGGCAGAAAATGCTGTTCTCGCTGAGATGTAAGAGTTTTTTGGAATTAGGGGCTTTACATCATATCCTGGAGCAGGTTTAGTCCAGTAAATCAATGATAGCAAAATTGAATGCACCATAAATACCTCAAACCGTATCTCTTACAAGAATGTAAGAGTAATTCATAGAAACAGGAAAGGTAACTTTGCTGGAAAGAATTACGACCCCTACAAGCTCAAGACATGCAGGTCTTTTACAGCCTGTGTTTACATCTACCCTCTTGAACTTTGGGAAGAAATGCACTGCACACTGGCATTTGGTTCCAGGCAGTTCRGAGATAATATTGAGTTGAGCAGGACGCTGTCAGAATTGATCACTGCCTCTCAATTCCAAGCCAACTTTTTAAAAATTTCTGTCAAATTCCATTTCACATGGGAGAAGCCGATGCACCATGCCATGCAATGCACCACATTAAGATGGAGCATAACACTGAGTGTTGCATGATGCTTTTCTACCAAATATGGACATAAAAGGATGCAGTCTAACGAGTAGTTGAATCTCTTTTAGGATGGGCAATGTATTCTTCCCTCTTACCAATGGCTCAGTAGGTCTGACTTGGTTTTGTTTTGTGCTTTATGCTATTCCCCCAGCTGAAAATCAAGAGCTTATTATCACTCTGAGCCCGGCAGTGGTTAATTGTGCAGTGACCTGGGATCAAAAGCTCACTGGGATTCTTGACTTCTGTGAAAGCTGAGGTCAGAAGATATTGCAGATATGACTGACTAAACCCAACARGCAAGCGTCTGGTTGTAGCGCAGCATCCGCTCTTTGGGGAGCAGCGTCGTGGGACAGTGCAGCAGCAGGGCACTAGGAGACAGCATTAATTCCAACCTGGCATAGTGAGGGGAAAGGATTGTTTCACAGCCCCACTGAATGCTAAAAAGGGGTGAAAAATCACACTGCATAATGTATTTGTAATTGTGCTTAAGGCAATGACGCGCAGGAGGGAGAAATTCACGAAACAAATCTGGCATACAGTGTAGACCTTTGCAGATACTGGAAGAGAAGTTGCATCTCCTCCAGATTTAATATATCGAGTAGTAGTGCTTCAAGAGAGARGGGATCCACAGCCTCTTCTTGGCCCTTGCAGAGACCTCCCCAAATTACTACATAAATTGTTATGGAGAATAGTTTCATGGTGAGAAGGCAACCCTTTAGTGTTCCCCACCTGGCTGACCACATACGCAACACCTTTTATGTGCAAAGGAGGGACCTGCACAGCAATTCCACGTTTAATAGTCCTTACTGTGCAAGCTACATTTTCATTCACAAGAGATTTTTCTCTGCACACATCATAAAAGCAAACAAAGTGATAAAAGCAAGGAGACTTAAAGCTACAACACGTAGAAGGGCATATTCTCTATTCTCCCAGAAACAGGCATCRTCAAATGACACTCAGTTTTACTGAGTATCACAAAACACACACTGTTGGTCTTGTCTGTGACCTGACTTGGCATCTTTTCAGCATTCCAGTATTTGGAATACAGGGTAAATATTCAAAGAGATGCACTTATGTGTACAGACAGATACATTTCTTAATACCTCATAACTCCTATACCTATAGTATGCCTGTGCTAGTAACAGAACAGCTATGAGGATTTTATATTCCTATCTATAGGAACCACMTTCTAGTTTTGGACACAGATCCTTTATCTCTCATTCAAGTCGCTTACCTATTAGAGAGAAAACTGTAGTTCCCAAAGTTTGCTAGCAGAGCCACATCCCGACCTACTGGTTTAAATCATCRGTGTTACTCCACTGAAAGGCCCCAACCATGATTTTAGTTGCAATGATTTAGCAATGGTGGAAGTCTATAAAGTCTATGTTCAGACTTGTTCTGGTTCAAATAAAAATCAAAGTCTAAATCTTCAGTGATCTTAAGCATTCTAATTCTAAACTGCTCTTCAACTTTGTATTTCAAATTACTTAAAATAAACCTGCTATTATGTCTCAAATACTTATTCATATTTATTACTGCAATGCTACTCTTTTCAGAGACTTGCACTTTCTAAAGGAGATGTAAGAAAAAAAAAGAAGGGAAAAAGAAAATAACAAAAAGGAAGAACAGAAAAGGAGAAAAATGAAGCATGTCTAAGAAAACTGCACTTCCAATGACATCAAGTTATCCTCAAGGGAGATGTATAAGAAGAAGATATTACATGGCTGAACAGTAAATATCACATTTCTTTTTACAATCATGTTTCTGCATTTTATTACATCTTGACTGGCAGATTCATCAATTTTGGAGTTATCCAATCTGAGAAAGGACAGGATAAAAATCTACAGGCTATATTCTTTATGGGCTGAAATGGTCAGTGGCATTTTGCTATTCCGTAACATAAAGAATGATTAATGAGAACTATGTTGAAATCCAGAAAATGTAATGCATATCTTTCTGCACAAGAAAAAAAAATTCAAAAATGCTTATTTACATTCTAGACATTTAACTCCGGAAAAATTATTAATAATTATTGCACTCCTTTGCAAAAGAAGAGGAACACAAAAGATTAGTTGCTACCAGTGTTTATGAATATTTATACCATTAAGGAGTCCTAGGAGTTCTTCCTGTTCCAAAGCTTCCAAACACTTAGATATGTGTAAATAGCTGCTGCCCTGGAAGCAACAGAAAGAAACTACTTAGGTAACTTTGGGCTAACTGACCTCCTTATGAGGTATTTTGCTGCTGCTGTCAGCTACCAACGTGTTATTTCCTGAAGTATAATCCCAGTAAGTAGCATTTCTGGATCATCTACCAAAGTGTTGGCCAACGTTGAGTGATTGATTGAGGTTATGACATGACTTTTACTGACAGCACTTTCGGGACTGATACTAACACGTGGGGCCTTGCTTGTTATTTTGTGGTAAAGAAAAATAGTTGGAGATGGGAAGCAGAATTTCCAGCAGCCTGGAGAGTTAGGTAATTTGACATCAGACTATTTTTGTCTGATGGGGGAAGACAGGTCTGATGAAACCTGACACACAGCTTACAATTATAATTAATATCATCAGTGTGTTAGAGGAAAAAAACTCACAGACTCATCAACGTAATCCACTGGAAGACACATTTACTACAGAAGTTTTGTTTTACTCCAGCTACTACCCTTCTACTTAAAGAAACTGTTTTCTCTCATACAAACATAATGCATCGCTGCCCCTGCTCTGACCAGTAACAGGTCCCGTCCCTGGGCAGGCAAGGTGAGGATACAACTACCACATCAACCCGTTGGCCCTGACTGTGATGAGCAGCTCTGGCCCTTGAGAGGCTCCTCAAGTTGCTTCATTAATAGCACCCCAAATTGCTCACATTCACAGACTGACCTGACGAAAATATCAAACATTAAGAGTAGCTTTTTCTAAGCATAAGCAAATAATAATAATAAAAAAAGTAAAAACCCCACAACCTTATAAACAATTAACTCTAATGGCACATATTCCACCAAAAGATGYGATCGTCTAATTGCTCATTTGATACCACCCGGTCAGCCCTCTGCACACTCCCCTAATGGACAATCTGTGCCAGGGTTCACTGTGAGACTCGATGACCACATGGTAATGTAATGGGAGGCAGAAGGGTGGYAGCTTTTACTGATTCCTGAGATCTAGGTGTGCAAAATATGTTAGTGACAGACAAGGCATCAAGGACTGAGAAAAGAGAATTTCATTTCAGCGGGAGGTATTCTCAGTGAAAATGAAAGCTGTTCTTCTAGATGTGGTATCAGAGATAGAGAGAAACTGTAAATTGAGTATTTCAATACCTATCCGCCCCTAATTTTAAGCAGTTTTAAAAAATGAAATAAAGAAAAATGAAGAAAAGCTCTTTTGTTGTATTCAGGACAATCAAACACCAGGGGACTGGATGGCTCAGGGAACTGTTAATGGGATACAGAGTATTTCAAGGTCACTGGTTCAACTCTAGCTCAGGTTAGTAGTAATTGGAAGTCATTATTACTTGATGGCTGTTCAGGAGAATAAGTGAAATGGGTTGGTGGTCTTAATGTAGTGCCTAGTGCACAGCTGTCTCTACCAGACACAAGTGAGTCTCTATAGATGTCAATTTGATAMGTTTCATCAGGGCTGAATCTAAAGATAAAACAAAAACCAGAAAATAAATACACCTAAATAATTTATAAACAATTCTCTCCAACACATGCTCTTTTAAATGCATCACTTGGTCTGCAAAGTTCGCCTTAACCTGTAAAGACCTCAAGCAAGGTAGGCACTGTCCAAAAGTCTTCACCTCTGTTTGGATCTGACAGGATCCTAAGAGGCAACTGCACTAAAAATGCCTTATTATAAACCCAGGTTGGAGAATATAACATTAATTAATTAATTAAACCTTCCACTCATGAATCCAATCACATATCATCCAATATACTAACCTTTCAGGTGAAGGGCAGAACTTCATATCTGGGTGTAGAAAAGAATGAATGATTGAACTATGGTAATTTAGGGAGCAAGTAGTGTGCAACATGTTTGTGATTTATGATAACTCAGTATTAATAACAATACCTATAGGGCTCAACTGTATAGGTTGAATTTCCTTCAGAATATTACAGGAAAATCTTAGAAATAGATGTATGGTTCTTTAAACTTAAATAAAAGATTCTRCTGGATTTGAAACACTTTTCACTTTCCCCTAAAATCTAATTGTCTCTGGATTTATGATTTTGCAAATCAAACTTATTGAAACTTTGATCTTATTCAACCATATGTAAAGTTAAAACAGTTTCTCCCAAGTGATCTTAATTGSTATTAATTACTTAATCTGAGTTACTGCTGAAGAAAAGAACGACTAAAGTATCCTTCAGGACAGGGTCCTGAATTGATAGACTATTTCGCATTATTTATTGAAAATCCATTCAAGTGGGTAATGTTTACTATTGCCTTCACATGGAATTATTCCTTCCCGTATTAATCAGACAATTTTTCAAAGGTGTAGTCATGAAAGTGGAATGGCTCTATGCCTAATCCAATATATGTTGCTCAGTAAACATATATCTCCGGGTATGTGTTTACCAGGCAACTGAATTCCAGCAGAGTGACATAGTTGTATGCAGGAGTCCAACTATACAAACAGATATCTTCTTGATGGAGAATTAATTGCTATGCAACCTATTTTTAGTTTTGTACTTAACATGTTTTGAGTGAAAAACAAACAAACCACAGGTATTTTCTTAAGTACCTCTGTACAGTGTGTGCCATCTTTGGGATATGCCAATGACTCAGGTCTATAAATAAAACCATGAGGCACCATTGCACTGCTTTATGCTGCATTATGTAGATAAAGAGAAAATACCTTTGCAAAGTCATGATGTGTAACACCAGTGGCTGTTGTGTAACAGCTATCAATGAGAAAACCCTAAGGGCACAGGAATAAAGGGTCCCATGAAGTGAAAAATAAGAAACCTAGGGTGTCCGAGGGATAATATGTAATAGCTCTGCTACGACTTACATTTAAGTCGATCACAGATGGAATATATTTTGAATTCACATTAGCAGCATTTTCTGTAATTACTGAGACTTGTTCTTACTCAACGTAAGTAGACTGGAAACTCATGAGCTTCCTTTTGGAGGGTTTTCAAACCAAATCCACAGACTAAAGAGCCTAAATTAATCCACAGAGTGATATCACTAATACTGTTTCTTACGGTGAATACATTTAAGACAGAGATTTGTAAGTATAAGCTTTTTGTGAGCATCTCATCTTCTGAATGCATATCTGAACAGATCCAAGCTCCAGACCTCTGGAGACTATAGAAAAAAAAAATGAAGTCTTATCACAACAGCGAAATGCAATGTGGCCTGAGACATACTGCTATAAGTACAAGTGAAGCAGCCCAGAAGGAAAATTTATTGGTCTGAAAATGGAATAAAATCAAATTATTTCTGCTTACTTATGTGCAGAGCCCTTTTGCAGACAGGCAATCCTATGGAAACTAGTGGGATCAATCACATAATCCAGAGCTYGCAGGTCTGTTCACACTCTGCTTTCAAGATACAGCCCTACATCATGTAGGCATTTTTATCAAAACATATTTCTACTATTTATGTGTTTATAAATGTGGCACATGCTTTTATAACTTACACTTAAGAGTCGAGTAGCTGATGCAACTGTTTTTTCCCCTCAGTCCTGCATTCTGAAATATTATTTCACTCCTAATTTTCAACCWCCTCCTTTCTCTCGCTCACTTTTTATTTTTGCTGGTGACCACAACTGTAGTTTCAGTAAATAAAGCTAGTGCTTGATAATGTGGAACGGCCAGGAGCTTAACTCTGCCCTTGGAGATCGCTTACATCAAACCAGCGATCAAAAAGTGGTGCAGATAAAATTTGTCATCAGGGATTTCCTACAAAAGAATTACAGTGGAGAAATAGCCTGATCGATACTATGGATTTTCACTGCAGGGGCTGATAGTCCAATTGCTGTGAAACACTCGCACAGATAAAAGGGCACGGCTGCCACTTTGTTACAGACTGCTGACTCAGCGCAAAGCTTGTCAGGTATTTATAGGCCAAAGTGATACAGAATTATCACCTTGCAGTGCCCAGCTCTTGTTAGTTCTAAGATTGCCTCCCTTTATGGGATTGCTAAATGCAGGTGAATGGAAAAATGATGGCTAACAGCTGTCAAAATGCAACAGAATGAAGTACTTAAATCTTTTTTTATCCATTAAAAGGGTAACAACCAAGCATATATCATAGTGCAGACGTTGTAATGATATTTGGGGCCAGTAAACTAGGGGTTATAAACAACATACATCTGATCAAAATGGTAAGGAAAATACAAAAGGGGAAAAAGAAAAGCAATAATAAAAATTCTTCTTGTTACTTTGCAATAGGTGGCTTGGCATTTGCTTTGCTGCTTCCTTGCAAAGATCTCAAAGTCCCCCTCAAGACTGCTTGGACTCCCCTGACGGTCTCATCTATGCAGACATAATTTCATACCCCAACTGTTTGGGGAACGCCACTCTAGGAAGTCRTGGGGATGGCCCCAGG
Organism: Nothoprocta perdicaria; assembly: GCF_003342845.1. NCBI lineage: Eukaryota > Metazoa > Chordata > Aves > Tinamiformes > Tinamidae > Nothoprocta > Nothoprocta perdicaria. Next base: position 6,375,055 of record NW_020455532.1, read on the forward strand.
AACACTTGGTCATTGTTCTAAGCCAGTATTTTACACTCCCACCAAGATAAAATGCTGATAGATACCTAATATTAGCCTAATATTAACCTTTAAGCTAATATTAACCTGAGCACCATAGGCTCTTTGACTTCAAGGGCTGTTTCACACGCAGACACTTACAGGGCTAGACCATGATGAAGGTAAAAGAAATACACCTATCTCTTGGTCCAACAGGTAGCATAAAATATCTCTGTTCTTGTATACAGCCCATGATTGACTATTCTGAGCCATGAGTTATCTCACTCMTCTTACTAGCCTGAATATGTTTCTCGGTCATGGTGGTAACTCTAAAAGGGCAGACTTTTTCCTTTTAGCACTCAGTATAGCACAGCATGTATTTATTTTTTGGAGATCATATACAATGAGAGACTAGCTTTGACTGCACAAGAATAATATTTGGAAGGTCACACAAAAAGCAGTAGAGCCTACTAATATAAAAAGAGACAGGGTGTTTGATCAAGAGGATCTGCACAGACTCTGCCTCATCCATTGCCTCCTAGGTGTYTGTCATGCAGAACTGGTGATGGAGTCCATAAGGCGGTGTCTGTAGCTTAAAACCAGTCTTAGAACTAAATTAAATATGTTTTTAGATATACTGTTTTGGAAGAGACGCGGGCAAAACTGGGCCTTAGTACCTATGTTTTTTTTAATATTGCAACAGTACTGAGAAGCATATATTAGGAGTCTGTTTTACTAGATAATGCATAACCCCACAGTCCATTTCCCAGAAAACTTAACGTCCAGTTAAATCTTTTTTTTTTCTAACATTACCTAGCAAAACCATGACATCCTTTGCRTATCACCTACTCTTCTATCACCACATTCATCATTTTAAGAATATTTTTACCTGTAAAAATATGATAGGTCTTGGTKAATGAGCAAAGCATTTTTCTGCTCTTGGAATATGGGTAGATTTAAGTATATGTAGGCAACTGAACATCTGTTTCCCCCAAAAAAGTATTTGATTTTCATAATTTCAGTCCGTCTTCAGGTAAGTTTCATAAATGACCAGTTCACCATAATCAAGCTGTATTAGTCACTAAATTAAGAGTGACCAGAGCTTGACTGTTCGCATAAAAATAGCAAGTCACTAGACCTAGTGAAAGCTAAGGGAAGAAGCATGAAGAAAAACAAAGCAAGCTACTCAACTCCCTGCATTTCTGCTCATTTCAGTCATCACAAAATTGGATGTCCAGATTATTTGGTGGAAATAGGTAGTAGATAGGCACATGAGAGGAAGCCCTGGCCTGTAGAAATTTTGAGAAGCAAAAGGGCAAAGCATAGAGATCTGTGCCTCCTCTGAGGCCTAGAAGGGGAGCCTTAAAAGCCCTCTTACATGAGATGAATCTCATCCCTCTTGGCTGAATGAAGTTAATAGCTCCATCATAAATAATGCTTTGAATATATCATGCTTGTTCTCGTTTTTTTTTTTTTTTTTTTTTNTTTTTTTTTTTTTTTTTTTTTTTTCTCTTTAACATTGGTTTTAAACCCATCTTAGGTGTTTTGGAGACACACAAATAAGAAGATTAAAAAGCTGAAATTTTTAAATTGTCTCGAGAAGGTCATGGCCGGGCACATCTGAAATTCAATAGAGTTTATGTACCTAATGCCTTAGACTTCATTCAATAACAGAGCTTTAAACTAAAGGAAGAAATATTGCAGAAGCCTAAGAACTATGTTATTCGAAATCTGAGTCACATACTCAGGGAAGAAGCTTTTGGTAAATTTGGTTAAATACAAAAAGCAGAAGCTTTGGAGAAAAGGTGTGCAATGGAAAATGCTAAAACATGATGGAAAGCATTAATTGAAAAGAGGGATTTTACCACTGTATGAAATGTTACATATTTAAACCAAAATCTTTACTAACTAGGGAAGAAGCCCCACCTTTCTCCCTGCTCCACAGGGAAATTTCCGTAGCACTTGTCTGAACTGCTGAGCGCTGTAGAATCATAGCTGCTATCATTGCAGTGTCGCCGGGTGGAAGTTTACTGTCACTAGCAATAAGCAGTAGATAAAAGGAGGGGGGGTGGAGATAAGAAAACAAAAGGGAAAAATTGAAGCTAAAAAATTCACCAGAGGTGAAAAAAAGAAAGGAGAAAAAAAGGATATACATAAACTAGTTGTTTTTGTCTCTCTAGTTGCTATGATGTGCACAAAGGAAATAGACTGAATAAAATCACATCTCAGGAACACCAACATAAATTCCCCCTTGCTTTGACAAGTACGTAATTTTGTGCAGTGATGCTCTTCACGTCTGGAGAGTTATGAGGCAATTTCATTCCCATCTGACAAATTTACAAAGAAACATTAGAGAGAAGGGATTAGAAAAGCGAGAAATCTTTATAGACTTTTTCCTCAGGCTGTATTTTCCTCCCATCTTTTGGCTCTTCCTTGAGGAATATGTATGAGTGACTCATTCTGTATGAACGCCATAACTGAAACACTTAACAGATAAGCATAACATGAAATGTGCTTTAAATCAACTAATTGTATTTACATTATCTGGGAGGGTTGATCCTGATTTACTAAAGTTTGTGAAAATTTCCTATTGTGCAAATGCAAGATAACAATTTAAAACAGGGGAAAAAAAACCCTTAAAATATTAGCTACCTAACTTTGCAGAAAAGTTAATGACAGGAAAATAATTTGCACAAAACAGGTCTCCTCGTAGACCTCTTACTGACCTTACTGCACTCATAATAGACCTGTGAAGGCCAATGATATTTTTCCACTTTGTATGTTGGGAAACTGAGGTAGATTAAATGAGATCCTACATTCGTGGAGAGAATAAATGTCACCAGTGCGGTCAACCATTCAACTGACATCTAACTCCGCAGCTACTCCAGTCAGGCCACGGGGTCTTTGACAGCACACGTTGAGACGTTTTAGACCAGTGGAAAAACCAATGGAAGGATGAGAGCAGGAGCAAGCGAGGAGCTCTAAATGTCTTGCAAGAGCCCCTGCAAGGGCAGGGAGCTGCTTGGTTTTGTAGTTTCCCATGGAAAAACAAGGCTGGTCCAGCCTTACTGACAGTGGATTAGTCTGGCATGGAGAAAGCCCAGTCTTCTAGAAATACATGATCATAAGAAAGACTGTAAAGTCTTGGCTTTCTCCCACAAGATTTTTAAAGGCAGATAGTCATGACTCGTTTTAGTTATCCTGCTGAACATATTTAGGTGATGCATAGCTATTACAGAATACTGATTATTCATAGAGAATAAAATACCCCTTCAGTTTTCCTTTTTCTTTCTTTTTATTTTTTTAATAGTAAAATGAACTATTTACCCTGACTCAGTGTAACAGCAAGGAACTTCTGTTGTAGATAATCTGGACCCTGCATTCCCTGGCTCTACATCTTTTGTTTCTGCGTAATTTTGCACAGGGTCCCTTTTTAAGGTCACTTCAAGTGCTGGATGATGGTACTTCCCTCCTTTTATTAATGAAAATTAYATGATGGTGCTTGGAAGTTCCAGAACATATTCCTTTCTTGGCACAAAGATGAAATATAATAAAATGCAGATGCGTTCTGATACAGAACACAGATGAAAATGTTTTATAACCACGACTTGTGGAGCAGAGGAAAGCACAGGGGACATGGTTTCTAGGGCCCTGGTTGAAAGCCCCAAAGCAATCACGGCAATATCAGTGATATGACAGAAAGTCAGGGAGGGGTATTTATTATCTTTTTCATGGGACCCAGGTGGACCTCCTGGCAGCCATGTTTATGACTCAGGATCCATTTTAAAATAGCAAACTATAATAAATGGAAACTCAGATGTGTAACTGTGTTGGATTTTAACATGTTTCCAGTTTTACTGTCTCTGCATTTGCAATCATTTTTTTTTTTCAGAGCATACTATTCCTTAACAACTTTGACTATGTTGTTTCACCACTTGCATTAACTTCTCTTGACGTGCCCCTTCCCCTCCCTGTGTTTTGAAAGCTACCGAATGTAAAGTTCCATTATGAGCAGTTTGTTCCAGTGCTATTAGAAACTCATTCCTTCTTTCCAGTTAATAGACAGACAGTAGAGGAAGCGCTTTCTACACAGCTCTTAATCAGAAATATCAGGAGCCATGATTTTAGTGGTCTGTGATTGTTGCACATTTTCTAGGAGGCTTTGCAAAATAGTTGCAAATAAGAGGTAATTTCAGCCTATTATCTTTAAGAAGAGCGTTCAATAATTTCGTTGTCTGGAAAAGACATTTCTTGAATTTTAGATTGATATGGAAATAGAAAAAAACATCTATTCCCTTTCCTTGATACAAAGCTTAGATAAGCCTTCTCCCTATGCCATAAATAAAATTGCTAACTTCCTTCAGAGCAAACTTTATAGCTAGAATTCCTTATACTGGGGGAGTGCCCCTCAAGTATGGGCTGAAAACATTGCAAATGGACCCTTAACATAGTACCAGAAAAAAAAGTTAAGCCCAGAAGCCTGGAATCTAAGGAAGATAAGCCCAGAAGCCTGGAATCTCATCTGCCCAGAAATTCAAAGACATTTGGGTAAAGAATTCTGGCACCAGTCTAATATAATTGGTAGGAATGGAAATGCTAAGCTCACCTCAAGATCTAACCTATAGGTAGTTTTGCAATTGTTTAGATCACAATTTGCCTGGTTGTGCAGCCTGCTCAGACACAGCCCCAAGAGCACGGCCACTAATCTGAATGTCTTCACAGCCCAAGAATCTTGTGAGAACAGTCACCATTATCAACATTTCTGTTGTTTCCCAGCAAAAAGAGGACCAGGGTATTCAGGGCAACATCAACGATAGGTGCCAAATAAGAGGCAACGTGAGGCTATCCCAAGTATGTGCAACTTGAGATCTCTGCAGTTGAATCATCCTGGGGAAGCAAAATAAGCCAGAAGATTTAGGGATCATAAGGGCAAGTCAGATTCCTGACAAACAAAAGGAGCATAAAGTCACCCCTTCACCTCCCACTTAGGCTGTGCTCAGAGACGCAGCATATGGTGTAACCCTACATCTTCATATTCTGAGCAGCTTATGGTCCTGTTATTCTGCAGATCATAATTTAACACYTCACAGTGGAGAGCGCTCCACTCAATACAACAAAAAAAACCATGCTAAATCAGGAAAGTTCACGCCATCGTTTGCATGACAAATAATTTCAACCACTTGAAGGAATTCCTCTGAAATATTTAAGCCTCGTAAATATTTTGTGCAGTTTTCAAAAAGTATATCTCTCTGGAAAACAGTTTTGAAAGTGCTTAACATATTTGTACAGTTCCTATGACTTTTTGAATTCATTTGACTGATGGCTTGGTGTATGTAAAGTGTCCTAAATAGATACTTCAATACATTAACTTATGTGCACAAATGAATGGTTAACCTCTTTGAAAACTTAGTGCACACCTTGCTCTGGAAATAAGTAGATCAAAATGAAGAAAAGACTGTTAAAAACACTTGAAAAAACATAAGAAAAAATCCTTTTTCTGTGTGAGACATCTAAGCCTAATAAATTTAGTAATAAAGGTAGTAGAAATCAAAAAATAATATTTGAATTATTTTGATCATGATAATCCCAATTGTTTTGAAAGTAAATTATAGTTGAAAGTCTCTCCAGAATGTACTTACAAATTCATAGGAATGCCATTAAAATACAGCATTAATTAACATCCACTTTTATAAAGTGCTTCTAATATTGTGTAAACAAGCAAGAGTTGAAAAGCTTATTTTTAACTTCTATCTGCATATGCAGTGTGATCATAGTGAGCTACAAAAATACCCAAATAGCACTGGGAAATGAATTTTCACAGTTTGTTTCTGGTTGAAGACACACCAAAGTACCTGTCTTTAATTTGAGTAGCTGTGAACAAAAGGTACTTGCCAGCTTGCTTAGCATCGTATTTATATGCTCATGTCAGTTCAACCATGGGTAGAATACTGATGTGTCAATATTTGTTAGCCAAAATGATAATAAGTAACTGACTTGAAATAACTTAAAACAATCAGAAGCAATTTTGCAGCGTTGCATCAGGTTAAATCTGACCATGCTATTTTTTTATCTCTTCAAAATCAAAGCCAGATGGCTGGCATGCTAAATAGGCTACATTCCATGCAGCAGAACTGTTGTAGGACCTGAATCTGAGGTGGGACACTTGACCACTTTCCAGACTTACATGGCCTTCATTAGAATCATGCACAGGATGAGGCTGTTTAGGGACAGACAACCTACAGATACTTATATCTCCAGTCTAGGCTTAAATTTAAAATGGGACAACCTTCAAAACTCCTTGAGCCTCAAGTTGTGACATGTCTTGGGGATTCCCAAGGAAGGGGAGCAAAGCCACCAGGGAGACATCTAGATATCTAGATGTCACATCTAGACGTTAGATACAGGCTCAGGTTACGCTTGTCTTGATTTAGCTTGTAACATCTTCCTTTCAGTAGCTGAAATTTGACCAAAAAATTTTACTAGATAAACATTATTTGTTCTACTGTCAAATGCATCTGGTGTCAAAAGTCTGTTAGGGCTTTTAGCATGAAGCAAACTTAGGATGAGGAAGAGAAAAGTCTTTCAAAGACAGTGGCATGTATACACACATCTAAGAACTCTGTCCCTAAAACATGCACCGGAAAACATTCTCTTTCACCCTGAGGAGTAATCCAGCCAAATGCTGAATTCTGGAGGTGCATAAACCAGCAACTGTCCTGAAAAAGCTGAGACCCACTCTCCTGTCTGTGAACAAAACTAACAGTATCACCAAAATTACCACATTATAAGGAAATGACACATATCCACAACTACAAGGAGAGAAATCATATAAACTGTTCTTTTAAGGCACAGGTTCTACATATATAATAAACTAGACTGACACTGGAATTCCTTCCCTTCTTCCTTCTCTTATTTGAATGTGACCACCTCTCTAGACACAGTTCATGTGTCCCAGATGACAAAAGTCATAGGATTGAGTTGCATACATGTGCAGAAACTGGCCTACCATCATATTAGACAAACAATATATTTCTATATTGCATCAGCTTAAAATTATTGAAAAAAATATTTACCCTGTGACTGTTATAAATCACTGGCAAGATACTCTGCATTTCATTACCATGCTGGTGAACAAGCTGTAGCAGGAAGCTATTGTACCCACTGGAACATGTCCAGGAAATGTCACGGAAACCTATTTGCCAAGATCCTTACAACACTGAATGTTGTTCTTTTGGTTCAGCTGAGTTCACACAGTGGCTCTTAGTATATAAATCTCCAAAACTTTATAAACACAAAGTTGGTCTTCCTATATTATGATCCCCGGCGACTTGTCACTATCACATCCTGAATTTACTGATACGTAATACAAAGGACCATCTACGGATCAAGACTAGTACCCATAACTTAGCCCAGAAGACCCACAAAGCATCTACTCCTATAAATTGCAACCTACAAAATAATTATCAGTAAATGACCAAGAGCTGCAAACCCTCAGGTACCGCAAGGACAAAGCAGGAGAAGTTCAGGAAAGTTTCACAGTTCTTGAATCCTATAAAAACAATAAGGGATTTATAGGGATCAATATTTCCCCTTTAGATATATTTTGCTTTCTTATTAATAATCTTTATTTTCCTCTTCTTTAAAGAGAGAAATCCTTGAACTGCTCCTCTTAACTCCACCTGGAAGCAGTTACGCATGCCTGAACAAGCCAGAAATACCGGTAATATGGAGTGGTTGTGAAAGTCTCAAGGTATGAGAAATACACAGTTTGTGGATGGAAACAAAACCTTTTATCAGGTCGACTGATCAGACAAATCTTCAGAAAGACAAACCCCACTTCTGTACTACACCTGTACTAGCCATCTTAAAGACATTTATAAAGCCTTGGTGTGGTGCTTTAAAGCAATGCTCATTCCTTAGATGACACAAGGACTCCTTCAGAAGYTGTAAGCCTTAAAAGCAATCCAGGAAACGCTAAAGTATCCTGAACTGTTCAAAGGCTAAAAAAGCAACCAACTCTTCCCATTGCTAAAGAACAACAGAAATTTTGCTTCTTTTTTGGCGGAACACCTTCCAAGCTGCATGTTTGGGTGATTACCCTTCTCCATTTTAAAAGGTAATGCTTACAGAGCTTTTACAAAGAAATAGCAGTCAACGAGAGCTACATTCGCTTTTGTAAAATGTTCAAGTAACTCGTATCAAGAAATGTTCAAATAATTAACGTCAGGGAGAACGGGTCATGAGTACATTAGAAGTGCCATGTTCACAAACGGTGCTAAGCCCTAAACAATATCTGAGATGCAGCCTAGGAGGTTAAAGGTGGTGGTTCACCGTGTTTCTCTGGTTTTGAGCAAGCTTAGTTTGCACAGTAAAGTTATTCCCAGTTCTGTGGAACAACCAGTGCATTTTTTTGTGAGCCTCCAGATTGCAGTGTGCATGATTTATCCATATAGACTCCTGATGCTTGGAGAAAGGGTGACAGGGAAGCCATTTGGCAGCACTGTGTCACTGAGGAATAATGTGTAGAAACAAGCTCCCTCTTGCGAGTTGAATCCGCTTTAAATATCATTCATATCACCAAAATAGCACAAAATACATTTATTTATTTATATTTATCATAGTYGTGACCTAAGAAATGATATGCCCACTAGGAATGCTAAGTGAACTGAAATCCTGAATGTGCTGAGAAGAGTATAATCAACACACTGAGTATTCTGACCTTGAATGTTACATTCTTCTCCATCTCTCTCTAATTTTTCTGCATCAGATTTTCTCATCTCTAAACCAGATTAGAGAATGTGGCTGCCAGCTCAGCCTTGCAGTTTGTTCACCAGTGATCTTGCTGTGTAACCTCTGGACAAGTCACTTACTCTCCTTGGCCCCAGGTTTATCTTGCCCTGCAGTTAGCATGCGAGGTGGCACGAAGCTAGCTCACATATAAAGAGATCCAGAAATGGAAAATATAAGGGAAATGCAAAGAGATACCACATTTCTCATTTAAAATGAGTGGGTGACAAATTGCTCATCAGATTGTACAATTTGGGTTGCTCTTGCTTGCTTGCTAATTAACTAGTCTGACATTATGTTTCCTCCCTCTTGCATCCACCCTGCCTCTGAACTAATCAGAGTTCAATGACAGCATCACTTATCCCAGGACACATTCCAATAATTAAGGTTTGGAGGACATCTTGCAAACTCCATCATATACCAATACGATTTTCTCTCCCTCTACTGCTGCGTATCTGACATGTGACAAGACAAAGCCCTGCTCTCATATACATAACAGCAGGATGCTTTCCCACCTTTTAATGGCTGACTGAATTTCTTCCCCAGCAACTCTGACAGTATGAAAGTGCACTGGAAAAATGACTGTGTCTTGAAAAGTGAAACCTCACCGAGGCTGGACTTGGGAACAGGAAAAAAAAAGTTCTTTGGAGCTGCATCTATGGCCAAATGCTCTTACATTAAAAAAAAAAAATTAAATGTAGAAATGCATAATTCTATGCATTAGACTTTTTTCTATACTCCTTTCCTTACCACTATATTGTTTCTTTTGATTTTCATAATAAAAGTAGATTTTGCCTTGCATAGGAAAAGAGGCACAGGTAGGGACACCTCCGTCTTGCTTGGTGAGGCTCACAAGTCAGCGAGAATCCCTGCTACTTGCCTGCTTTTTAAAGCAAATTGTATACTTGGCTTTCCACTGCTCAGAGTATCTTCATTAACACAGACAGAATTATTCTGAGTTTCCCTAACTATATCTCTTCTGTTTTTGGTAGCTCTTAATATAAATTCACCAGCCACCTGGGGCAACCTACCTCAAGTCTGCAGTAACCAAAATGAATGATAAACTGGTTATTTCTTGCTGGGACATATTTCCTTTTTTTTTTTTTTTNTTTTTTTTTTTTTTTTTTTTTTTTTTTTTTTTTTTTTCCTGTGGAAACCCAGCTTGTGAACCAGCTTTTGGGCAGCACAGACAGTAAGAATCACAAACCAATAACTAAGCTGGAAATCTAGACTTCGCAAGAACAGTTTGATCCCACAGCTCTGGTATGAGTTTATAAAAAAAATATGCCACCTGGATTGTAGCTGCATAGGACCCTTCCAAAAGTTCAATTATTTAGGAGATTTAAATTTGCAATTTTAGCTAACCAGGCTTAATTTTCCTGAGAGCACCCAGCTAGATGTGGCTACAAACGCTGTTCTGTGTGCAGCTTATTATACCAAATTTCCCMGTGATCAAGTCTCCAGAAGAGCAGATGGAGAGATCATTTATTCAGAATCTCAATGATTCCGATGCGCTATTTCCCCCAGTACTAGAAAAAGCCAGCAGTGAAATTCTGACCTCAGTGGCAGCAGAAGCCTGTTTGCCATTGATTTCAATGAAGTCAGGTTCATGTTGATTTTCAATGCAGCTTGTTGTATACTTAAATAAGAATCCCCCAGAGCCTTCATGGATAACTTTAGACATAACCAGTAGTAAAATTATCCAAGAACATTATCTCAGAACAGCAGGAGTATCATATTTTCTCTCCTATTTTGGGGGCACTGATTTCTAAGCTTTTATTCCCGTTTTTTGACAATAAACCCAGATTGCTTCATAAAATGGTATGGTTCTTTAGCTGTCTGTCTTTACCTGTCTCATCTGAACAAAAACTACCCTAGTTTCACTTTTAGAAAGAAATTTCAGTGCCTGGAGATGGTAAGAATACTAAACAAAAAAAGCATGGCATGTGATTATTTGCCATACAAAGGATCAAGTGTATCCACTTTGACACATAATATAGATATATGGATAGAATTCAGTCAATATGTAGATTATCTCTTCAAGAACTGAACCTGGTCAAGTTGTACAGGCACAAAATAGAGAGAATTAAATTAGTAACTTRTTAATTTTGTAATCTACCGTAGATTCATGCTATATCCAGAGAATGGCAGATAGCTAAATTCTCAATACAGCACTGAAGAAACATGAACAATAAGAATCTTTGCCTGCAAATCATGTTTCTTTTTATAGCTTCTAATGTTACAACACATGGCATAATAAACCTGAAATATTCATTTATTTTCTGGCAAGATAGGCATGAATTATATTAATGTCACATCCTACATGGCTATGTTCTGCACAAACTGCAGTGGTGGATGTGAGTGAAAATGATATTAACTTGTTTCAAAATATGAGGCAGAGAAGCTGGAAATGTCTGTGGAATTRACAGAACTTGGCAAATTTTATATTATAATGCCACTATTTCCAACACTATATTCCACAATCACACCACAGAAACCAGAAAATATTTCCTTTAGATAGAAGCTCATGGTGAGAGAGAGTCCTTCAGATGGTATGAATCAACATATCTTAATTGACTTCTGCGATATTATGCTACTTCACACATTACTATACCTATAGAGCCTCCACCAGACACTGGAAATAAATTTTACAAGGCACRATACAGAAGATAACAAAAGATAATTTTGTGCCCCTAAGATCTTTCAATTTAACTTAACATGATGTGCAGAAAATGGAAGTTGGAAGCAGAGTTACAGAAGCCTGAACAGACTTGCCCAAGGACATGGCAAAAAGAGAAATTTAGCTGTGGTCTAGTGGCCCATCCTGTATTGCTGCCGGCCACACGGCACTGCTGCTACTTGGAGTCTGAAACTAGAACGATTTTTCCTCTACTGTCTTTTGCATCATCAAGTATTTGTTTCTTTTGGTTCAAACAAGTGCTACAAAACCACTGTTTCATAGATAACTCTCAAGGTCACTTACATAAAATGTACAAAAAGCACATTTTTGTTGATGGAATGGCCTTTTGCTAATGAGGTAATTAGTGATATTACAGCAGAGAAAAAAAAAGAGGGGTATTTCTTTCTCCTTTTCTCCCTTTTTGCAAACCCAGTGAAGTGGCAAATTTTGTCGCATTTGCTGTATGTGCACAATATTTCAACCAGCTCTACAAAGTAATGTGTTTTTTGATCAGCTACTGTATTTGCTGAAACTAAGTTATAATAATTTGATGACTAGGGACAAGATTAATTCAATGAACCGCTATTCTCATGACAATTGCAAAATATAGTAAGGAAGAGAGGTTGAATGAATAGTAACTTTCAGAGCATCTTACTTATGATGGAAAAAGCTTATGATGGAAAAATATCCAACAAATGATCTATAAGGGGTCATATCTCTTGAGCAAGGTAATAAGTTAATTTCTCTGTAAGAGAACCAGGAACTGCAATGAAAACTATCATCAGARGAAGCATGAAGATATATACAATAGRGGAATAAAAAACAGTGAAAGATATAATTATATTAAATTATAGCAACTGCCATGTAAAAGAATCAGTGAAAGTAACAAAAAAGAATCGTCATTTCCATTAGAAATGATGTTTGATAATATCACATAGTCTTGCCATCTCCTTGAACGTGGAGACGTGCCAGTTATCCAACAGCTAAGGGGAAAACAAAGAGCCACGTCCCACCCTCAGCTACAGCGGAGCTGAGAGCAGCGCTTCCTTGTCAGCTCGTCGGTGACAATCAAAACGAGAGCTCCTGACTGAGCGCTCCGGAGGATCTTTGGAGGAGGCGATGTCAGAAAGGAAGAAAAAGGAATCGTAGTATAATGCATTATGTAAAGGCCTAACATTTGCCTAAAATAAAAAAAGGTTTTTTTTTTCAACGGCATGTATCACAGATCTGGCATTTGGAGAGCGATACTATAGTTTGTGGAAGCTGTGGAGGAAGGGATAGTGGGAAAGACAGCAAATTAATAATTATCAAAAGAACAGAAAGCTTTCTGTTCTGAATCAGTATAAAACACACTTTTTCTGCATCTCTTGCCATTTCTATTAAAAACAAAGGGAAGAAAACAAAAAAAGCGCTTTCCCAAACTGGATATTAGTTAAGGGTTTTGTCACCTTCTGGTATGTGCGATGTGTTTAGAGATTGTCTATGCTGGGGTTTTACAAAGGCATTAAATATGAGATCATTATGTTTCTTATTTCAGCATTATTTTGTGCAAATGGAAGGACATAAGCAATGTATTCCACTCTACAGGTGGGTAGATGCCCACCATGATAGAAGGCTACAACACTTTCCCTGTGCCCTATGCACCTTCCCTATGCACCCTCCCCATAACACCCAAGACTGGTCATCCTAGCGCTCATCTTGAGCGTGTCTCCTGTAATAAGCTCCCCAAATGTTCTGGCATTACTCTATATCTTATATTATGCATTTTTTTGATCCTGGAATTGAAAACTTTCCTCCATAAACCTCAAAAGCATTTCATTATTAATAAAACAATGATTGGAACAAATAGAAATTTCCACTAAGTGGTCCAGTGTACAGTTCCCAAACTAGCAGAGACTTGGCTCCCTTTCAAWCTTCTTGCTCTTGATTTTGTGTTTTCGCCTGTATATATTTCATCAGTGGCACCGTGGCTGAAGTTTTAATCAGTCAAGTCCTAGCATGGAGGTATTTTCTAAGTAGAGAGCATGCTTTGCAAAAAGGGGTACAAATCTCCTTAGCTTCACGTCAACACATGCAAAATGAGCAATAACAGATGCAAAATAKCTTCTAATGTTAGATCCGTCTGGGGTTGGTGTAAAAGACAATGCAAACTGCAAAGCAATAAAAGATCAGGACTATGGAATTTTAGATCTGAGGTTATTTAGATCTCAAATCAAGTGATTTAAACGTAACAAATTGAGGTTTGCAGAAGCCTGAATTGTAAAACTAATAGAGCTGTTAAAACTGGCTTTCCTTAAAATTATGAATTGGTTGGCCTATTTCTTTTAATGGCAAACAGTGAATCTTGGTCGTCCATCAGTGGACACGCTGTAAATCAGGGACTGCAAGAGCAGGAGAACACTTACTGCAACGCATAAAGCTCCTGCAACTAGACCTTGGGCCTTATTGCTAGACCTCATGCCAAGCTGCACAGAAACAGTGCTGCACCTTTTGCACTAAACAAAGCAAAACAGATTCACATGTTAAATTGGAATGTACATATGATTAGGTTATACCTAGTTGTAACGATATTTGGGAGCAGCAAGGTCATGTTCAGGATACTAAGTGGTTTCCTAGTTTGCTATACAGCTGGTTACATTTACATAGAAATGTGAAGTATTAACTATTATGCATTTTATAGCATTGAGGTTAAATTAAGGCTAGAGTAAATTAATATAACTCAGTTAAGTCAGATGAATTGTGCTCATTATTTTATGGCTAACTGCAGTGAAAATGCCCTAACCAGMAGCACTAATGGAGATGCCCATTCTTGCTCTGCTAAAGAAATAATGGATCCCTGAATGTACTGATTCAAACAGCTTATTCCATTTTAGAGAAGAATGCTCTGAGTTCCACCTATCCACCAARTTTGAAAATATCTATTATTATTTACTTTTAAAGTATTTTTATTGTAATGGTGGATAACAAAACTTAGGAAGAGTATATCGTCCTGTACAAGCAGCTGTGAAAAGATCTCCTAGAATTCAGAAAGACTGCATTGTTAATAGACTACTCTCAGTGAAGAGAGAAAACAGTGTCAATCATGCATGCTGACAGGGTGCAATTAACCCAGCATCGAATTGTAGGGAGATGGATGGGACCAGATGGTCCTGTTATCCTAACAAAGGATTATACGGCAAGCGTCCTTTGGAAGAAAGAGGGTTTTTTAACATAGACCTTTGCAACAACAACAACAAAAAAAGATGATGTGAACTAAACAGACATCACAGAACATGGAAACTAGCAAATGATGTTTTAAATATGAATCCCAAGAGTTAATTATGTGCTTTAAATACAAATATATATTAATTTTTGATCATACTGACATCTACTGAAATTTACCCAAGAAGGTGTCTCAAGTTGTCCATATCAGACAGAATCACTGAAAACAAAGTCAGCAATGAATGACTGAAAATCATCATTCTTGCTGTTTCTGAAAAAGTCTTTTCGTTTATTAACCTAAAACTGGATAAACATTGCTCCTCTAGTCTGTCGCACTTACGGAAAATACACACTTTGAAACCTARTTAGAGGACAGTAAKTGCACAACACCAAACACCTGAAACTCTTTCCAGAACACAGCAGTGAAAAAAGTTTGGACTCCTATGATTACGAACTAAATCTCTCTTCCCTATCAAGATAGTCTATTAAATATGCAAAAGATAACAAATCTACCCAAATAAATCAGATTAAACAGCTAAATAAGAGAAAATTCTGACAAGCAAAAATCACAGCTAAGTAAGAACCCCAACACACACTTAATATTAATTTAATAATTAATTGCTATTTATTTATTAATACTAATTAATATTACTGCCATCTAAAAAGTGTATACTAATAGTGAAGCCCCCAAATCTATACTATTCCTGTTACCAGAACACTGCTCTTAAAAATCTGACCCTTCTGCCATCTCTAAGGTCACAAGACTTTCTTCTAAATGTACGCATTTAACAACATTACAAGAAAATGTTACACCACTAATTTCCAAAAGAAGTTAAAAGCTTAAACTAATATGGAATAATACAGAACTTAGCATAGTACTTGCCATATTTTAAAATGATTATCAACTGTAAGAGTTCATATACAGAATTACATGTACAAACGCATGAACAGAATCATAAAAGTGATTATGCTTCCAGTATTTTGTGGAGATTTCTATATGCTCTCTTGCCTCAAAAAAATGTGCAAGATGGACTTTTGGAGGATGCAAGTGCAATACAGAATCACTTACTGAATCAATGAAAAAAAATTCTCCTTTTCTAATTTAAGACTTAGGAACTTAGATCTTCAGCCAACAACATGAACAGATGATTCCTTCATCCTGACAATGTACACTCAAAAAATACAAAGCCCTCAATTACCATGAAGCACTCAAAGTTTGTGATCTATCCTTTTTATATAAATATATACACACACACACAYATATATGTTACATGCACAGATGCATTCAGTTTATACATTGGCTCATTTTGATGACCAAACCCCATTACCTTCCAGGAGCACATGCATTTTCACTGAATTACTGAATCAGATTTTCTTGGGTCTCTGGTTTGCAACATCTCCATCACATTGGTTCTCACAAAAACATTTTTTTTACTGTTTCTTTTTTCTATTTTTAATTTTTTTATCTGCTACTAACAGAAAAATATAATTTCTGATCACAAAGAAAAAAAAAACAAAAATAAAAGCTTTTCACTTAAAAAGTGAAAATTTCTACCGAGAAGTGTCACTGTGGTATTTCATGAAGGATGTAGATCAGATGCATCATGTTACTTTCACAGGTAGGAGTGCTCCCTAGGAGGACATTTCTTAGGCAGCTTTGAAGCTCCAGAACTTAAGGAGCTCAATGAGAGGGGAAAATATATATGAAAGCCAGAAGCCCTGATTCAGAGGCAATGTGGATGTTTCTTCTAATGGAAATTTTCTTAGAGAGTCAATTTGAAAAGCAAAATAAAAATTGATCAACTTACTAGAATATGAGGCAAATTCTCACTCAGCACTCTCGTGCAAGTGCCCTTTGCAGAGGTGGAATCTCTGATCTAACCTGCAGAAACTCGGACGCATCTGTGACCACATTTTCCTTTTTTCAGTCCAACCATTTTTGAGGTAGGTTGCACTTTGTGCATGAATTATTCTGGCATATGGGAAGAAGTTGTTTCTGTGCTTCCCTACATTTTCTCAGGTTATGAGTCTCCTCCTTTTTTAAATCCCTGAGACCCAGACTTGTTGAGGAGGGATTAGAACATCCTTCCCTTTTCCTTCATGCCATCATCTTGCACAAAGCCAATGTTTTGCCATGTAGATCAACACAACCACAGCTCAAAGAKGTGACCTGCTTAACGCTTTTTCACAATTAACCAGTCTGAAGAATATCAGCTTTCTTCCAACTAAGGAAATTATAAAAGATCTAATCAGCAGATAGAATATAGCCATAGAAAATGCACATCAGCATACCTTAACGAAAGTAAAATAAATCTTGAAACTTTAATATCCCCCTTTCTTGGACCTAAATAGGCCCCTTTGGAAAACTATTTTATTGTTTCTCATTAAATTAGAATTGTGCTGAGATGCCACTATCTACCATTTCCTATTATTATTAATGTTAAAAAAAAAAAAAAGAAAATCACTGCATATTCAGCATTTCCCCAGTTAAAACTAAAAAGAAAGAAAACTGAGTTGTRTTTTTTTTCTTAATTCATGCTAATTTAAAAACAGAAAGTTCTTCGCTTTTTCCCCAGTTTGCATCTGCATTTAAAGATAGCAATATTTTTAATGATAATTAAGAATCTTTAATTTATTGGTTTATTACTTYTATCCTACATTAACAGCTCTTACAAAAACAGCTCAGAAATACTACATGTGTGAATATGCTTAATTCCTCTCTCATTAACCTCAGAAACACACAATAGTTCCTAGTCAACTGAAGCCATAGGATTTTCTTTGCTTTTCAAGGTGATACTAAAAGTGGTAGCTTACAGTAAAATCACTTGCCCCAAATCTGTTGCTCACAAAAAAATTGGTTTAGAAATTTGTAATCGAAATCAATTGTATTCATTCAGCAACTACTCTTATAAGGATTAGCTGGTCATGTAGGATCATTTACATAGTAGGGTATGTTCCATTAACGAAATGCTATTATTTTTGTATAGAGTTTGCTCAAGGCAGAATGCTCAAATCAGGTTGGTGTTTTTATCAAGAAAACAGAGAATGACAGATATACATATTGATAAGATTAAAGTCTCCCAGTATATACTGAATGCTCTTAATAATGTAATAACACAAATCAACATCCTCAATTTGCCCAAAGACTCTTCCTTTCTTGTTTGGTATCAAAATACAATTACTGGTATTTTTCAGACATTTGGGGGTTTTGCTAATTCCATGTTAAAATGAGCACAAATTTGAGCACGAAGGCAAATAATTGTAGAAAGAAGAGAATGGATTCTTCTGCTCAACAGAGCTTCTACCTCTGTTTTCTGTTCAACAAGGAATGTCCTCCCCASCGGCCCTGGGAATCAGCAGGTATCACTTGGTTTCGTTGCAGACCTGGGACCGCTGCAATCCTCCAAGTTCTGAGGCTCCACAACAAGATCATTAGATATTATTTAGATAAAAGACTACAGCCTGGCAAAATTTACTTGTGCTAGGGGAAAACACACTACCATTCTTTTTTTGACCATAAATTCTTGTTAATCTGCTGTATTGGACCATGGGGAAAGACCTGGTCTGCTTTGGATTATATTCGTCCCTTCCAAATGGAAGGTTATGGCTGCTAGTTCCTACCCTCGTGGTATCTGTCTTTGGCAAATCGTGCATCTTCCTGCACAGTTGCGAGTCTCCTCCACTCTCTTATTGGGAAGGAACTCTACAAGAGATGCACGTCTTTTCTCACTTGCTATAACCTTTTTTTGGACTGTTAGAGAACTTTGGAACATTTTTGCCTTAAAGGGGACAGGGCTGATCGCACAAGTTCATTAGTGCCTAATCCACAGTTTTCAGTGGCTGCGTGCCACTGAGTTTCTGCTTGAGTGACCTCGACAGGCAGTGCTGCAGTCATATGGAGTTTTTAATAAGTGTCAGAAAACCTGAACTACTAACGTATCCCTAATGTTACTTTTTGGCATCGTTATCCACTRGAGATGAAAGAATGAAATTGAAATGTCTGTTTCCAGAAAAAAAGAAATCTCACCTGGCTTGAGTGTGAGGGAATGAATGGCTCAAGAAACCTGTGGTAGGATTAGGTTAAAACCCTTCCAACTTGCTTGCTCAATTCCAGCAGGGGTCAATTGGAAATTATCACTATTTGACATTCACCAAGGCATATGTTTCAAAATAGGCTTTTTAGTTGCCTTTGGGGATGAGTTACCAACGAAATTAGCAGTTGGCTTCATGAAGAGGTGACTGCATTAGTGTTTATTATGTCTAGTGTTGACAGTGTGCCCTGTGTGATAGGACATGGAAAAATAAAGACAGATTCTGCTTTGCTCAGCTTGCAGCACAGAGGAGAAGACAAGCAGAAGATACGCAGCCCTGTGGCACACAGGACAGGGAGAAAATGTGTTGATCCACATGACAAACTAGACAACAGAACACTGGGAAGAAAGCTATAGGGTGCTGCCCTCATGGATATAATCTGTGCAAAATAAATCAGCAAAATTTGAGCCTTGCAAGCAACCTACGCTCCCCAAGAAATGTCTGTGGAAATACTTTAGTGAAGAGCCTCAGAAAAGTTTGTTAAAGAATATGGAACAAATTACAYTTCAATTATTTCTGTTATTCTGGTTGAACTGCTTGGTTGTCTGTATTAAAATAGTTCTTATAAAAATAGGTATAAAAATTCACTAACGTATAATGGAAGTCCAGATTYGACCCAACGTCATATTGTCATGTATGAATTTACAAATACATTCATAGTGTGATTTTGGTGTTGCAATCTATCCTAACTGAAAGATTTTTTTTAAATGATATGTCTTTGACCAAATGGCTAGGACAATTTTAAGGAAGTTTCTTTCTTTTCTATTTTTTTTTCTATTACGCTTCACTGAATAATTTGTATTAAATTATGCTTTAAATCAGCGTTTTCTCAAATTGAAGAACAACTGATGCTAAAATATATGGTGGATTATAATACTTGTAATTTGCATAAAAATAAAAAAATCATTTTTTAACTAGCATTCTTTCTAGTAAGGATTTCTAAAGCCACTGGCTAGGAAATATTGTTGGTGTTCAGACCACACTTCATCTAATTATACAAACGCATATCCACAGAATTGCAAGGGTTCATGGAAGAGATAATCAAATCACAACCATTCAGAGTGAAAGAGATGCTCAATGTGGAACTGCTGATACAGCAACTTAATTACAGCAGTGTAGCAGCAAAAGAATAAAGTTCTTTAATAGCTGCCACAGGTTTAACATTTTTGGATACAGCAAGGCATAAGAAAATTAACAACAAAACAAAAACCATCTGAAGCAGCTGAATACTCAAGGCAGGTCAGGAGACTCCATTTGCTGCACAGTTGTGTTAACGCTTTCCTAAAAGGAAATTAATTTCCAACTGCCCAGCACAAGCATCTACCTTGAGTTTATGCAGGCTGGTGGGAATGCTGGCAATCTCATCATTGCATTTACAAAAACATTAATGACTGCAAAATTGTGCATGCATTTCTGCAGCGATTCCTAGATGTATTTATGTACTAGTAAAAAAAGRGCTTCAGTCTCAAAATCAGATCTTTATGGCCAAAGCTATCATAAAGATTTTTATTGATTCCAAAGACTTTTTGCTGATCCTCAGGGCTGATATACTGCAAATTCATTATGTTCAGCTTTATAATCGTCTCCATTTGCTGTAGTGTGAAGGGAAGTAACAGGGAAAGTTAACTTAAATCATATTCTTGCAGGATCACATGTGCCACCGCACATTTCATGAGATATTATTGGAATTCTGGCACCAAATCTTCACTGTTTGTAAAGATAAACCACTAAGTTCTACATGGAAGCTGACTCTAAGTTTTACCAATACTCCAGGGCTGATTTTTGTTATAAAAACACGGCACAACTTCTTTAATTTCAGTATTTGTTCTCTTTAAAAATAAGTTATTAAATACTGTACCTCTAAAGAAATAAAGATACTGTATGAGAAAAGTTCTGCATGAACCAAAGCTCTAGACTGGAGAGCTGCTCTTTGAAATTATCTGGCACACAAGAAGTTAAGTACTGGGATATCTACAGGGCTGCAATATTTCATTATTCTGAGTATCATTAAAGCATGTATTGGTATTAAACACCGTTTAGGTCAGTCAGTCCCAGTTTGCAGTTACTGTAACCTTAGTTAAGCTCAGCCTGATATACCACACATTTTAAATATTAAAGTACAGTGCTAAACACTAAAGTTTTGATGTCCACAAGTGGTAACTTGCCAACTCCCACTTTCATGTACGCTGAAGATGGCAATTGCCCGTGCTGGTACGACAACAAATCCTGGGCCTAAAACATCCAACTCGTACAGCTGCAAAAACAGCTCCAAAGGAGAGAAACAGAAGCACCACAGATTGGGGTTAAAGTGGGTGCCGTGTTGAGCGTTGTCAATAGGTTCCTTGTTGCTAAGGAAACTATTTCCTTGGTAGCTGCATGTTTGCCACATCTTACTAAATTGGTGTCAATCTCGGGCRAAGAACAATGTGTTGTGGCATCAGAAGAAATAAAAACCCCAGTAGGGCTAAAGTTTATTAAATAATCACTTGAAAATTCGGAAATCACTTGAGAAAAGAAGCTATTAAAAAATACCACTGAAAAAGCTGCGAATTTGTAGGACTCATCAGCTAGCCACATATTTAAAMATATTTGTACAATAAATAAAAAGCTTTCAAGTTATCTTCTAAAATTCTGAAAGGCAACCTCTTGCAAGAATCTACTTTTTATCTGTCGAAAGCATTTGGCTATAGGATCTGATTTTGTGCAGAGAAAAAAAGCAGAGTACTATGTCCCTTTTTTTTTTTTTTTTTTTYTATTGTAGGTGTTAAACACAGTATTTCTCTTTAATATGACATTATACAGTAATATACAACCCTAAAGTAGAGAGTGCAGATTATAAACACATTGTAAACACCAGAAGGCATAAAGATATGCTGCATTCTTGTGCAGAATTATAAAAAAAAATCATCAACTAGTAACTGATTAAGTGTCAGTATGCCAATTCTGTATCCCCTTTTACTTCCCCTCCACGGGGCTTTCACAGCAGTCACACACTACTGAGGACAAGAATCTTCTTGGTCAGATATTTTTTTTTTAAAGTGGGAAGTACAAATATGCCCATTTCAAGGCCAGACTGTTCAACACATACTTGGTCAACTGTTATATCTATCTCCATACCATTGTATGAGCCCACCAAATCATGYCCGTGTGATTATGAAATAAATTCAATGAATGCCGAATAAAATTATTTTTATGAGATGAATTGCTCTGAGGAATACCAACAATGTTTCTATAGCTACTCTTAGCTTTACCTCCAGCTTATAAAAATAGAAAAAAAAWATATAAAAAAGGCAGTGTTTCRCTACTCATGCTTTTTCCCAAATGAGCCAATGAGTCATTATTTTGTCTCATTCAAGCTGTTTTGTCCAGAGTCAACGTGACCAGATTATGTCAAACTACATTTTTTTTTTGCAACATTTCTACAAGCTTATAATTCATTGGAAAAGGAGGGGCAGTGAATTTTTTTTCTTTTCAGAAGAACTGGAAACAGGAATAAGAAAAAAACAAAAGGAARGCTTCATAAACCAGAGAAATCTCCAAAAGATGCCAAAATGGAACCAATGCAAAGAAAATTCTATGAAATATGTTACAGCAAAAGTCCTAAGCCAGGCATTAATGCTAACAGCAATTATTCATATGCTGATAGAATTTGAAATACTTAATATCCTTTCTGAAGAATATAGAGGTTGTAATAGAAGACTAATTCTCCAAATTCTCCTAGAATTTAGGAACCTGAAGATTTCTAAAATATATGGAAGTAGGCACTAGAGCAAAATGTTATTCTCAAGGGACAACTAATGCATTAAAAATAATCAAAAAGAATGTGGACATTTCTACTATAAGGATCACACAACTGACAGTACAGTTTGTCTTCTAAAGCATTTTTCACAGATTTAAGTCTTTCTTCCATCTAATATATAAACCTCAATCAAAATATTTTTCCTCTTCTAAAAGTGCCATAACCATAAAATCTCACAAGCATGTAGGAAATATAAGCAAAAGGGCAGAAATTAGACAACAGTAAATCACAAGAAATTATTTTAGTATATAGCAGCTCTATAAGGCAACATACAAGCCAGATATTTCAGCTACAAAATCTGACTCAACAGAGCCTCCAACAGAAGAACTTATGTCCCCTCTGCCTTTTCTGCCTCGCTTTGTTTTTAATTTTTTTTTGAGAAGTGCAACACATTTTGCCAACGCTCAGAAAACTGATCAAGTCAACTCTCCTCGGTCTATGTGGTTATTGCTAGTTTCAGTGGGGATTTCATGAAGAACTGCAAAGTAAACCCTACTTAAGCTTCCCAGACTCCAGTGAGCCATCAGTGAGCATGTTGGCTCAATGAATYGGGCTGTTGAAAAGCACACAACAACATTAACCGCCACACCTTTGCTTAGCAAAGCCAAGATGTCAGTGGCTAAGATGCTGTGCATCAGTTTGGTCTAGGGGATTCATCTTCTTAGCTGTTTACTGATATAAAGGATGGGAAAGAGCATTGCCCTTTTCTCTGTCTACAGGGAGTTTGAAGATAATCTCATTATCATCATAAGTAGTAATGGATTTAAATACAGTCTGTTCAACATTTGATCCCATTTCTATGTTCACCAAGGTGAGAAAAGAAATCTAAGTAGAACAGTAATTTTTTTAAAAAAAGCTATGTAGGAGAAAAATACATGTGTACATGGTTAATTAGATTGTGAAAAAAAGGAAGCAATGAACAGAAATTGGCTATGATTCTCCATGCAGATGAAGTAAAGAGCACACAGCTGTTTCAACTTATACTTCCCCAGACCACCTCTGCTCAACAGGAACTCTCTTTATAGAATTAAAGAGAAGTTTGATGGAGGAATGTGAAGTCAGAGGCAAACAGAGATATGCTGTGCCATATGTGAACAGTTTCACATAACACTTCTTATGCAGGGGAAATAGGATGATGTGGGACATAGCTGAACTACCAGAACCAGTGTTTCCTTAAAATGCCTTTCTTAATGTAAGAGCGCTTTTGACCAAAAGGGACTGCTCTGCAAATACAGTTGTGTGTGATATAAGTTAGAATGATCTCCCATATATAACTGTCAGTGTACTGAGTTCAACAGTAATGAAACACATGAAAACTATAGCAGTTCACTTYTTGCTAATCTGGTCTTTCTGATCTCTCTTCCTTTTTCAAGGCATGCTTTATAATTTGAAATGACTGAGCTGTCCTAGGAAGCCATCACCTTTTGTTTCTGCATCTTCAGGAAGAGGTCAGATGCAGTTCTCTAATTAAACATAAACCCTAATATGAATTTATCAACAGACAGTTGTTTTGCATATTTGAATGCTGTTCATGGTTGCGTTGAGGTCAGAGAAAATTTAACATGTTCAGAGGTGATGCAGTTTTCAAGCRCCTCTGTTTAATTTGTGTTCCTGGTGTTTTTGTGGATTGTGCCATCAAAACTGATTTGCTCCATAGCAGCAAATATATCCTGGCCTCTCTTCTGCTAATTTAACAGTCTGCTACTTAACACTGGAGATCAGAAATGCTATGAAATGTGGGAAATAAAAAGTGTATCTGAGGACTTTAATGGGGACATCAAGGTTAATATCTGTCCACACTCTTTCTTGAGAAACTGCAAGCAACTGCAAGCAAGACAATTTATTGGACTGGACCCGAGTTTTATGTTTAATTATCTAACGTGTGCTTTCCTTAGCAGCATAGGTCTCCATTGCCTGCCATCTAGAGAGGCAGCAGACAGAGCCTCTATGAAATCCATCAGCTGGGACCTGAACCAAAGGTTACCTTACAAACAACAAAGTCAAGGACACCACACAGAGGTCTGAGAGGACAGGCCACAACAGAAAGGCTTTGCACAAAGCCAACACTAATAGGAAACTGCTAAATATTCATTAAGTCGCTCTGAAGTAGCGATATTTTAGCTATGTCAAAATCAAACTAAGCAGAAGATCAAATAATGAAAAGCCATTTATTGGCGCAGGTTCCTTTGACTCTTTATTCACTTACAGCCCAGAACTATGGGGGCACAAGAACTTCCCTTCAACTTCAAAATAAAAGCATTAAAGGCAGCTGGTTGCAAAAGTGGAATATCACACTGGCATTTTGGTATCATTGGCAGCCTTGCTTGATTATTGACAGCGGCGCTCCCGTAAGAGGCTGCCGCGCTGCAGCCAGCATCTCCAGAATTTGTCACTGTCACTTCACAAGTGCTCGGCATTGTTCAGGAAATTGTATGTGTAAAGCAAAACTGCCTGCGACCAACTTCGACAAGGGAGCAGGGATGTGAGGGTGCTTGCAACTGAAACAGAGGTTTTATGTGTCCTATTATGTGCCCCAGCAAGAGCCATAAATAATTGTGACAAGGATTTTTTTTTTCTGTTACATGTGAAAGTCCTTGAATGTGCCTCCTGTTTCAGCTCCCCCCTGTCTCATGCACTACAGCTGCCAAGCTGCATGATGATAGATGGCACTATGCAGCAAATGACAGCTGGATAGATTTTTTAGTTTGTGCTTTAGAGAGAATCAGATATGCTGTATAAAGCAATAAAAAAGCATACTCACAAGGTGGGGTAGAAATAGCTGGCACAGCAGTAGATGAGTTTGCTGTTTATCAAAAAGTTCAATCTTTACATGTAAAGTCCAGGTGATGTGCTAATTTAAAAAAAAAAAATCTTAACAAGCACTAATCTTATACAGACAAATGTAAATCCTCTATTCTCTCTTTTAATGGAAAGAAATACACCTGAAAGCCTGGATATCTACTTCTAAATAAGAAAAGTATACAAAATACAAGCAGAGAGAGACTTGATCCTTTAATGAGCTGAGGGCAGCCCTGAAAACAAATGAAGTGGACTCCACATTTTGAAGCGTTAACACCAAATCCCTCCAAACTTGAGTCTCCAAGTCAATAAAGAATCTTTACTACAAAATTTAATAAGATTCTTTGGTAAGTGAAATATACTAAATATTTATTTTTGTGCTGGTGGATCATGCTAAAATGCAGTAATTTTGCAGAAACAGAGCAGATATCATTCACAGAGGTAAGAACTCAGGTATATCACAGTATTCATAAAATATTTGTGGAATATAGGTTAGCGAAGACACACACARCCGCTGCAATTGCATGAAAAAGTGAGGGGAGAAAGGGTGCACAAAAGCTTTTATATTTATAGTGAAGTCAGACAAATGCTTTTACACAAGGCAATAGTTTTACCTCCCACTTAATTTCTGCCAGCAAATGGGATGGGATGCTGTGCGGAGCAGGATGCTCCCAGGAAAGATGCGCTGGGTACACCCTGGCTGTGCCCACTTGGAAAGTGCTCTGCCTTTCTTTCCTCGGGATTTTAACTTGCTTTTCTCCTCTATGCTTCCTATCGATCTAGATTCTGTGTAACAAATGGCCTGGCTTCCCAGCCACCTTGGAAATGTCATGCAGGAGTCAACAAAAATACTTAGTGTATGTTTTATGAAGAATTACAGCCAGTTCTGAATTACTCTGGCTTTCGTCTCTGTAAACCCAGGCTGGTTGCTCTCCGTATCGATGGATGAGCAGAAGTACCAGGAAATGATTCAATGAGCCAGTGAGTTTCCCAGTTCATGGACATGACAGCYTGAGACATACTTATTCACTCTGCTTCTGTCTCCTCATACACTACTCTTGAAGCTGCTATGTAATTTAAGAGTACTCAGTATATCAGTTCTCAACTATTTTTCCCCCCTGATTTCTGATGAATCATGTTAGGAAAGCTGTGGTTTTAACGCTGCAGGATGTGACATAATGCAAAACAGCACAAGAGGTATATTAAAAAAATATGTCTGTCAGACTTTATATTGCTAGAAGGGGATAATTTGAATTATATGCCCATAATTCAAATTTGGGGATAATTCAACACCCAAACAGATACATTTCTAGCTGTATCCAGTCATCTGATATAATACTAGCTGTTGTTTATTACTTACGAGTATGTTGTTATAGCATCACCTCTACATGCTATGCTTAGGGGACAGTTTACATTTCCATAATAAAATGCATTTTCTATAGGTTTACAACTCAGCTTACATTTCACAAGGCTGCTGCCTGGCATATGAATTTTAGCACAAGGCCTATTGGTTTGACTAAAAATAACTCTGAAAGCAGTTTATTTGTTGAAAAATAATCAACCCAATGGAGAAATGTTTAGGTTTTGGGGAGTCCAGCTCCCTAGCTGTTCACTGGAAAGGAACCTACTAGAAGTCTATTTGACTCCCATTGACTTGGGAGGTGTCAAGGTCTCAGGTCAGGCACCGAAAGCTTGAGAGGCCTGGGGCACGGATATGTGTTATTGTTTAAAGATTAGAAAACAAATCCTCTACTTTGCCACTGCCGTGCAGAAAGTCAGTGCTGAACATTGCCCCCTCTCCCAGGCATCTGTCCAATCTAACACACACTTCCATAGACATCATTCCTTGCACTTTTCACAGCCTTTTAATTTCCATCACAGTATTMTCTATTTACATGTTACTATACGCTTACTGTGCTATTAAAAGGACGTGTAATAACTTTCATATTTTTGTAACACTTTTCATTTTCTTGAGATTTCTGATGGAAGCAGGGAATGAGGAGCGCTAACAGCAGATGCATTACCAGGCATCTGGCTACAGCGCCTGATTTAATGCTTGCCCACCAGAAGCTATGAACTAAAGACTGAATGTATATTCCTGCTCAGCACAAGAGCTCCCAGGCTTCCAAAGGTGTCTCTTTCATTTGCCAAATACCCAGAAATAACAAAATATTCTCAACCGCATAAGCAGAAAATGACATGTCTGCCTCACTGCAATGACATCCTTTTTACCAGTGCCCAAAAAGCTACTACAGCATCAGCTGAAGCTGTTAGGAGAGCTAAAAGCGGGAAATAAAAAGTTTAAGCTTTTCTTACTACAATAAGACATATGGTCTAGTGCGTGTGAGAAAATGTGAAAGTTGTAGCTGATATCTATTTTGCCAGACAATATAATCATGCTTGCTGCTTTTCTGCTAGTTCTGGAAAAATAATTATTTAAATCAGCTAGAAAATTTAGTAGAAAAACATCAGTAGAGACAAATATATCATCATGCAACCTTTACAKCTGGGTAGGACGGGAACTTTAACTTTCCAGTGCCACGGCTTTTGCCCATTTCAATCAGACCCTAAGCACATTAGCAGGACTGGAAAGCTACGGAGAAACTCCAGGAGCCAGGAACCACTGGAAGATGAGGGTAATATAACTTTATTCCCATTTATTCAGATGTGCTGCTCCCAGGGCATGCCCTGCGCAGTGAGGAAGAGGAGGACGGGGTCTGTGTGMGAAGGCTGCGCTGGGACCGAGTGCTGAGCAGCGGGTCTGTGTGTTTGGATGCAACTTTGGGGTATCATGAGAAGCTGGGACTGATGTTTGGATTATTAGAGGGTTTGTGATCTCAGCCTTCCTGACCAGGGCTCATTTGAAACAGCCATCACAAATTTTGTGCAGGTTGATACATGTGTCTCTAATCATCAGAGCCAAACTATGGTTGCACCTCATAAACATTGTCTTTTTTTTTTTTTTTTTTTTTTTTTTTTAAAAAAAATTTTTTCTTTCAGGTCAGACTGAATCACTGGGCGAGCAAAGGAGGAAAGAGGGAGTTCATTAGGAGTGTCTAGTCTGTCCAAGAAAAGACTGGATTAACAGCTAATTTCCTGCCATGAGGTTTCAGCCCTAAAGAAAGCTTTTTCAAAGAAGTGACTTGCATCTCAAAATGACTCAACATCCCCAGTGAACAGAAAGGAGAAGCTCACCGGGACACAGGGCGGATTGAGGGGATGGCAGCGTCCTCGAAGCGCCGGCGGCTCCGTGGAGCAGCTCCGTGCGCGCAGAGGATGGGAAGTTTGGAGCCGCTTCTTGGCTCCACAAACCCATCTCGGGGCTCATCTGTGAGCCAGATCTCTTACTCATTGCAAACGGATGTGGAAACTGTCAGAATTTTCAGAGGTGTATTTATTGCTGAAATTCAGCTGAAGGCATCAGCCTGTCTGCCTACCCTTCTCACTAAAAAATTGTGTTGTCCAAATCTGGTACTTGGAGATTCCACTTTCGGATACATGCCCGTTATCTGTCTTTGTGTATAATCCAAATGCACGGCTGTGGGCCTAGGAAGGAAGATGAAACTATTCAAAAATATATCCTCTAGCATCTTGGTGTCTTGGTTTGCTTCCAGAACAGATTATTCCTGGTTCTTGAAGGCATTAAAGCAGAGGACAAGAAAAGAAGGTCTAGAARAGCTTTGCCTTCCACCTTAGCAATTACCCTTTTTGTTGCCAGGGGTAGGGGAAGAGGGAAGAAAAAAAATAAATAAAAAGATGGATGTATGTAGGATTTCCAGAAACTTTCTGGGGGCCTGGGCAGTTTCTGCAATGCAGTTAGCTCAGGGTGGCACATGTGGGGCAGGGCGGCTCCTCTGGCTCTGTCCTATGCCAGGAAAACCACCCCAAAAGGCAGGAGCTGCCCTGACATCCCACATACTTGAACCCTGCAGAGACCTGCGTGGGCATCCTCAACTGCCCAATTACCTTAATAGGCACCAGTTCACCCTAAATTTATCCCCCATGTAGAGATCTGCAGATGAGCAGAAAATGGTTCATAATGGTGAGCAAAGAGTTATTACTACCTACCCGGGAGAGCGGGCAAGCAATTTAAACCACTGTGCCCATCTCGGTAGGTTCTATCAGTTAAGTGAGCAGACGTGTATAGTGATAAATTACCACGAGTCAGTAACGCCATAAAACTCGCTGAAACAAATCCTCTGCCGGAGCAACTCTACTGCAGTCAAAGGAAATAATGTCAGGAAATTTGGTCTGTTAAATTAAAACAATATGGATTAAAACAGCATTTTGGATGCATTTCTGTCTCTGTATCAGTATTACTATTAAGTGTTCTGGAAATGTTGTGACTCCATTGGTAAATGAAGTGAAAGGGAATATTAACTGCTGCAAAGGGAACAACCTATAAATTGGCAGCTCAAATAATTGCACTTAAAAACTGCGCTGTGTTTAGTTGCTTTTTAGCCAGGTTAATGCACAGAAAACAAAAATAAAAAAAAAGTCAGAATAATGTTATATTTTACTCTGTGCCTGGTTTATARATCTGCAGGATGTTTTAGTACACTGCATATACAGTTAAATCACAGTAACTACGCAAATTTCAGTCTCCAGATTGTGCAGCAACGTACTGTTCATAAAGGGACGAATTTTTCCATTTTTCCTAATGGGCCCTATCTGATCCATGGCGCTTATACCCAAAAGGAATATCTACCTGCCCTTCATTTTTGGTGACACCRGACTGCACATGCATTTTCACAGATATGTTTTGGTCCTTTGTTGAAACATCTCTTGCAGCATCTCATGTACTTCCTGGGCAACTCAGTCTAGTCAATGGACCTGTGCCAGTTTGTATCAGCTGCACATAGGGGCCCCACAGTTTGTCTAAGGCTTGAATAAGATAAATGAGTTTAATTCATCCTTTGTGTAAGTGGGGACAACTCCTAGAAATTAGAGCGGAGCTGTATGCTTGTGCTTAACCCCTGAATTCATTCYTCTGAACAAAAAAACTGTATCTGTTGTTAGTAGGAATCATTTGTGATATATGCATTTAAAAATAATCAATTCAATAGCTCTCACCATAAAAGATGTCTCAAAGCACCCCAATGATATAGGGTCAGATTCTGATTGCAGCTCATCACTACTGATGATAACACCAGAGTCTGCAAGGACTTTGTAGCACAAGCAATGCCTTTCTTGAGAGCTGCACAAAAGCAACCAGACTCCAGATTAACAAACACCTCAACTCCAGTTCAGAAACCAACCTTACCAATGCATTTTTGTTCCAAGGCTTGCACAACTGCATGCATRACTTTGCAGCTTATGCATGAAAAACTGCAAGGATCCACAAAGGCCAACAAATGCAATTAAGTTTAAAAAAACACACACTAAAATTAATGAAGAGCAACACACTCAAAAACACACATTTAACTCTTTGCCACATACACAAAGTTGCTAGGGAACAGGCAAGTGCCTTGCAAACTGCCAGTGCAATTACATTTACAAGGAGCTGACAAGGATTGACCTTTGCCTACTCCTTCCTGTCTGCCTTTTACCAGGCATGAAGGAGCCTGGTGGCTTGACAAACACTTTTGATGGGCACATTTCCAGACAGTGAGCTGTCTGCATGGCAGAGGTAGCCCTGCTCTGTGCATCTGCTAGGAACTAAAGCAGCTTTTGAGAGTGCCACAACTGTCAGTGTTTAGCTCTGCTAGTAAGAGGTGGTCTTCCCTGAGCACAGCCACTGTAAGCTGGGGATCTACCAGATTTCCTTAACACCTGAAAGTGCTGTGCCTCCTATGAATGCCAAATCAGAAATCCCATCAATAAYGGAATTGCAACATAATGCCCACAAAAAAAAAAAAAAAGCCCCTATTTCCAAAAGCATGCATACAACATTTGCCTGTGCTTTCACAAGTAGGAACTGCACATTTGTGCARTTGCTTTATATAACTGATACCTCAACTTAAAATCTCTAAATATGTGTAAAAAAACACATGCATTATTTAGTATAATCCTCTTGGAAATTTTGAGCCATTATCTGAATATTTTAATAATTGCAACTTTCAATGGTAGTGACATAAAAACAATTACTTTTGAAATTCCTCTGTGTATACGCATTTGAAACTACAGAGCCATTAAAAACAGTCTGTCGAATTAAAGGTTGTGCAATTAATTAAGTGCAAATCCTGTAAAACTGGACCAAGGAGAAAATTCATCAAATGTGTGAAATATGACCTATCTTGTCCAAAAGACAAATATGTTTAAACAAAATATGAAAATTGATGACAAAATTACTGGTAGCAAAATGCACACAGAGCAAATATGAGACAGCTGTACTTTGATTCAGCCTGGGAGGTTCACCCTTACAGAATTTGTGATTCATTATCTCCACTGTCTTGTAAAACTTTCYCTAGTTAATCTCTAAAGTACAGTCTTTGTATCTGCGATAGTAAAAATTCTCAATAAAATCACATATAGCTGCTTAGCAATGATTTACTGCCCCTTTCTAGAATCAGATTAAATCTGTTATAAATTGGATGTGGGCATCCAGGAGCGAGCTTTCGCTCCGACACCTGAAATCTTTGCAGGTCAGTGTCCTGGTCTCCCGGTGTGCTCTGTGTGGGCACAAACTGGAGGTGGGCACGTGGGACTAAGCTCCAGCTTATGGTCTACACATTATGGTCTACACATTAGTCACGGAACAGAGAATTTAGCACCTGAATATTTGCTGCCAGGCAGGAGCACATTTTGCTAAAATTGGACAGCCCATGAAGACCTAGACCTTGACCATACCTAGACCTTGCTGAAGCCCTGTGGGATTCTCATCTCTCATCCCAGGGATTCGTAAAGTTGCTGACCATGTTYTGGCAGCCCTAGGAACATGGCAACTACATTTTGAAGAATTTTACTACCATTAAAAAAGCAGAAATGAGATTATTTCCACTTGACTCCATTGATAAGGAGATATAAAGGTGGATATAAAATCCTATCTCTGCCTGGCCAGACATAAAGATATATTAAGCAAAAAGGAGACACAGAGAGTAAAGGAGAGATTGGCAGTCCGAGCCAAGTTAAGGTTTGCAATTCAAGGAATCCATGGAATACTTATATTACATGAAGAAGAAAACCTCACAGAGGATGGCTCGGGGAGACTAATGCCAGAAATGGCTTTACCGGAGGGCTGGAACACTTCACTTCTAGAAGAGGGCTCACGACTGCCAGTTCTAAGGGGAGAAATGTTTCATCCTTCAGCAAGTTGAGGCACGCAGTTTAAACTACATTTCTCTCTGCTTCATTTTCTACTTGYGACCTAACAGGACCCAGCTGTGCCTGTCCCCGACACCAGAGAAAGCAGGCTCCAAATAGGGAATTTTGCTAAGCCTCCTCTGAAACAATAGCTCCAATACACTTAATTTTAGCTTACTCCTATTTACACATGTATGCCATTTTCTTCCTGAAGGACTCATGCAAACCCAATGATTCTTGATGAATATACACTATCTGTCAGTAGCTACAACATCAAGCAACAGTATTTGTAAGGTGGGTACGGATAATGTTCGCTAGACATATTGTATTACATGCGCTTGACATTATAAGCGGGTTTAAGACTTCACAAATCAAAATCAAATTGTAAAGTGGATGGTAGGGAGGAGGCGGACTGCGGGGAACGCGAGGAATACAGCCTGTTATTTTCATATTAAAATGTAATGGTGCCATTAAAGTTAAAACCACTGTTAAACTTGATTGAGTAAATTAGTTAATTAACCATAGCATCTAATGCATTCCTCCAAGGCATACCTCAATTCCTCAAGATGCAGAGGCTTGATAGAGTTCCAGTTGTACATTATCCTAGCTGTGAATTTTAGTATGATTACTCTCCTCTTGGAGTGACTTACTACTTACCAATGAGGAATGGAAGCTGTCTTTTGAATTTGGGGTTGATTAAAATTAGCATGGAAGAAACTGAAACACTAAATTTTTTTTTTTTTTTTTTTTTTTTAAGATTTGCTTGCAAGAATTTTTTCACTCTTTCTCTGTCCCTTCTCTGAAAATTTTAGATCCAAAAAGTTTAAGGTGGAACAGAGTGGCCATCTCTAGTTAAGATTAAGAAAGCAAGATTTATTTCTGTCTTGTCATAGTAGAATAGACTCTGCCTTGCTGCAACAAAAGTCACAGCCAAATAAAACTCCAATTTGACTCCCACTCATACATTCAGACGGGTGCATTATGAAGCTATATGGTGACTGATACAGGTGTTCAGCTACGTTCCCTTTATCATCCATGCCTGATGAGCAAGAGAAACTTTAATCAGTAGGGACAAAAGTGCATAAAAACACCTCACTTATGGCAATGGTAAAATAAAAATATTCAAGACATATTCAGATTGCAAGTGCCATTTATATGGTTAAAGGATTCTGTTGGAAATCAGGAAGTGTGCTCTGCTTGCTGATGAATGATGCTAACCATGAAGAACGCTGTGACCTAGTTGCTATAAACTAAGCTAACAGTCAGGTTTGTTACCAAAGTTGAAGTTATCACTCGGTGCCAAATATCTTTCCACCAAAGATTCTTTTTGAATATATCTCAGAAGTTGCTCACTACATCTGTAGTTGACATACTTAAGATTCACTGCTACAATAAAAAATGCAAAAAACACTTTCCAATAAAAAAAGAAGTATCTGAAGTAAAAAGACTGGAATAAAAAAAAGGAATACACAAAATCTACCATTGATATTTTCTGTAGAACTTAGAAAGGTAACTAAGATATTTTATCAAATTTGACTTTTGAATTTAATAATGTAAATTTTACTTAAGCTTTTTTTTTTCAGAAAAAAATGGCCATGGCACTTGGATTATGCATTCATCTAACTACCTGATTTACAATGAGGTAGTAAAATACAGATTTTCTCATATAGAAATGCCACATGAACAAAAGGTTTATTTAGAAATCTGTGTTATATTAAGAAATAACAGAAAATGTTATTTTGTGACCACTTATCTACTAGGACTATCTACTATCAACTGTAAACTGGCCACATTTTCCTTGAGCTGCTTGATTTTCAAAGCAGCTGGGGGAGTTAGTGTTGTAAGAAGCATCTCCGATATTCAATTCTTATTATAGTCCCAGAAGAAATTTCATTTTTTCATTAATAGAAATTTTCAAGACTAATTTCATTTTATTTTGGTCAGAAAACTGCTCAGAACTTTTCCATCAAAATAAGGCTCTCAAGAAAACAACCATCCAAGTGAATCACATGCTAACATTTCTGTTCATCTTTTTCTATGCTCTGCAGGCAGCCCATTGTAGAAGCTACAGCGCAGCACAGGCTATATGAAGGGGGTGTGTGCTATACATCCTCGGGAACACTTTTATGGCAGGTGTGCATACCTACAAACCATAACACACACATGCCTAGCCTACTTATTTCATATATTTTGAGTGTATGGCTGGCTTCTCTCTAGTTTATCAAGCACAGCACTGACATGTTCCCTGACTTTGAAATATTTCCCCTGGTCTTCATTGCTTTGGAGGTTGCTTCTTTTTGAAGGCATAGGGACAAAACCAGGACAATTTTTTACTGAAAATATGGTCATTTTCCWACTTTGAACATGCCTAAAATTGATGTCTCGTCCTCCTCTGTTTCAGACCTCCTTAGGTTTTCCACATTTTCTCTTCCATCACTTGCACTAATGCAGTTTTCCTAAATGAGGCACACTTTTRTTTTGTTTTCGTTTTGGCTAACTGATAGTACATCATGGAAAATCACTCTCTCCATATGGATAACCTCAGTGAAAAGTGCAAATGTGACAAATTTCATCCTTTATCTCACAAAAGTTCAAGGGGTCACGAGCAATCTGAATACTAATTACTCAGATTTCCATRTTTTCTATGCCATATACTGACTCAATTTATGAAGCAGTGCCTAAACTTATCATTATATATTTCTTTTGTGTTGTACATATAATGCATATGCTATTTTTTATTTCATGTTTTTCCAATACTTGATGCAAACAAAGGGTCTTCCTAAAGGTCAAAATATTGATCTAATCCAACCCAAGGGGCACTTTCCCATCCAGTGATAGATGCTGGTTACCTGTGGAATAACAAACCCATGGGAATAACCTCTGAATAAGACCGGGATAGAAGAATGTTGCTAAAATTGCAGCACACTTCACTTAAATCTCCTTCATCTCTTGTTGAGCATAAAAACGAAACAAAGTACAGCAAACAATTTGGGTGTGTGGGTATCTGACGGTGTGAAATCCCTGACCACTGACCATTACCTGTAGCACAGACTCAAACACGTTAAAAGCTCAAACCTGCCATCCAGATTCCACCTAAAATGATAAGCCATATAATGATAGAGTTTAGTTGAACTGAAAGAGGAGTCTCCTGAAGAGGAAATTCCTTGTTGAATAATTAACTCACTTTTCTCTCTGCTTTTCTCCTTTCCACTTCACCTTTCTTGCATATGGAAAGAAGTAACATCCTCACTGTTGATGAGATAAGAATGATGGTCTGAATCATTTCTTGCTATTCTTCTGTATTTAATAGTCTCCTGCTCAAAGATTGGACATCTTTCTTGACTCCTTTCTCATTGTCTTCTTCACACCAACCCTACTGCAGTGCTCAACCCCACCTAACCAAACCTGTTGCTAACCACTGGAGCTCTATTTCTCTTCTCATTTTTGTAGTGCTGATGGTAGTTTAGTCTGCTAGATGAAGGGGTCATTGCAAAGTCAGTAGCCAGGAAAACTATGTTAATCCATTAAAGTCTTTAGAGTTTACTATCTGAGAAATTCCACGCTCTCCAGCACCTCAGAGAATTGCTCACCATRCATTACACCATCTAATTGCATCTTGAGTAGGAAATATATGTATCTGATTCCACCACTAAAACAGAGATTTAAAAAAAGATATAAACCTTCTTGCCTGCTGTTTTTCTTGGATTTTTCTGTATTTTTAGAAGTATTGAGCTCAACAGTGTTCAGGCCAACTACATGCCAGAATTCAGGACTCGGTCCAGACTTTTAGTCTTACCATTATTAAAAAAGAGTTTTGTTATAATGATATATAGCAAGGCTTCCCATCAGACAAAATCAATATTGCAGGGATATGAACTCCATATTACGCAGTTAATCTCTAAATAAAAGTATTTTTAATAGATATTTTTTAAAAAGTTTAAAGAAATATTGGTTTCTTATTTAAATATCTACAGCAGCTCAGTAGTCCGTTGACTCTGGCTCCATGAAATGCAAATTTTGTAAAACCCAATCCATCAAGCAGAAATTTTACTACAAAAGGTTTCACAGAAATAATAGCTGTCAGCTAACAATTAATGCACCCAACATGCTTAAGTACTGCGCTGAACTTTAATGAAAGGTTACCGAGTCTGTTAAATTGCTTCGTACCTTGTAAGACTAAAGTTAAGCAAAAATTAACATCAGTATTCTGGGAAAAGAGCATGCAAACAAAATTCACCTTAATGATGGGGGAGTGTAATATTTTCACTGAGTATTTTGAACTATGATTCCATTAGAACGTTGTCAAGAAACTAATAATGTCACTCCATTTAATGTACAGAACAAACACATTTGGGCATTTTCATCTAAAATTCTACAGCAGATAAGACATGTATTTAAAAACCCATGCAGTTCCCTTCAAACATGAGGCTGGCGATACCTTGGAAACGTGGTCCTGACCCTTGCACGCTGATAATGGTTTATATCACTGGCTGGAAAAGGTCATTTCAAAGCCAAGTGCTCCGGCAAGCACCAGAGCACACCATTTTGCTAGATGGTTGATAATGTTTCTTGTGCAGCAGTGTGTTAGCGCTCTGAATACGAGGCACTCCTCTTTGCTGAGTTCTTATAAACATTCCCACACTTTAAGTAATACTTGGCAGCTTTACTACTGTTGTCAGGAACTAAAAGGTGCAATAACCCCATACACAATACAAAAGATCAAACCATCAGATCATAACTCATTCCCAAAGGGCAGTCCAGTAAAAGTGATAAAGGAAACCACACTCCAAGGACTTCCTCAGGCCACTGCCCTGGATCATTAGGGCTACTGATACTGCTCATCTATTGCCAGGAGCTCGCAGCTAGCACCTTCCCCACTGCCCTTCAGCCCCAGCTCCCCAGCTGCGTGCCGCTTGGAGCCTCCTGAGCCCTTCCCACTCTGCTGTCTGCAGGGGCACAAGCTCCTGCAGTGGGCAGACTGACATTCAAGCCCTTTGAATATCGCTTTTAAACCACAGCATTTAAAAAACAAAACAAACAAACAACAAAAACAAAACCAAAAAAGCAATCCTGAGTATGTTATGTGGGTGCCAGAACCATGGTTTGCAAAGAACAGAACCAGAACTTTTCCCTTCTGCTCACCTAGGGCTTGTAGAAGCCTTCTTAACACACCTGCAGACATGCACATGGCCCATGGGAGAGAGACGTTCTAAGCATCAGCGGTCCATGGTCAGAGAAGTATTTTTACAATGTTGTTACCCTGCTTGAGGAACATGCAGTGTTCACCTCTGCTACATCAATGACTTGGCAGAGTTACAGGTGATCATCATTACAGGATGTATGCAAAAAGAAATCCAGCTTTTTGACAAAAGTAACTAAAAGAAACCTTTAGTCAGCACTGCATAGTACTGCACTATGGCCACCCAGTTATGGTTCTTTCAAAGAGGATTTGTATGTGCCTGATGTGCAGGTACCACTCGCTCGTATCTGCATTGTGCACATCTTTTATTTGTAACTGCAAACTAAGCAGCCCATTAAATTTTTCTCTTTCTATAGAGACACTTTATTAAGGCATGTTAGCAACAGGAAAATATAACTTTCCCCTGCTTGATGAGCAGAATGTGAACTGTTAGTCCCCAACTAGACTCCATAGAAGGCTGCTGTCATCAAAGGGGAAAGACGAGAACATTTAGGAAAATGCCAATGCTCAGAAATGGTTTAATTGAAATTTTGATCTCTTTCCCTTTCAAAAGCTCTCACTAGAGCAATTAGTAGCCTCTTAAAACAAATAAAAGAAAAAGAGAAAGAAAAAATGAAGGCTGACCACATCAAGGAGACAGAGGAATCCATGATGGAGTTTGGTAATGAAACTTAGTTATATTTATGCTGAGTCTCCATGGGGCAAATAGAAAGCTTTATTCTGCAGAACAGTAAATTTAACAACCTCCGCAACACTAAATTCACTTAATTAGAAGTCTGTATTTCACGGCTGCAATCACAGGCCAGTTCATGTGCATTCTTACCCGGTTCCCAGTCTCCTCAGCTCACTGTCCCATTGCAGGTTCTCATTAATTCAGATGTGCAATATGGCAAACGCAAYCCATGCAGCAGCCCTCCCCCACTTGCATATTTTCTTGAGCTTCTCTAGACTATATTCATGAAAAATGATTTACAAAATACAAATAGATTTTGGCATGAAGTAAGCTTAAATTGACTGCTTTCTATCAGGAATTAATATTAACCAGAGCTTGTCAGTTACTAAATATTTATTTTAGGAATACATACAGCCTCTGCTTTCATGTAGGTTAAGCTGTAATCTTTGGCTTGTCAGTTCCAGGATATAGCAGTGGATAAATCATGCACTCTTGAACTGATAGATGTCAGAGCCGTTGTATACAAATGGAGGGATATGTCAATGAACACCCTAGTTTAGGTTACATTTACTATAAACATTGACATTCCTTTGCAATGAGACCATTTGCTGGCTAAGCAGTCGCAGCTTCACAGGATTTGATGCTTTTGTGCTCAATCAGGTTCTAATGATTTCAGATGTTTGCAATTAATGAACCATTAGATTAATTGGTCAAGTACGGAAAGACTGGCTTAAGAATTGGGTCAGAACCACGGACGAGCTGTTACCTGACTTGACAGCGATCACCAGAGGCAAAACAGTGCGAAATTGAATTAATGATTTTTTCACTCTCCCTTTCACTTTTGGCGAAAATTAGCACTGGACCTATGTTTAAAGTGAGAGAACACCAGAAGTGTTAAGGGTGGGAGTGAAAACAAAGCGTTYGCCTTGCTCTTCGTCTTTGTTAAAGCGGGTTCTTGGCCTCCACCACGTGGACTCTCCGCTGAATATAAAGAAGCTACTGTATTTCTTTTGGATCCTCCAAATCCCCCACAAAGCTCCTCTTCCAAAGTCAATGTATAATATTAATTATGTACCACACAGGGCACCTTAGTAAGATGATTAAATGTACTTCAGAACCACTGAAATAAATAAGCCTAGCATCAATATATGATCATGTAGGCTTGGTGGAAACCCCAGGGCAGCCATCCTTTAGCTGGTGTGCATAAGGATGGTTACTCCCAGTAGGTTGCTGGTGCTTAAATTCTGACAGTGTGACAAGTTATCACAATGAGATGAGGGCAGTTTAGCTGAATCTGTAATTTCTAAGAGTAAAATTAACCCTGGATGTACAACATATTTCTGACCATTTTCTCTCCTGGAAGGGGTATTCAAAGGAGGTTTGTATAACTTCATGATGCAATACTTGAGAAATCAAGTGTATGCATGGTCTGCCTTATGTGCCTTTTATTCAAGACTCTAATGATAAATTCTTAGAGGAAAAGGAATGGAGTACAGCAACATATGAACTAGATCAAACAAACCTGGGCTCAAAGGCAACAGGAACACGTTGCACACTAAAAATAGTGGAGTGTACTGCTAGTATTTCTTTCTTTCTTGTAGTTCTGCATTACCATGAACCTGAGTTCATGACTGCAGC
Organism: Nothoprocta perdicaria; assembly: GCF_003342845.1. Lineage (NCBI taxonomy): Eukaryota > Metazoa > Chordata > Aves > Tinamiformes > Tinamidae > Nothoprocta > Nothoprocta perdicaria. Next base: position 6,415,163 of record NW_020455532.1, read on the forward strand.
AGGCTGAACAGCAGGAGTGCTGTTTTTCCCACTCTTCCACTACCTAAAATAAAAATAAAAACAAACAAACCCAGCTTTGTTATTATTTCATTCAGAAATACAGTTATTCTGGACCTTCTTGTCCTTTTATTTTCCTAAATTTTACACACTGCAAGTAAATTCTGAAACACGTTACGCAATTTTTGAGTTTTATGGGAAGTTGACAAGGTTATTGGTGAATGAAAAGATGAATTCTGCATTAAAGACTTTTWAAAAATATCTGTGTATTTGTATAAATTCTAACTCTGTTCAACACAATCTCTTTTTGAATGTGAAGGAGAAAAAATAAAAAAGCTCAGGACTTGCAATTTTTTTGCAAAGGAAGTGTCGCATTGATTTGTGAATAGTAAGTCTAAGATTAGTGCCATAACCTTAATGTTACATATAATCACACATTTCCTCTTTTTTTTTTTTTTACCTATGCCSCATTTATGTAATTAAAAGTCCAATGTATATACAATTTTTATATTTTTCTCCCAGAATTTGACATTGTACCTGTAGTAAATAGATCTGGCAAAACAAGCAGACAAAAAGAGCTYTCAAAATTTCACAGAATTATCTCATAATAAAAGAGACTGACACAGTCAACCGGTCAACTGGAGGCCTTTCACTAACATTAAGAGCTTTGCAACAGAAAAATAGAGATTTTAACATGTGTAAGCCATGAGATCTATAAATCAATCAATCCTGACATTTGGAATAGGTATACTTAGAGCAAGGGAACTTCATTCCATAATTCTGTCTTCCCCAATAGCCTCTCTGTACCTGGAAAAGCAGGGAGAAAATGCAAAACATTGAGATAGAATCTCATCCCTTACATGAAAAAGAAAGAATATAAATGTGAATCATTAAAAGGCAAAAACAAAAACAAAACCTCCAAAGGCACTGTAAATAAACCCCTGTAATTATGCATCACAAAAAGTCAACTGCAAATGGTTCAGTAATCTCATTACCAAGCTTACTAATAATCATTGCAATATTCTCCATCTCCCCTAAGATAATGAGCAGCACTGTGGATGTTGTAAAAATAAATAAATAAACACACAAGCAACAATTTCTCATCTAAATATTTAACAAAATGAATGGGCTTGCCTAAAGGTTTGAGATTGAACCCCAGTGTAGCAAGTTTTTAATGTGCAATATTTTCCTTGTTTTAAAGGGGCAAAGAACTCAGCTTAGCTGAGAATGAAGTTCATATTAAATGTTTTCAAGGCAACCTAAAAATAAAGAAATAAAACATTTTTAAATATTTCAATACTACAAAATTAGCCTAAGTTAAAGGCAACAATTAGTAAACAACTTTGTCATATTCAGAACAGTATCTTTGCCATTAACATTTCTGTAGTTCCCCAATTACATTATAAATCAAAAGTAATACAAACAGAMAATGTAATAATGAGAACACATAGACTGCATCAAAAATTAAGATAGCGGCTTTTGCTGCACTCTTGGATCATTCTGTTAACTTGCCCTAGTTTACTTTGCTGGCAGCTGGAGGATCGGCAGAGTAAGTGAGGTTACGCCTAGCTGAAAAACTCCTAAAATTTGATCTGAAAAATCTTCTGAAAGGCTAAGGCATTTTTTTTCTGAAGCATGTGGCACGGCTATTTTACACCCCAAACACCATCATCTACCATAAGTAGGGAATTAACAGGGATATCAAGTTGCATTAAGACTAAGCAATATGTCGAGGTAAGGAACGGCTGCCTCTTTGGTCAACTACCCAACGCTTGGGTCGTGCCTGCCCTGTCCATCCGATGGGCCGACATCTCCTCCTCCACCATCTTCGTGCAGGATCAACGTGACCCTGTCTGTTCTCAACTTCCTCTTGCAGAAGAGGAAACCAAATCAGCCCTTCTCCTGGGGAGATGTGGAGCGTGTTTTCCAGTGAGACCCCGCATATCCACTTGCTACACCAGGGTCCTCTGAAAATACAGGGACCAGATGATTATAAAAATGACTGCAAAAGGTTGTGGCAGCTATGAGTACAAGTGGCACCACAAAAGAGAGAAGTAACAGACTTTGCAGACAGAGGCAGAGCTAAAGGGGCAGAATTGGAGGCTTTAGATGCAGGACGGGGATAAAAAAATATATCTTTATAGTTTTAAAGCACATCAGCTCCATCAGAGGTGCACTTCCACATGAGAGGAAGGCACAGAGTGTGAATAGAAACCATAAGGATGTTAAAGTAAATGCAATTAACTATCGGTGTTTATCTTAATGCATACTCATCTGTCTTTAAAAAAATCACTGCACTAGGTGGGAAAGGAGACTAAATTATGTATTGTGCCTTTAGTACTTTCTTCAGTTAAATACCATAACAATATTTTCAAGGTTACTGTTAAAATAACAGGGTTGTCCAGTGGAATTTATCCCCACTGGTGTTTGTGTACTGTATATATTTATACCTCATGAGCAGCCCATAAATTCTCCTCATAAACGCTGTTATCTCCACCGCTAGCAGTTTCTCATTTTTATGGTGGTATAACTTTAAGGTGTGGTATATGTACCATTATACCTCATTCCCTACAGCTTCTGCTGCCCYATTAGGCTGTGATACTGAGGGCCGCCGAGGCCTCTGCTCCCACCAGCATCACTTGGTGCCTCCTTGTTCTTCAGCCGATTGCAACGAGATGCCCTGCAGGAAGGATCCTCACAGCCCCCATGTACCATCCTATCTCCTATTTTATTTTTTATTTTTTTCTAAAATCAGGCTAAGAGGAGAGACCTAAGAAAGCCCATCACCAACCCTTTCTTCTAGAGAGAGTCAACTGCATTCACAAGAACATAGTTTTCTTAGAGAGAAATATATATATATATATATA
>NW_020455532.1:6418100-6550490 GCF_003342845.1 Nothoprocta perdicaria
AAAAAAAAAAAAAAAAAAAAAAAAAAAAAAAAAAAAAAAGGAAAAAAGCATGCTCATGCACACGGTTGCATTAAAGTGTGCATGCATCATCGCAGGCTGAGGAGGACTGGAAGCCTCTCTGGGCATCAATCTGCCAGGGCATCCGTGCCCTGCGTGATGATGAGCACTGTGGCACACTGTGTTTGTGTGCCGTCCACGTCCATCTGTCCTCAAGTTCGGTGCTGCGAACTCCAGACTTCTGAATCTGAACTCAAATGTTGTTTTCTCCAATTTTCTTTCCTTTTATGACCTTTTTCTGTTGCTACCTTGATTTATGGTCATTTGTGTGATTGCATTGCTTTGCTTTATGGCAGTTTATGTCATTCTGGTCTTGTCATAAATGACTACCATAAAGTGAGGTAAAATATCATAAAACATTAGTGAGTCACTGATATTCAAGGTTCTGGAGTACAAGCACTGACAGGTAGCAAGCAGAGAAGAGCGGTGCTGCGTGAGGGATGTATCACCGTGAATCCACGTGTGTGCTGGGAGCTGCACGAACAAATGCCACTGTGACTTCACTTGTCAGGGGAAACAATTTAAAAGGGCAACACTGAGTTATTTTTATAAGTTTAAAAATCTTACATTCCTCAAGTTTTTTTTTTTTTTAATAAAATTCTTGGAAAATGGAAGTTAATTTGTTTCTCTATACAATTTTCTCCTCTTTCTCTCTACAAGGTTATTTATGGGTTAATTATAACAATGAAAAGTCCGAGTGTTGGGAGGAAAAAAAAAATCAGATTGCTTCTGTAAAATGGTCCTTCTTGCTCATTTGTCCATCTTTGTTCATCATAGCACTTATTAGCACTAAGTTTTGCATGATGGGTTGGTTTTACTGCAATTGCTGGAAGGTTCTTACAGGGATACTCAGAAATCCTAAGTTGTATATTTTGATGTATTCTACGAAATTAAAAAAAGTGGGGAAAAAAAACATGAAGGAATCCACCCACACTTTTTATCCAAAAACTTTACTCTCTTTCTTGGTTTAGGAATATAATCAATTGCAGTGCATACTTTCCAACTACATGGAAAAACAAAGTGAAAATAAAACTCTTTTGCCACTGATGCCTGTCTTATGAATCCTTTATGCATTAAGAATCAATGATCTCTGTTTCCAGTATAAATTCCTACCATCAGCTGCTGTTATTTTATAGGATAACTTAGCTCAAGGAGGAAAATGGGTATTTGCTGAATTTTAAATAGGGAACAGATTACCATCAAGATATATGAAGGTACCAGTTTGTTTTTCTTATATGAATAGAAAAACAGTTAGGATTTTTAATGACTTTTTAACTTTCTGCTATTACTTGAAAAATAAAAGACCTATCATCTCTAAATCTACTTATCTATAGTGACATTCCTGTATTTATTGGACTAGTCTGGATGCTTTGGGAGAAAAACAAATATTTTTAATGCAGGAATTTTTGTTTTTTGAACACTGCACTTGCACTGTCTTATATATATTGTTGTGTCTAATGTTCAACACTGAGTTATAGCTTCACTGAGTTCAGCCACAAAGGAAAAATAAAACCCCGATTTCCCTCCAGAGGGTCAGGCTTAATTGTGTTTAACCTAAGTCCTCCCCCATTTCTTAGCTCTGCAATAGTTTCTTTATTGTTTTCTAAAGGAAGGGGAAGTTAAGATGGTTCCACTCAGTTGGTCGAGATACCAGGGACCTCACTGCACTCTCCAATGATCTCCTTTATTCCAGTCTTAATGGGCTTGGCCTTTTGCAAACACATTTATCTTAAACCCTCCACTTGATTTCAACCTGTTGGGCTGCTCAGGCAATCGAGTCCATCAGTTGCCTAAAGCCCCACAGGGGTCATGGGGACCAGGCWATGCCATGTGCCGACTCAAGGGTTGGCCAAGACTATCTTTTAGTGGGACTAACAGAAGAAAACATAGTCATACCTGGGAAGTGAGACACAAGTGTAGGGAAATATCCTGGAACTAACTCAATTTGGAGATATACTTCCAAAGGGACCCTGTCACCCTATGTGCATAAACCAAATGGGAAGCAACACCATCCGGTAYTGCTCATCAGATCATGAAAAGATGCATATCCGTGTTAGAGATGGGAAGAGAAGAAGACAAAAGAATGCGCATCTTCAACACATAGACAGCTATAGAGTTGCAGGAACAAGAGCTTCATATGCAATTTTCCAAGCACRGTTCTAAAAATCCAGACTTTACTTTCTAATCAGTAAGAAAAGATGTAAGAATAGATCAGAAAAATTGCAAAGTCCTAAAAGTGGCAAATGAGAACAGAGCTAGAAAATATTTAACCCACCAGCCAAATGCAGATATGCATCACCTGAAACTACACACTGCTTTTGGCAGCACCTTTTTCCTGCTCTGAGTTTTAGAGTGATGGAGAGCTGCCTTGGGAGACGCTGGAATGGGAATTGAGCGTCCCCCTTGCTACTGAAGAGCAGCTGAGGGTGCTCTCGGCCAGCTTCTCCACAGCTCATCTCCCCCAGGAAATTCCTGCAGAAAAACTGCACGTCCCTGTCACGGCTGCGGCTTGCACAGTTATACCTGCACTCGGGGCAATTCATTTCATTGACACCAGCGCTTATGGCACAGGGTTGGTGTCCTGTCCCCTCTGAAGGCAAGGACAAAGATCCCGCCACCTTCAAGGATGACAGGATTAGATGTCCCTGTCCTTAACAGCTCAAAACTGCCGCGCTCAGCACCGCAGCCCAGCACAGAGCAACCTGAAAGCGGTTATGGTTGCACACATAACTGAAAGGAAACATCCCTGATGGCAAAACGGAACTGGATTTTTTTGAGAGGGATACATTTTAGGCATTGACTCTGCATAGGAATACCTGGCAATGGCTGTGAAATCATCAATTAATTTGGGCCTCCCTGAATTTGGGAAGTGCTGCTGCAGCGCTGCGTATAATCAGCTTGTATGAGACTATCTTCAAATAGCAGGTGATGAGTCACCAGCTTCCAGACTGACATTTTCTTACAGAGGAAGAATGTTCTCCCTTGAAATACTTTTTGAAAAATAAAAGGTCCTCCCAGATTTTTCCCAAGTCAACTAATCATCTTCCACTAAATATCAGCTGAGTTGTATGGGCACATACATGGAAACACCTAAAATTTTCACCAGTATTAACTGCTCATTCAACGCAGCAAATGCTGCAAATGCAGCAAATGATTAAAATTACCAGAAAAATCTTAGCTAAATAAACATAATTTACCATTAATTTTTTAAGTATGGAACTTATAAGATGAACAGTAGGATGGTCAAAATTTCYTTTGATCAACTTTCAGAATCCCTGGAAATAGAGACTCTCTTGAACATACTCTCAATATTTTTGAGGAAAAACTACTGAGATATTTTATTTCAACTGAGTTGCAGTCCTTCACTTCTGCTCTCCTGTTTTGGTAGAGTTAAAAGATATTTTCACCAAAACAAATTTTTACATAAATTCAGATATATCAGATAACAGAATTCTCATCAGAACAAAAACAGTAAAAATATCATAACCAATATTCATCTGAAACTTCTGCTTTAGGATTTTGAAAGATCAGCACAATTTCATTCTCGTTAATCAACTAAGAAATAAAATAGCTTAAGCAAGATGCTGAAAAATCCTTTGATATCAACTAAGCATAGATAGTAAAAGAAAAAGAGGCCATGGCACAAAAAATAAAGAAATAAAGTGCACCATCTTTACCTGTGCAATGATCTAAATCTAGCACGAAAAGAATAAATCAGAAAAGTCTTCTGTTTCTTTGCTTTGTTGTAACATGAAAGCGAATGCACGCTCACCCAAGCACAAAGAAGTCACTGGCTTAGCATGAGGAGGACACTCTGCATGATCTATTCCAAGCTTCCTTACAATTATTGTGACTAAAGGCTGGGAAAATTAGCACAACTGAGACCAAGTGATAAATAATGCTTAAGCATAGCTGCTTCTTGCTTTAAGGAGACAGACTAAAGAGTTAATAATGCCTCTGATCATCTTTTAATAGCTTCGAGATGCTTTCACACAATAAATAGACCTGTTGTGAAAATACTTGAGAACACACAGGCAAATACCACGTGCATTGTGCCCTTTAAGATGCTTTAAATAGCGCAATCGCAGATTTAAAGATCGTAATTGATTTAAAGTGGTGGTGAAATGTAAAATTTTATATGATGCATGAAACCTCTTAAGGCTTTAAAACCACAATTATCTCTGTCAGTCTCATATTGCACCCCAAAGCTTCTCTTTTAATGATTCAGACATTATAGAAACCAAATGCAAAGCTCATGTGGACTGCCAAATGAAATGCAAAGAGAAAAACCATACGGTTCTGTACCTTTAGGAAGAAGAGCCAGCATCCGAGTTTGGCTGAACTCTGCATCGCAAGCCCCTCAAAACTGTCAAGTAAATAACAAGCAGGTATGCTCTATATTAAAGATGTTCACACTATTTTACCATATTGGTTCATGTACAGCAGTCTGAAACGTTAACAGATCCTGTATGTTACAAACCTTTGCTGCTTGTTTACATTAAAATGTGCACTGTTATGGGTATCCAAAGCAGAGATCAGACTTTAGTAAAGAATTCAGAGAAGCTTCTCAGTGTCAGAGAAGCTAATTAATTATTCACTTCCGTATTGGCAAAGAATCCTCTGCATATTTCCAGTGTCTATCACATTTATACATAAAACAGCCACCCGATGCATGTGACCTACAAAATCTATCTTGTCTCTGCTTCCTCCTGCACCTCTGTCACGCAGCCGTGCAAATGTGAGGCTTGGGTCCCTGCCTGCCATGCAGATCTCTCTCTGTCTCTCTCCTCTATAGATGAATTTCAACAGTGTGAGTGCATCCAAAACAGAAAACAAAATTCAGCCACAGAAGGAAAACAAAGTTTTGGCCTGCTGAAAAAACAAAGCTGCTTCCAAGCTCCAAGATGGGATGTCTCACTGACAACAGCATTAAAACCAAAGCTCTTGATGGAGTTAAACACTGTATGATGACTCCTGACATAAGAATTTGATATTGGTTATAGCCTCCAAAACTGATTACTTCCAAACAACAACAKAAAACAAGGTATAAATAGTGAGAGAGGACATTAACCTGAGATCATTTCAGTTTATCTGACCCATATTTGGAACCTTAAATTGATTTAACATAGCACAGCTCTGTTAAATAAATGAACAAGAAAAATTCTTCTGCAGCCTGCTGTTTGCATTCCTGCAGATGTCAGTGCTGATACCATCTCCCAAACAATGAAGTAAACAATTAAGAACTTCTTTTAATTTCTGCTGCTGTAGGAATCCAGCAAAAAAMCAAACAAAACCTCTTAGCAAATCAATGAATTAAAAATGGATAGAATCACGAAGTAAAGCAATTGCATTTTCAATCTAAGAGGATATTACCAACAATGGGTAGTTAAAAATGGAATTAACAACTAATAAAAGTGGTGAAGCATATCTTTTTAAAGACCAGTTTTCAAGGCTTCCCATTAAAGTAACTTTAGTCCCAAACCCCTAGGTAATGCAATGAACAGTATTCTTTGTGGGCTACTGGGGGCCAATTACCTTTGCCTCTGTATTTATGAGTCCCCATTGCCAGGGGGACAGGTACCAAGTTTATTTTGGTGACGTGGGTTTCATAGAAAGTTATGCATCAAAGTAAAGGCTTGATATATCATCTGACATTTTTTCCCCAGTTGACAGAGGAAATGTGGCACATTTAGCAGGCATCATGACCTCAGCGAGCGGACAGACACGTCCAGGCTGCTGGGAAACAGCATCGTTAGAGCAGCAGAAAAATCAGCAATTAATACAAGGTGAGAATGATTTGCTACAGAAATTCTGTTTACGTTTTACAATTTTTAAGGTATTGGAAGAAAACACTTTCTTATTTATGATACTTATATGGCTGGCACAAATAAGCTCATCTATAATACTCATTGGAACACAGAGCTTTTTTTTCTTAGAAGGTACATTAAAAACAATATAGAAAGTTGTGTTTTCATAGCCCCCCCCCCACACACACATGGAGAGGTATTGGCCTTGTATGTTAACTGGAAAGCAAACAGTAGTTGAGAAAGTGAAACACTTCTGATCATTTCAGAGAAAAAGAAAATTAATGCCAATGATTATTGACCAGACTGCAAGCCACATTTATTAATTTTCTCGCGCTGACACACTTACACTCCTATTGGTTTAGGTTCCAAGGTAAGCGAAAGGTTGTTTTTCTTTTTCTCCATGTATGTCTTTTTTTTCARACAGCACAATTGCAAAATAAAAAGGAATCCTGTAAAATGTTACTGCCCCTGTATGAAAACTGGGGTACTAAAGAAGTGTGTGGGGGGCTGGAAGAGGCAATGACAGAGCACAAACACATGCGTCCACCTGAACACGCGAGACAGCAGAAGAAATTGTGTGTTCACAGAGTAGGCTGGCAAGCGAGGAATTTAAATTTTAAAAACATGGAGACAACTTTGCCATTCTCACTGTTCACATGCTGCAGCCTCAAGAAAAGTTTCTGTCAAATTAAAAATAAATCATGAAAATATATGTTAGCAGGAAATTAGGGAAAAGCTTACGGGTGAAGGAGGAGATGGAAACGTTGTGCTTCTCTGCTGATCCTACTCCCTAAATTACTATTGTCTTCATCTAAGAGGAGTCCTCGTTCTGCTTGTGCACAGAGTGGCTGATGATTCTCCTCCRGATAATAATTAAAAACAGCAAAATTCCTATTGTGAACTGATTATTTGGCACTTTAGCCACTGCAGCTAATGCTGTAATGGGGACACGCACCCCCATAAAACGAAGAGTTTCAAGGGAAGAAACTCTGCCTGGGGACCACATTCTCGCCTCACATTAAAAGGCGTTAATCTGAATTAACTGAAGTCAGTGAAGCGAGGGTAACTTGCATCCTGATGAAAACAGCATCTGACCCGTGGGCGTTATTTCYGCTTTGCACCACATGCCCCTGGGGCCCCAGTTCTCAGTGCCCAGGGTCCCCAGTCTGGCTCAGGTACCGCCGCCTGCCTGCGAGCGGGAGCCTGGCGTGTCCAGAGCCTCGGGAAGCAGCAGCCTCTGCCAAAGCGGAGCAGGAAAGACCAGGCTGGTTCCACCTGAGCAGGACACCTGAAGGGAAGGCAAGCATGGGAAACACAGGCTCTTATTGGCATGACTAGCACACTACTTGCMATAGAAGCAAAAARGGAAACAAAAATTCATTTTTTGGCTTCTTAGGGCTATAAGCCATAGGGTTTTCTTATGGCTATAAGCCTTTGGTCAAGGTTTTCAGAAAAACCTCCTCCAGCAGCTTGCCCGCTATGTTCTCCTACCCTCTACCACCCTGTCATCCAGCTCTGAGTGCTGCACATGATTTACCAGACCCYACCTGTCTAAATGATGAAAATGAGAAAGCTTTTACCAACTATGTATATCACAGAAATGTAACTATTACATACATTGCGCTGAATGTTTTTTATCCAGCTAAATACAGGAGGACCATTAATACGAATACTAAGTACAAGGGTCTGCTTGAAAATCCACAAGATGAATAACAAATCATAATACTGGCAAAGTCAAAACAGCCCTGCAAAGCATTCTTTTCCAGAGGCCTTTGAAGATACTAGTGGGTAGCTGATAGCTGATTTAAAGTCCAGTATGAACAAGATCTATGGGGCTGTGGAATAATATATGGAGGACAGAAAAGGAAACTCCACTTTTYAAAAGTGGTCTTGAAAAGAAAGTCTAGAAAATATATTGTAAGAAACAACCTTGCATTAGGTTGGTAACTGTGAAGGTAAAACCTAAAAAGCTTTTTCTTCTCCTAAATAAAATCCATGAAATTCAGGCCTCTTTAAATTGAATGGGAGTTTTCACATTTATTTAATCAAGATCAAAACTTGATTTTATAATTTAGTGTTGTCTTAGTGAAAGAATGTGGTGACCCAGCTGACTTCAAAGAAGAAGATCTGTTTTAACAAATTATAAATAAATGTAACTAAATACATACTTTAGAAGAACATTCTGAAAATATTTGGAATGTCTCAGCTGTCGCTGGTATCTGAAATAGAAACCAAGCCTGTTGTAATTTTCTTTCCCAATTTTCTACCTTTTTGGTCACTTCATATATGAACTAGGAGAAAAGGTTATTCAGCACTTCTGGTTCTTAAGTTATTGAAGTTTCATTGTATGTAGACTCGAAGTTAGAGGAAAACACTGAACCAAGTAAAATATCTTTTGACAATGTTGGGACAACAGAGTGAACCTGTCTCCTGCAGCTGATGCCATGGAAGCACCTAATCATTAGTTATCAAGAGCACGTAAAATTATTGCCATTTTGTGTGGCAATAGTTAAAATATACAATATTTTATACGATAAATAACGTATAGAGAATAAACAAAAATACTGCAGAAGATCAAGGTGATACACGATGGCCTAACCTCCCCCAGCTCTGTTGGGGCTGAGCACATATCCTCCAGCTCAGATCCAACTTAAAGCCTTTGCCATCATCATGAGGAACCAAGAGCTCACTCTGTCCCAAGTCCCAGTTTGAAAGCTTTTCAACGTGTGTTTTGATACCTGTGTAGTTCAGGCAGCTTAGCTATACTCTTTTGGTGCATCTTTGGGTCTAACAGCACTTAAAAGAGAGCGCTCCCCAAAACCTTTCCTCTAGACTATTTCGTTCAGTTGAACTACYGCTTGGTCACCTGTCCTCAGGCCAAGTTTCCTCTTCAAAAGACTGCATAAAGGGGAGCTTCTTCTACCCTTTCTACATATACCAAGACCTGTCCTAAACTTAGCTGCTTAGCCTATACTCAGAGTCCAYCTCTTTTCCTTCAAATGATGGTTTTTAAGGCTACAAGGGGAACAGGAACCTGCCTAAACTGCAGGCCAATCCACTTAATAGGAAGTGCTCCTGGGAAAAAAAAACAGTATTCTGACCCTATTTATGAYTTCCTATGGCAATGTCCTTGAAGGGAGGTAAAGCTGGGCTAAAAGTTTGTGGCTCGCTCTGGCCACTGACCCAGCTCATGCACAGTACCGCCGCAACAGGAATCAGATTCCAAGCATTTGGCTGCTTTAATACTAGGTCTTTTAGGTTGCGAATGGAACAGATTTTTATTTAAACCCCCATCTAAGAGCGTCATTATCCACAAATCTGCTCATAAATGTTTTGGCAACTGACAAAAAAAATTAACTTCAGAAGAGGAAGCCATTAGGATGAAAACATTTCAAATCATGTCATTCATCAGATCTCTGCTCATCCAACAAAACTTGCTTTTGTTACAGGCAATTGTGGTGCTTAATCTCTGTACTTTTCAGCAACACATTTTTCCGATTAAAAAAACATAATCATCCTGGCAGTAGTTAGGATGGAAAAGACCTATTAGTTCACTAAGCCTAGCCCCTTTCCGTAGCGGAATATAATCCCTAGCAGGGAATATTTCAGATATTAAATTGATCCAAAGCTTAGGGTTTTTAGCCAAGCGACTGACTACAGAAATCCTTGTGCAGGTGTCAAAACATTCTGAATTTATAAAGAGCAAGAGGGCTGGGTGTTGTGTACCCCCCGTTTGCACAGCCATCCATCAGGATGGGTGCAAAGTGGCCACACGACTGATGCTCAGTCACTGCTTCAGGGACACCTCCTCATGATGCTGGGAAAAGGTGCAGGAAGCTCCTTGAGGAGCTTCCTTGAGGAGGAAAGCAGTGTGGCCATGGGGCTCAGCTCTGTGCAGGGGTCAGGGACAGCCAGGTGCCCCGGGCTGGAGCTGTGCCAGAGCAGAGCAGATAATAATAAATAACTATAATGCAGTGTTATTATGCAGTACTACCCTGAATGCAGGCACCTTGCTGGAGCTGCAAAGTAATACTGAGAGGTTCCACAGTTTTAATCCTTCCCACCCACCGCTTTTTATTTTTTCCCCCTTTCCTTCTTATTTTCCAAGGTACAATGTGCTTTGCTCTGCAGGAACTTCTCTTTGCAGTCCCCCATTGCCTGACTATCACTCTCAAGTGCCCACTTCATGTTCACCTTTGTCTCCACTCTCCCTCCCACTAATCACGTTCAGCAGCACATGCAACAACTGTCCCAGCCTCCAGGTGCATCCCAATCTTCCTGGCTGTCCCTGCCTCCTGCGTCCATTCCAGCCTCCCTGGCTGTCCCGACCTCAGTGTCCATCCTGATCTCCCCATTTGCTCCCAGCCATTGAGGAGGAGACCCTGCTGCTACCATGACATTGGCAGGAACTCGCCTGAAGCACAGAGGGGGCYGATGAAATCTCCTTTTAATTAAAAGGGCTGAAAAAAAATGGAATAAAAGGAAAAATAAAGAATCTCCTCTTTGCTTGGAATCATTACAGTCAAAGAAATTTATAAGGAGGCTATTTGCTGCTAGCCTCCATCTCAGTAAATCCATCAGCAGTGAAAGACTGTTCATGACCTCCACTCACCCTTTTTAATTTAGGCATCTCGATGTGGATATGCTCCTTTAAACATCTACAAGAGCTTCCCTTTCACCTTAACATTCTTGTATAATGGTTTCTGTACAATTAAGGCATTATGAAGGCCCACATGAATGTGTCATTGTTAAATTTATTGTGCGTATATATCAATACCACTCAAAAGATTGTGCCATAAGTTTTGTTCGAAATACGAGCGCTTTTGCACAGATAGCACAGTCATTTCAGTACTGCTTGCARTTAAGTCATGCTCATAAAAACAACAAAAAACAAGAAAACACTCAGAAAAACAGCCAAATGGGGGAAAAAAAGAAAGAAAAAAGAAACTAAATCCACCTACAGTACAAATACAACAGCTTTGGTTATTTTAAAGTTTCAGCAGAAGATTATTACATTCCAGTATACATTCCTGCTACGTGAAAGCTAACCATATTCGTTTTATTAGATACATTAAAATCTGTGTTTAAGAAAAAGAAAAACAGGAACCTGACTATTCTCCTCTGCCACCCACATTCGATTTCCAAAGCTGCCTCCTCCAGCTTCTTTGCTTTTTGGCTGCTAACACGAGAGAAAGGATTCAGCCTCTGAATTTCTTGCATATAGGTGGCCCCCACACAAAACATCACTGAAGTCAATAAACCTTCACAAAAGTGGGGGATTTGCCCATGCATTGTAATTTATAGGATTAGGGAGCGCAGTCTGCTTTGACACCTTTGGAAAGAAAGAGAAAGACTTCCATCGACTCCAGTGAATGTTTGTTCAGACCTCAAGCATTGCAAGAAAATACAAGGTAATTTTACAAGCCTGCATGAATCAATTCGCCTAAAAAACATTAAGAATTCAGTGATATGAAATTTATTCATATTTTCTAATTATATAGTAAATATAGATCAGTTTTATTTCCGGTTCCAAAAGCTGTTTAATATAATCATTTTAGAATTTAATACAATTATTAGAAGAAAGATTATGTGGTATTAATATATCTACCTGGCTATATATTTTTTTTTAATTTGGGAAGTTGCAATCAGGAATGGAAAGCTGGAAACTTAACAGCWATATTGAAGATGATCAGAAGAGTTCTTTCCATAAAGGTTAACAACAGATAATTACTTTCTCAGGAAATCGCTAAAATGACATGATTTTTCTGCTTTGTTTTCACTGAAATTTTATGATGCTCTTTTCTTGCCACTTGGAAATGAAACAAATGAGGTTAGATGGCAAAGATTATGCAAGAAATTAGCAATAATGAGTCCAGTAACTAAAAACATTAGTAGAGAAAATTGAGTTGACCTTACTTTTATAATTATTCACTTTCTTAATTGTTTTTTTTTTTTCTGGAATAATTGGAATGAAATTAAATAATACAAAGTACAACCCTCAGATGTGATCCTGTATTTGGCACAGATTAATAACCTTCCCAAATACACAACGCATTGCCCGTTTAGAGGTGACCTCCTGGCAAATACCTGTTCTGAGCTGTGTCCTAGCACAGACACTCCGGGGCAGTGATCCTCCCTCTGTTAACCCTTCGGCATTAATACAAAGTAGTTCCCTTCCAGTCATCAGTCACGTGAGGTTAACATATAGTATATATAGGCATCAATCAGAAGCTAGTACATGAAGTGGACTCGAGTCACAGTCACTCCAGGATCTCTCCAGTTCTGCAACCATTTTCAAAATAACMTGTTTCTTTATCAAGTCTTTGCAGCAAAACCAATGGAGCAAAGTGGAAGTCTACTGACTTATCAGRCCCGATACGGAGCGCACTCCTTTGGCAAACGCCGGAGCCTTCGCCGCTCCCTCCGACAAATCTGAACTCCTGTCCCACCAAGGCCCGGGGAAACAGGGAGCGAGAGTAAGTGCTGCTCTGTATCCACCGATGTTTGCAGAACCCATTCCTGTGCTATCAAGTGATACAGCACGACTGCTGCAGTCGGTTAATAGAAGATAAAAGCTGAATACTGCTCAAGTTCAGGGTTACAGCCTTTAATATTTATACAGCAGACAACTTTGACATTGTGTGCGATCCCTCCCACCTTCTGCGCATTTCTTTTCAGAAAAGCATTCCCTAAGAAGGATTCAGACCACCCAGCATGCCACAGAGCACATTTTTATACGAAGGGCTTTTGCAAAATGACCTAAAATCTTGTAGAGTATTAAAATGCAGAACTCAAAACTTAGGGAAGCTTTCCATTCAGAATTAGATATATTTCTTTATTCTCCCTTTAGTTCTGCAGCTCCATTCATCTGTGCAATRCAGTACTTTACAGATGACAAATACTAAGAAATTACAGTCTCCCAATACTCTTATGAAGTAGGGAAGCATTATTATCAGTACCTTGTCAATGGGAACTCAGGGTACAGCAGCTGAATGCTTTTCCYCAGGTTATAGACAAATTTATGACCGAGTGAGAAATTAAATCTAGAGCTCCCAGATCTAGCCTTTAACTACAGGATAACYCCAAACCAGGTCAAAGAGGTTTAAGGGCTTCATAAAGAAAATGGATCAAACTTGAAGCCATCTGAGCCATCTGTGTTCAGTTTTCTACGTCAACTCCTACCAAGTTTCACATGGGAGATGGGGATTAGCAAACTCCCTCCTCAATTCCATATCCTGCAGAAAAAAAACACAGCCCCGTGAAAGGATGCTGACCCCACTTACGAGTGGCCAAAGGACTTGCCTTGCTCCCCAAATGCCTCTGAAAAGGAACATCTTTTATTTTTTTTCCTACTGCTACACCTATGACACTGGGTTTCCATTTGGAAGGCTCATTCCCTCCATCTAAAATAATGCTAAGCAGAAAACCAAGAGCCTTCAGTATGCTCCAACGAGGGATGAGAGCTGGATGTCTCTGTTAAATCGGAGACAGCTAATTAGAACATGGTTTGCTCCACAGGTTGTCCTTTGGGCAGGACAGAAGGGCAGAAAAGTGCGGAAAAGCCCTTTTCTGGCCACTCTGGCACAGGAATCCCCGGAGCTGCCGGTGCTCTCTCCGTGCAGGCTGCCGCAGCGCTCGGGACGCTGCCTGGGCATCGCCCTTGCCCTGCCGAGCACCCAAGCGCTACCAGCTTCACCTCGGTCCGTGCTTGCCATCCAGCTGGGCCCCAGGGACACCACACTGCACTGGGTATCATGCAGGGACCCTGGCACAAGGGCAGCCAGGGCCACRGCTCATGGCAGTGCCACCCTTGTCACACCACGGGTCTGATGGGCACAGCAACCTGGGAGCCCAGGCACCACGTGCTGCTCCCTCCTGCAATCAAACGTAGCACTCACCTCCCAAATCCCAACAATTAAGGCATGGCTAGGTCTGAGCTACTTATCCTAGGCCACTACAAGGACTAAAGACATCTATAACTAAAAATAAATGTCCATTCTCAACCAGACACTGGAATTTGCTCACCTGTGCCTTTATTTACTGCGGGCATCAGGTAACAACCTGGGGGCATTAACATTTCAATGTATATCCACAAAACATACAAAAAAAAATCCTCCTCATATGGGAAAAGACTTTTTTTTTCTTTTTTTTCCCAAGTCTTAGTCAGAAAACAGAACATAAAAACAGTTTTCATTTCTTAGGTCCTAATTGAGATCGGTGAAACTGTACACATCTCTACCCACATGTGTTATTTCCACAGGCAATCCTTGATCTTTCAATGGTTATTCCCTGCTATACATTTATAATTATGCAGAAATTGAACAAACATAAACCAGCTTATTTAAACAAGGCATTGCACACTTCCTACTGATAACAGACCCATAAAATCTCATTCAGAAATGTGTCATTAAAGTAATAATTGTCCATTCCTATTTATTGCAATAAAAAAGAAAAKGAAAAAAAATAGATTTGAGTCTTATTTCCTGAGAGTTCATCATACTCTGGCATATAACATTTGTGAGTTTTATTCAATTCATTTAAAATGATTTCTAACACACAAGCAGCAAGTTAAGGACTGCAAGGAATTCAAATGATCACTAGGCATGCAAGATTTCTCAAGAGACAGCTTTCAAACCGCAAGTGAGGTATATTTTCCTTTAGGAATTGTACATAAAAAAATTGTATCTAATGACTACATATTTCTCAGAAGAAGACAGCCTGACTCGTGTTGTGAAATCAATTGACTCACATCTCCTTAAAAGAGGTTTTGTTCTTTGCAGAAAATTCAAGTTGGGCCCAATTATAGTCCATTCAACAAATTTCGGTAGCTTTAAGCTGGGTAGAACTGGAGGTGGGAGAATTTTGGTTTATGGCAYGTTGAGACTACATATTAGCAGCTGCCCTCTCCTTTTTCTCCCGTTCACACCAGTACCSACCTTGTCGCTTCCCGAGGAAGGCACAAGTTCCTTCACATTCCTAGAATCTTGCTTACCATTGCCCAGCATGTGATTTCTTGCATCCCTCCTTCTCCATGCTGACACCCATGCAGGTCACTTTCTAAGCTTCATGGTTTCCCTTCACCTGCTGCCTGACTTTATTTTCTCCTTCTACTGCTCCCCATCAGCAGCTTCATCTGTTTTTCTTCCCCAGTTTTCCCCAAAATGCAAATCCAGATCACATAAGACACTATCTCTGCTGCTTCCTCTTAACTAATGACGGTCATCTCCTTTAGCCATTTCTTGCTCATACTAGGTTCGTACTCAATGCTAGACATGGGTAAGTTGATCATTYCACTTACCTTTACTCTTACATATACCTTCTAGTCTTAATTTCAGTGCTTTTCTCCTCCTCCCACYCAGCATTAAATTTACAGCTTATAAACTAAGTAGAGGTGGTTGCTACAAGAAAACTGCTCTTATCTGGCAGCCGTAACAAAAGTTGAAGAGAATGRATATCACTTTTTGCTCTCAGCAAATCAGAATTACTCCGCAATCTTCATTACCTGGGATCATAATTAACCTTTTATTAGTCAGCCYTTATAAAGAACACATCTTCGTTTTCCAAATGAGGCAAAATGCTTCACTGGGTCCCCAGGTTTGATTTACAAGCGGTAACACTGTGGACTCAACAAGCAGAGACTGCTGACTACCGAGAACAATGAACTTGTTAGTTAACAGAATTAACAGAGCGTTGTTTAACTATAATGATAGCAATAAAGCAGGAGATGTGAAGTTGATACAGTCACAACTGAATCGTAATGGATGAGATATTTACAGCAAAGCTGTTAAAACATTGAATAAAATATGGGAAGAGCAAAAGCAGATGTGGTTTTATTCTTTCAAGTTGAAGCTTGCAAAGTATGAGATAGCATGAGTAATAATCACAGGTTCTAGTTCACAATGCATTAATAAATATTGATATGATGCCAGTGCTGAAACTTTCCAGATACTGAAATAAAGTGAGAAAGCACGCTCTTGCATTATGTATTGCTAAGTTTAGATTTTATGGCACACATGGCAGTATATTCATTACAATATTACACACACCCCTACACTGTCACACATACGCACGCACACACTCACATACACCCCCCTCTTTATTTAGGACCTGAACTAGCATTCAATTTGCCCATCTCTAGGTTAGTTTAGGATGTTAGAGCCCCCACTGCTGCAGGTGCATCCCCGTTACAGTGCTGACAAGATGGATCATATAARCACTTGTCATCTATTTTAATGCAAAGTCATCCACCCAAACATAAATGGGAKAAATGTGTATTTCCATGATCTTTCATAGCTACTGACCACACAGATTTAACAGTCTTTTTTCTTTTTCCCCAAAGGGAAGGTATTTCTAGCTAGGAAAAAAAAAAGTTTGCCAAGATGCACCTGGAGACATCAAACATCAAATTTAAGTACTTACAAGCATCCGTGTGGCCCAAAATGCTTTCACTGATCCATCCTCATAATGCTGCTTAAAAAAATACAGCAATGCTCAATTCGTAGATAGGCAACTTGAGCCCAGTGAGCATAAGTCACACACGAAACAGACACAAAAGTAACTGAAGTTGAATCTCTGGAGGTTCAGCTAGTACCTTGCTTATTGCAAGGATAGGAGGCCAACCCTTCCTATCTGCTTCCAGACTTCCCAGTCATCTGGTAAGTACCACATAACAAATAGGATCCACTTATTTCCATCCACTTCGCTTTTGACTGTCTACTCCAGACAAGCATTTGACTTCTTGGGCTGTTTTGCCCAAGTCTGAAAAAGGCRGAAACTAGCAGGAAATCCCTATCATCTCTCCTAGTCACTGTTTCATTTTCTTGGCCACCTCTGCACATTTGCACTACATTTTCCATCAGTCTTTGCTATTCTCCAGACTGTTTCCATACGTYTTCCTTATACTGTATACTTTCTTTTACATCAGTCCACTAAACCTATTCTGAGCATTTGCTTATGTTCTGATCAAACACCAGGCTTCCAGGCGGTAGTTTCAAACACCAATCATAAATCAATATAAAACCAAACAAGAACAACAACAACAAGACTTTTAATCTACATCATTTTCCTTCATAGCCACTCAAATGCATTCGCCCGACATAGCCACGTTGCCAGCTAATATTAAGTTTATACACACTTTTCAGTTCCATACATGGCTTTTTTGTTTTGCTGTAATTCAAATCAGATCATCTGTCTAAATGACTAATTCTCTATGAAGAAAAGAAGCACAAAATTTCCTGATTTCCCCTCTGATTCCACCAAACCTGCTTGCCCTCCCTCCTCTCCTCTGTTCCTGGAGGATGAGACATCACAGTGCCTCTGTGTGCCAAATGTGCATCACCTTGGCACATAATTCCTACAAGCTCAACTCAGAGCAAGAAAACTTGCCGGACAAATTATCCAGCGTTGTACATCAAATTGGTACAAATGAGGCACTGGAATTTCATCACTCTGTAATACTTGGAAAGTCGATGGCAAGCATTTAGCATCACGCGTACCATCATATGCAAGAGATTGCATAACAATTGCTTTTTTCCCTAGAAATTTCCATTTTGGAAACCCCCTTTTGGGAACAATGGCTATAATTTCCCAGTGACTCACTGCTATATTCTGTTCTTTACTAATCACCAGGCTAAATCTGAAAAGGAAGAAAACTATAACACCAAACCTCTCTTCCTTGTATTAAAATCTCTCTCAAAGGATTTTTTTTTTATTTTTATTTTTTATTTCAAACACTGCAGCAGGTTTCTGCTGGAGCTGCTTTATTTTGCCTGCTCAGATGTTAGAAACTCTATACGGTGTATAGCAAGTGAACAGTTCACATATGGCCTGGGACTCTCCTGCAGCTGTAGCCATCCTAATTCAAGAGGCAGGGGCAGGAATGGAGCAAAGCTCCAAACAGAGCTCTCTTCTGATTCCTGTACTATTTAATATGATTTGTTATATACTTCTTGTCTCTTGTTCATACCACTTGGGGCCATCAGAAATGGATTCTGGAAACAGCTCTGTAACAGAATAGTCCAGGGTTTGGTTTCGTGCTTTCCATTTTCTAGGTAACTCCTATCTTCAGAGTATGGGTCCTTACTTAGAACATTTTTTTTTTTTTTTTTGCATGGTTTATATTTTCTTTACACTATTCTGGGTCAAGCCTGATTTCTATAGAAGATATTTGGTATGCGCGGTAGCAGTGGCTTAGGTAGCCCAGAATAGCTGCACTGTACTTGGCAGCCCTACTGCCCTTTTTTCACAATTGTCATTCTCACTTGCTTTCTGGGACATGCACCTTGGCTGAACTACTCAAATTTAGATCCATACCTCAGACACGGCAAGTCCCTACAGCTTCTTCTTCACTCTATGAGTCTTACCTGGAATCCAGCCAGGCTACTAGCCCAGTGTTTATGTGCCTCCAATCCATAATTCTGAAAAAAAAAAAACCCAAAAAACCCTATTTACTTAGGAAAAAATATTACGAGATTAGACAGTAACAGACAGCCCTCCCGACAGACTAGGTCGGGAGGAAATAATAGTTGGGAGCTGCCCTCTGCTGCATTTATAGTTACAGAGAATCACTGCAATAGCTATAGCTGATGCTAATTTTACCAAGTTGTGAAATGAGCAGCACATATATAGCACTGGTGCAAGAAACAATTAACCATACTCATTAATGGTTCAATGGAACAAAAGAGTTCAATTTAACTATGAGATACGAGGTGGTTCTTATGAGCGAAGAGGCTGAGTTTCAGGAAGGATTGCTCCTTATTCTTCATAGAATCTAGGATGATGAAGCACCTGTACTGATGAAGGTCTGCAGGTTTGTCAGACCACAAATAGTAGTAATAACTTCCCACTCAGATAGCATCTTCCCTCAAGCATTATAAAGTTCCTTACAAACTTCCATGAACGTAGCCTAAAAAAACATTCCATTGCAGGTACAGCGCTATTCACCTGCATATAACAAATCAGGAAACAAATCTGACAGAATATCTGAACAAATTGCAACCTGGAGTYTGTTCGCTGCAGCCTGCTGGGGATTGCACGAGGTCAGCCCTGCAACCTTTAGTCTAACCTAGGCCTAAGTCTCACTTTAGGGGTTTTGCAGCACAAAAGAGAATTGCAAGAATGGAGGAAGACTCAGTGCTCACAGTCACTGTGACTGTATCTGCAGTTCAGGAAACTGCAGTCAAGCAACTACTGAGTGTCAGAGGAAAGCAGAGGCTCCCCAGGCCCCACTAGGRCACTTGGCACATTTGTGTCTGGGCAGCTTTTGAAAAACAAAAACTTATTTTCAAAACAGCTCAGTCGTTTCCCCAAATCTTTCTTGAGGCTCTGCACATCCCTAATGCTGTTAGCCATTACTGTGACCCACATCTCTGCAGAATCAAAGCAGTTATTGATGTTAAACTGCACTGCCTGATTTAGATTTCTATGACATATGGACTCCTGTCCACTAGGTACTCAGCTGCAACCACTAAACTCATTTCACTCAGATCTCCACTCCAAATAGAGTATTAGGGATAAACGGTCAGTGCTTTAATGGTCATTTCACACTTCATCATCAAGTCATCCATTCACTGCATGGGCCACTTAAGTCTTCTATTCTGTTCCCTCAAATATATCACAGCAAAAACRAACATGACAAAACAAATGTTGAAAAAAGCAACCTTTGCTTGCTGTTGGTGGGGCATTTTGCGCTAACTAAATGGCCAATCGTCCTATTATCCCCATTTCCTGCAAAATATGCATCTCCAGGACCTTCAGTGCAGCAAAGCAAAGCACTGCTACAGTCATCTTCTGTATGGAGCGCTTCTGTTTTACATACTGACACGCATTTTAACATGAAAAAGGTCAGAGATGGAAACAGCACAGCTTGTTGCTGTGACAGCAGACATTTAACAGAAAGACTTCTGGACACACTACAGTTTAAAATAATTTAGTAAAATAATTGCCATGATTGATTTTTTAGGTCCCTGAGTTCATAGCACACACTTTTGTGTGACAACTCCCTTCAGTGGTGTTTTTCTTTCTGCTTTTTTTTTCCTCCCCAGCAATGACGAGAAATGCATTTCAAATAAGTTCCGGGCTGCTGTCAAAGTTTGATCAGACTCACCAGCTCCCCCATCATTTGCTGGCTAAGAGCAGCGGCCAGAGCAGTCGCCAATTCTTGGCCCAAACAGCTGGTAGCACCAGGCTAGCYGCAAATCTTCTGGTTCAAATGAACTTTTGATAGCCTGCCCTTCTGACAAGCTAAGCCCCGTTTGTGAGGAATTCAGCGCTTGCTTTTGTTGCGAACACAGACGTTGCTACAGCAATGCCACATCAGGACTGCACAATACATCTGCCCCTGAAAATAATTAGTAGAGTTATTACAAGCAAAAGCCAGAAAGGATTACATATGAGGGGGAAAAAGGAACTGTGAGATACCAGAGAAAGAAGCCAAGCTGTTGAAGTTGGGCAAGACACGGAGTTCATTATGTACAACACTACGCAGACACAGACTCACTTATTTTCACTGCTCGCTCACCTACAAACCCAAATCTCATGGAATTTTGGATCTAAACCTCTGCTACAAGCAATGGATAAAGGCAATGCAGGTGCACCTGAAGAGAGATTCGGAGTGAACAGCTCCCCAATAACCTCTTAGTCTTTGTGAGGTGACCTGGTACAATCTCAGAAGACAGCAAAACTTACTCAAAAGCAAGCATTTGATTCAGTGGTTACATGAAATAAGCAGCTGATTCAAAGCTGCAAGGTAGGCTTCACAATCTCTGTTCTCCTCTCCAAAAGGAGGACAATTAGTAGAAGAGATTACCAACTTCAGCATAACCTCCAGAACGGGCAGAATTGGCTGAAATGCCACTCTTGATTGCCTCAGACCTTCCAGTGTCAGCTGGTTATTCCTAGGAAGACCCTGGGAGAGCAGCTACTGAACTGAAGCCTTCCACTCCCAGAAACCTTGGCAAGCCCCAAGCAGACCACATATGAAAAAYAGCATGCTAGGAGAAGCCTTCTGGCTTGCACACATTTGCCATCTTTGAAAAACCACCAGTTTTACCTGAAGCACAGCCCCACATTAGCACAAGACCATGAAGGAATCTCCTCCCCCTCTTCCCAGCAGTTACTGCTTTTCACTGTGTATGGAACAGTTGTCACAGAACCTCAAAACGCTCCACAAGCATTAAGTACTTGTTTTATTAAAATTTAAATATTTTCTACAAGAGTGGAAATATTATTACATGTATGTATGTACATGTATGCATATATGAGGCTCAGCTACAGTGTKGGAAAATTGTTCAACTTGCCTGCAGTCACAGCAAATTCAAATAGGGATTTTAGACCCAAGACATCCAATTTCCACATCCTTGCAAAAGACACTTGGCTGCACAGTCTCTATTTTAAAGCTAAATTTTAATTTGTTCTCTTCAAAGACTTAACACAATCAATTTGTGATAGCAATGCAAGTGTAAAGGACTACTGATATGAAATGCAATACTTAAATACGTGTTCAGCATTTTATTTCTGCTTCTTTTCTTAGTACACTCAATTTTGACAGTTCTAACCAAATGTCAAAGTTGCTTTCAATACTACATCTGCCCTCCCCTTCATCCCCCAAATTTGTGCTGGTGCATTACAACAGAATTAAAACTTTAAAATAGCCTTAGGCTTTCTAACCACTTTTGAGTGGCATAAGAGGCTTTTGTCTCTATCAGGATATAAAGATACTAATTTTGCCATATTTGTATTTTTAAATAATAAACTACATTCATAGTCGAAACAATAAACAGACAAAGAACAAAAAAAGAAAGAAAAATGGATACTATATTGCAAAGGAAAAAGAGTTAGATTGTCACGAATCTGAAAGGAAATCAATAGGACAACTTTGGAGACCCATTTCAATCTGTTGTTGACATTGTTTTCTAGTAGTAATTTTCTCAAAATGTTAACAGTATTGAGTTTGCTTATTGATTCTATTATTTTTGACCTTGCATTAGTGTGGGCTAATCTTACATGCCATAAAATTTCCTTTCACAGCTAAAATTATTGTATGGCTCTAGGGGAAAGTTACAATCAGGTCACAGCCCCCTTAGGATTTTGATGAGCATATAACCAGCAATAATGAGTTATTTTGGCTTTCTCTATACCTTTCTGCTGTTTACATTTTATTGCAGAGTTTAGGCAGGGTCGTCATACAAGTGATCAGCATATTGACTAAAACACTGAAATGATAATAAATTGAAAAGTAAACCAAGAGTAGCTAGATAAGGCTGCCTCTACATGAGTCAATAGTATAAATATACAGATAGGGAACGGGAGGAAGGCAATGGGTTGCTCGTTTGCCTGGGGATGCAGCTGCAGAAACACTAGGGCACGGGCAGCTGATGCAACATTTATGATTCAGCAGCAAACAGAACCGCCAGTTGTCTGCTCTACAGCAGCTACCTACAGAGCTGTCTACTCTATAGCACAAAATTTGCAACAAAGAGGACCAGGTGATGGTCCCCACAATATCAACTGATGTCATGCAATCCAATATCTATACCTGCGAGACTTTACTTTTGCTCCCATGTCCCTATGCATTAATTACACAGATGAATACTATTTTTACTCAAGATTCCTATATTAAGTGTTCAGAACAGACAATGCTAAATTAATCAGCAGCTACTTCATTGTTCAGTATCTCAGCAGAGGAAGCAGTGTTTAAGCATCCCTGAAGACAAAACCATTTTTTTCTTCTTCTATAAGGAAGTTCTGCAACTCCTTTGAGCATCTGAGTAGTTCACAAAGAAATGGAAATTTCAAGTTTCAAGTGACAACAAGCTGACATCTAATGCCCTATACAGGACATGTCTCCCTGCTAAAGTATATGTTGTCTACAAATTGCAAATACATTTGGGGGCTAAAGAGCTATTGTCATAATATCAAAAATAAGTCTGACATTTTGAGTTCCTAATTGCTACAGCAGCTGTTTAGAGAGCATCCAAACAGGCAACAGCCAGGCTTATATCAAGAGGAGATATTTTGGAGTCTGCAAGCTAATAAAGGTCTAGAGATACCCAGATGTTCCTTGTAACAGAACTTCAACACCAGAGAGAAGACACCCAAAGATAGGCTAAGTGCCCTGCTTGAAGGCTGCATAGTCTATATGTCCCTGGAGAAGGGAGCTGGAAAGAGATTTATCGTTTGAAGCTTTTAGCCTCAAGCTTAATTTTTAAAGRTATGTATTTTCCTAGAAACAGAATAGCTCCATTTAAAAGTCACAGGTGCTCTGAAGCTCTGCTTAAAGGATTACCTTAAGTTTCATTTAATAACAGGCTTTGAAACTTGAGGCAWATTATTTATCACACCGGGCAATATTTTTGTCCATTTTTCCTTTATGATCATCTTAGGTGCTAAAAGGGCTCAATAAAAATTAAAAATGATAGCAACTTATACTGTTCTGCCAATGTGCTCAAACCATGTTTAAACCTGATATATAGTTCAGACCAAGCCTCCCATCTAATCTGAAAATAAAACAAGTAGCAGCTCATCCCAGTTTATCCCAGTCTAAATGTTTTGTTATTACAGATTCATTGCCCAAAACCTGATGGTAGTAATCAGTACAAGAACACAAACACAAAAAGAATACAGAAAGAAATGAAAAAAAATATCAGAACAAGATAGACTTTTACAGAATTGTTAAGAAGTTTTTTTTTTCTTTTTCTGTACAGAAGAACTTTGAAAACTTGACCGCAGATTCTTGAGTCTGGACGATTCAGACAAATCTGAAACTTTAACCTTTTTGTTCCAAATCTTTTTTTTTTTTTTTTTAATCATAAAACCTGAAATCTTTGTTTCGAGCAGAAAAGTAACAGAGAAAGAAAAATATGTAACAGTTGTTAACTTTAAAACAAAATTTTAAATAAGAAAACTATTATACAGGGACAATTTCAAGCCAAATTAGGAACTGCTGGAGAAAAAAAAAAAAAGAAAAAAAATCAAAACTTGGTTGTTGCATTTTGTTTGCTTTGTTAAGAAATAGCTTGCTCTGCCTCCCTGATAGGATCAAATGGACACATTTGTCAAACATTTGCATTTTACCAAATAAATACTTTCCCACTGAAGATGGAGTGCAAATATTTCCATCTGAACAMAAGGGCAAGTAGTATTCGGGATATACCTAACTTTCAATGAATATTGATGGTCTCATTGTAGAAAGACAAGTAATAACTACTAGAATAAGTCTTAGCTACTCATTTCAAAATAATTTTAGTTTAAAATTTCTCTAAATAGCAGTATATTAGGTACAAGATAGTGAACTGGTGCTGTGAGAAATCCTATTGTTCTTTAAGGTCCTTATTGAATTTACAACTTGAGAAARCAGCTTTTAACCAACAAATTTAAAACACCATGCACGCTGTAAGCATACTACTTAAGCCCACTAAGAAAATACTTAAGCACATGCTTAAATTTCATCCAGGCTGCCTAATCTGTATTGTCTACTTTTGCTGTTATTACATTTTTGTGGTATTGGATAAAGAACAAAGAAAGAGAAAGTTGGAGAAGATTTAAAGAACTGTGAAGCCAAAATAACTCACAATAGTGAATTTTTTTCTTGACCTCAAGGGGGAAATGCATTTTCTAAGACTTGACTTGATAAACAATCAGTTTTATTTCCCTGCAATCCAGTTAAAAGAGATTTACTCAAAGAAATAGAGAGGTATTTATTCTATTAAAGTTACACGTGCATTAACTTACTTTTTGCAAAAAGAAAAAACACTCAACAGGAGACAAGTCCGCTAGTTATTTCAAGGCCAGTTTATAGAAATTACAGAAGCTCTTGCATACAAGAGTAATCATCATATATGGGTTCCAAGACCTGAAAGTGTTGAACAGCGTTTTGAAAAGGGACTTTATATGACCAGCAGTTTTACAGGTACCATTAAGTTTAAGTAAAATAAGAGAGTATTTAGGGGATGGTCTTATACCTCTAGCAATATGAACCAGCCTTAAAGTAGACACAAATTATATTTAGTAGCAAGCAAATTTGCCCCAAAAATTCAGTTGAAGACAATAGAATTTGAGCTTCAAAGTAAATTTGATACTTTCTGAATTGCTACAGAATTCTGCAAAGCCCCTGCAGGACTTTGCGAGGAAGAATCCAGGATCCCATCCTAACCAACATATCTAGTATTTTAGTTTTAACTTACATACATATATGTGTCCAGTAAATATCTAATAAGACATCTGTCTGTTGAGGGGTAAATTGTAATTATTCTTCCAGTTACATACTGATGCATCTGCCATTATTCCCCAAGGATGCTGCATTTCTCAGGGTAGTAACTRTCAGTGGATTACACTAGAATGGGCTTTTGACACCTGGATACTCCATATGGGTAAAAGCAAGTAAAAATATTCAATAAACTTCAAATAATTTTCCATCCAAGATTCTGGAGTTTTTTTTTCTTTTTTTTTTTTTTGTCTACTTCTTCATCTTTTGGCCTTCCAGATTTAAGAATTAACCCTTTGGTTTCCCAAATGGGATCCCCTTGTCCATAGAAAGCCTCTGGCATGAGCTCTAAGGAAGCCAGAGATCCTCCAGCTTCTTTGCTCCATCTGTCTTTACATCAGCTGCTTCTTACCTCGGCATCTACATGAATTAAACTCACTTTATCCACCTCATTTCAGAAAGACAGAAAAACAAGGCAGAAAGTGACTGTGTGTGGCGGAGGAGAACTGGCACGTTGAGTGGTGGCCTCAGGTGACTCCGCCTGGGATTTGTGTCTCCTAAATCCCTTCTGATCCGCTTCCCCCTCCTTTCAGGCTCACAAGTGTTTTTCAGTTGAATCAAGTTTTAATTCAGTGCCACCAATCATTTATCTRTGCTTGCTCTGATATATGTTTATTAAGATTGATACAATGCATTAAAGAAGCATCTATCCCAGGCCTCCAGGAGCCTTTACCATCAAAACGCAATCACATCCAAGCACCACAACACATGCCTAAATGTTCTCTAAACTGGTAAAAAACAGGATTAAAACAGGAGATGCCAATCTTGGGTGCTCCAATCTCCCTTTGCTACTCCTTTCTCTTGGAGCTTTTCTCAGATTGTGGCCCAAGGCCCGTACAGTTGTATGGACTTCATCTAATGTATTTGCAAAACACATTCTGCCTATAAAAGAAAATGTCTAATTTGTCTTCGCAATTCACAGAAGGTTGAGAACCATCATGAGATGCAATTCTGCAAAGTGTCCTAAAATCAAAAGATATAAAAATTTCATATGGAGATGTGCCAGGGAGCGACCTCTTGGATCGGCGGCTCCCAGAGCACAGGATTCCTGAGAGTGGCAGCATCTCTGCCTTCTGCAATATTACAACAACATAACACAACAACAAAAGTGGTTGCTGAAGTATGCACACCTCCAACATGTAGAAGTTCAAAACTGATGCTCGATTCACAAGCTGGGCAGCAGAGCTATCAAGAGCCAATGTGATAAGTCTTATGGTAAGAAACAAGGGGGAAAGTCTAATAAAGCAACGATGGGTTGAGCAATGTTAGCGACAGGCAGGAATTAGCAGCCACGGYAGAGAATTTAAGGGTAGATACCCCTCTGAAAGGCCTGGTAGGTAAAACCATTCACACACCAAAGCACTTAGTGCTTAGCAAGCATGAACATCTTCCTGCCTTTGTGTAACACCAGATTCACTACTGAGCTTTAGGAAAATATGTGGGGTTTTTTTGGTAAATTCTCAGACAAAAAGAGAACATATGCAGTATTCCACAATGGCACTGACGCTTCATTTATGCGCTGAACTGCTTAAACGAATACACAACCGGAGTAACTACAGAGAGGAAGAGATCAGATAACTGCAGATTTTCTGTATGTGTATTTACATCACCAAGTTTTCAAAAAATACAGGCCTAGAAAACTATCACAAGTATCACAACTTCCAAGCCCACCCTCCTTTGTCTGCAAACTCAGTGGCTTCTCTTTCTGAAAATAGCTACTAATTCATTATTATCACTGACGTTTCTTGCAATTTCATGTGTTTCCCGAGCAGTAGCTACTTCCTCAGTTTCATTATTATCAAACAGCTCTGCTGTGATAGACTGCTGATCCTCATCTTCATATTGATTAATTTCATTTTCACATGCATCATCCTGATTTTCAACATCTTCAGCACAGTCTTCTCCCAATGAGTCATTTACAAGACAGATTTTCATTACTGGAGTCATCTTCAGCGTAGGAACGTGCTGGACCCATTTCAGGTACAAGGCCAAATTCTGCTCAGCTAGATTAGTATAAATTAGAAATATACCTACAAAATTTCATGTCATTATTCAAAACTTCCAGTGGTGTAAKGGGAAAAAAGAATCTGCCCCACAGCATTTGCCTCTCTTTGCCTTTTGGCTGTCTCTGGAAAGGAATACRGCAGTCATATTTGGGTTTGATCGTTATCAATGTAATTAAAATGCAATTTATTTTTTTCGATTAATTTGTAGATTAAACAGAATCTTTTTATTATGTTTATCTCGGACATCTAAAATATTTAAGCATTTAATATTACAAAGTTAACTAAATAAATCTTTAATTTAGTATAATTAGATTTGTTTAAATTAAAAAATGTATTGATATTCCAAAATAGTTTTACATTCCCTCAGTATCCTAAATTAGAACCTAAAATAACTTGTTTTCTCTGCTTTTTCAACATACGAGTCCTGTAATGCTGTTATTTAATATGGTGCACGTTGMTCCATACGTACGAATCCAGACCCTTGCAGCGCATCACACCATGTCATCAGTCCTTCAGGTTCGTTTGGGTAATGAGAAGGAGGTGCCTCATTGTTACACTTAATGGATAGAACCATAAAMTGCTCCAGAGTTCAAAAAAGCAAGTGGGCAGATGCCTAGGAGAAAATCCACGTCCCCAGGTACAGGGGAACATAATGTCATAACAGAAACATTATTGCTCTCTAATGCCCTTTTGAAACCCAGAGGCATGAGATGAGCTTGCTTTCCTTTTAATGGGTGTAATTATAAATGCTATTGCAGGTCAAAGAATTATCAGCTATTACACAGAAATCCAGTTCTAGAGCCAAACTTCAGCTGGTAAAAGGATATGGAAAGCAGCACAGCCAGCGGAAACATGCTGCATGGCACACAGGAGCCAGAAGCAATGGTTTATCTTAAATTTCCAAAAATGAACTGTCCGGAATGGCTATAGGAACACTGCTCTGCTCCATTTCTTTTTTTTTTTTTTTTTTTTTTTTTTTCTGTTAAACTTTGTCCTTTTGCAGCAAAAAGGAGAGGAAGAGAGACCAGAGCCAGCAAGCAGCCATTAGAAAAGGGATATTCAGATGTCGAGAAACAACAAACTCTTTCTGGCTAATTTATTCAGTCTTCCCTCATTCTCTAGATTTCTTCCAACTCTTTCTTACTCAGCTCGTTAGGTCCCTTCTACTGCCTTGCACACTTCCCAAACTGCAATGCCCCAAACTAGATGTAGCCAAGGCCTTGGCAGCACTGGACAGAAGGAGTTTTTTCCCATCCCTGTATTTTGAAGGTTATATTTTTGTTCAAATATCCCAGTGCAGTTTCTTGCCACAGAATGGCCTGGGTGACTCATGCTCACCTTATGCTCAATTGCTTGACTTGCAGAACCTGCAGTCGTTTCCCTTTTTGCCCAGGTGATTGATCTCGCTGAGGCACAGGACCTTGAATTTATCATTTTTGAACAGTATCCCTTTTCACAGATTATTTCCCCCGGTCATATCATTTTGAATTCTAATCCCATCTTCCAACATAATCACACCCCTCTCAGTTTTTGTCATTTAAACTGTAATAAGCACTCTCTTTAGTCCATCACATCGATCTTTAATGAAGTATTACTACACCTACAGATTCCCACTTAATATATCCTTCCAGTTCTACAGTGGGCCTGCAGGGCTAGACAGTTTTGAAGTCAAATTTTCACCTAACTAGTATTTCCAGCTAAGTCATGCTGTTTATTGGAACGTCCTGTGAAGCCGTCTCAAAACCCTGTACTGAATAAATGCTTGTGTCTGTCTCCTGGATAAATTCTGATACCACATTAAATGGTGCACATACATCAAAAAGTTTACATTCAGTTCTTCTATTTATGAGAAGGTAACTACACAGCCTGTTATTTAGTCCAATAGCAAACACAGGTCCAACAAGGCATGTGTGTATGTGTATAAACATGAAGAATTTTTTTCCAGAGAAAGTTTTTCTATTTCTATATAGATAGAAATACAGGCTACATYTACCCATAAACAATACAAGCACACGGGACTCAAGACCTCTGCCTTCCTCTGTATGTTTACCATAGTTATTTTATACTTCTTTAGCAAGAGATCAAGATGACGTAAGATATAAGATGATTATTTTCCTGTCCTGCCACTAGTGCCAAACCTCTCTTGTCCATACATGGAACTGTGCCTGTGCTACAGCTGCATTTCCAGGTGTGGCTGCATCCCCATTTTTCACATTTGTCCTGGAATGCCTTTGCTATCTCTTATAAGAGTGGTCACCCCTAATTTCAGGAAACTCTTCTCATCTGATGATCCAGCTCTTAATGACCTTGTTTCAAGCTCCTTCCAAAAGCACTTGCCCTTCTCATGAACTTYGGGTGCATCTGGTCGCAAGGACAGTATATTCTGCATTTCAACATTAGAATTAAAAAAAAAGCCTAACATCAAAAATTCTGCGCTATTAACAGATCATTTTATTCGATCAGTTTAAAGAGCAAGTCTCAGAAATAGGATATTAACCTTGATCCTACAGCTTGGCTCTGCAGGGATCAGCAGACCATCAGGTTCACGTGGGAGACTGGGGCTGTCTTGACGTTACCGAGTTAACTCATGGGGAGGACAGTTTTATGAAAAACGGAGATCCCAGGAGAAGGGCGTCAGGCTCTGTGCAGAGGCAAAGCTGGCAATCCTGCGTGCATATCCTTCTGCACATCATAAAGAGGTGACAGTTACGATAGTGTTTATTAGACTGGAAATTCTTCATGCTCCTGTGGCATCTGATAACTGTTATATGCACTAACGAATGACTCATGAGTGGCTATCAGAAATAAGTTAAGGCATAAAGTCAAAAATTCAAAAGGAGCTTCAGATGTGCAGTCAGCAAAGACTTCACCGCCCTGCTCTTGCACCCATCAAGGCAGGATTTAAAGGCTCCCTTTTAAGGGCCAAATCCAGTTCCTTTTGCAACCAAGCTACGCACACTGTTAGAGCAGTGATTACATGGAGACGAACTGCCTGTATTCTTCCCTCTTGCACGTGCAGAYATTTCACAGACTGCAAAACAATGGTCATAATGCGCCCTTTTAACTAGGTTTCCATGTAGCATTTAATTCTGCATGCATAAAATTTCATATTTGCTGGATCCATGGCCTGGACCTCATGTGATAAATGTCTGAATGTTTGAAGACATGGGAAATTACTGAACTTTTTTTTTTTTTCTAGTACAACTCCATTCAGGCACTAGACAGACCARTGTGGACATCAATGGCACACAGTATTTCTACTGCATATGCATATACTCGCCAGGCTTTGCCACATCATTTGGAATAGATTGCTAGAAGAGGACATAGAGGGCTTTGGTTTATATCTACTATTTTAGTGAAGTTGTCATTTGCATATTTTATTCCTTTAAAAGGGTTTGCCTTCTTTTGTAATTCTGTGCCTGTTGTGTTTAGCGACTTGGAAAAAATCAATAAGGAGATTTCCAGAAGTTCCACTGAAACTCAGCGTTGCATTCACTGCATTAAGGAGCAGGACGCATCAGCAGCCAAGTGGCACTGACTTGTGCACTAAGACATCCTCATGTTTAGTCAGCTCTTCACCTATCGAGCTTTCATGAACTCTCCCCATTATAGCACTTTTAGCCTCAGATAGGAGGGTCTTATAACAGAGATGGCTATCAGGGAAACAAGAATCCATACATTTCGTACAACCCACAAAAGGGCTGTCATAAATCCACRCAGCTCCTTTTGTCAGAACACAAGACAATGCTGTGCCCTCTCCAGAGCTGGCCACATACAGGTCTCTTTCAAACACATCCACCCTTGGTGTCACTGAAATAGAAGAGCTTCTCTTCCCTCGTGATCTTCCCTAGGTAGTATAAAACTCAGCATCCAAAGTGCTCTTTTAAAAGTAGGTTAGCTCCTGATAAAAACCAGAGTTCATATTTGTGCTGACAATAGTAGATAATGTCAGAACTGTGCTGCCTGCATGAACCCCGCTCTTCTGCAAACCCAATGTGTGAACATCAAGAACAATAAATGCCTTCTGCTTCCCTGCTAAAACTCCATCAATTGGAGGCAAGGCCACCTTTTGCCACTGCAACTACGCAAAACGCTATTAACAAACTTGAATTGTGTGCAAAGCTTTCACTGTTTTCACAACAAAGCATGCTGACTTTTCTCTAGAAGATTTTTTATGCAGATTTTTTTCCTCTTTGAAAAGATTTTTTTTTTTTTAAAAAAAGAAAAAGACTTGTTCCCCCACTACTACCACCAGGCCTTCAGTGCTCTCTGTAAGGTCTCTAATCTTACAGTCAAGCACAAAAGCTGCTAATATAAATATTTGCAACACTATCATATGCTGGAGAGCCCTGAGTGATGAACTATTCTGTAATTTGTAGCCCACGAGCTGTGGGTGCTGTTTCCATTATGCAGGAGGAATGTGGTAGGCTGACAGAAAGTATTAAACAACAGGGAGGTTTTACACGGTGCTAATACAAGGTTTTGCCACTTCAGTGCAAAATACTACAATGTATTTGTGCTACTCCTAATACGACAAGGATAAGTAAATCAGGGTCACCAAGTGGACTGTTCCAGTGAGTTATGAAAGTGAGAGTAACAAACTTGAATTTACAATGCATGCCCTTTAGCTAAAACTGAGATTTGTAGCAGTTATTTTGGCCTTATTAAAGTATAATATTAACGTCCATAAGAGAAAATTTGTTATTCCAAAGACACTTCTATACCAAACAATGCTATATTTAGAGACAATAACTATCCTGCGTTGCATAATCTGGCATTTGCACCACAAGGGAGTCATATGGCATTATTCACTAATGACAGAAAGGCTTCTGGCTCCTTTTCCTAGTATAATAAATGTCCCTTTAGAGCAAGGAAACTAGAAGGGGGTGAACTGTGCAGCCAGCATGTATTTGTTTTCAAACAAACTGCAAATTAACTAGAGACATTTTCAGTCCTTATCATAAGACTTCTTATGACAAGCCTGGCAAGAGTTAAATTTGATGAAAGTTTTAAAATAATAAATCAATAATAATAAATCAAACACAACTACAAGGTCACTACGGAAAAGGCAGCTTGAGCTTAGTCATTAGGAGACCTGTTCCTGTTTCACGCTCGGTGGGAGTTGGCAAATGTGGCTAAGAGTGGGGAACCCACAAGGCAGAAAGCAGCAGCATCTCCACATAGCCCCAGTGCTTCTGCAGCGGGGACAGGGGTTTCAGAGCCACCCCAAGACCAGTCTGGTGCTGGGCTAGAGCACACTGTGAATCAGCTGTTCTTGGCAAACCTAACAGGAGGCTCTTCTCTTCAGGAACCTTTGGCATTAGGCACCATTCTTAACAGAAAGACGGTTCAATAAAAAGCTAGGTATTCAGGGAAAAGTACATGTTAAAACAGCAGCTTCTATATACATCCATTTTACCTAAATTTCCTAGTTGTGGGGATGAGAGGGGAGCAGCTGGCTACTCTCTTCACATAGTCCAGAAGCATCTCCTGGTTTCTCTCCCTTTTGTGAGTGAATGGGCCTTTTAAAATTTGCCAGAATAGTTCTGCTTGCCCATGCTCTCTTTCCTATCCTAGTTGAAAGGATTTTTCCTCTTTGTTGCTAAGCTAGTGCTTTGGCATTGATGCTTCACAGGGAAATGGTTTGCGGTAAGATGGCTTATCATGGACCTCCCAGCACAGACTTTGCCTTTTTACCCCCAGGACAGTCAATTCTCTTTTGGGTTGAATGTATTTGATTATAAAAAAAATCTAAAAACTTATAAGAATAACCAAATCACTACCAATTTTTGCAAGACCTATTCCTCCCTGAAAAGCTTACAGGCGCAGCATCTAGGAARGCTGCACACATGTATAAGGGCAATGGCATTTGGTAGCACCAGGAAATTTGGTAGCTCCAGAACCCAGCTCCTTTGCAGAAACCAGTTTCCTTTTGAAGCAGTGTGGGATATTTTTGAAGGTAACAAACAGGTGATGGAGCAGCCCTGTTTCTAACACTGGTGTCTCTTGGATTTGTTTTTCCTCCAACTCAGACTGCTTTAGGTACTCCGTATTTGCGTGCTGTGTTAGTTCCTGTCATTTTTTTCTAAAGACATCAAAATGAGTCTAACAGACACCAAATTCACATTGTTATTCGTAAAAACTTAAAGAGGGCCAGACTCGATAGCAGCTGGCCRCTGTCTTCAAAGGATCTGCACAAATGGAATGACCTGATCCCCCAAGCAGAGTTTAACAAAGCCTGWATTTAAGAAGTCTGGGGGCTGGGAAGATAACTGTAGCTGCTTCTCATTAAGATACAAGCGTGTAATAAAACAGAATGCAGAAAATTAAATCTCCATGGTTTGTGGCATTTTGCCATTTACCTTCCAGTTTTCCAAAAAGAAATAAAATAAATAGACAACAGAAAATGATAAAGCAGAAATAACTGAAAGCCAAGTGACGCAGTGTGGCAACGACCAACAAAAAGCAACGCATCCCCGAGCTGGTGGGTGCCCAAGCCCGTCTCCTACCAACTCCTGCAGAGGCAAAGTCGGCCCCGCAGCACCAGGGAGCATCGGGCAAGTTGGTCATCTGTCCGAACCGTGCGGCTTCTGTAGACTTTGGCTTAGAAAGTGTCATCCAGATTTTTCCCCATTCCCTCGCAAAGGCCTGCTAAGCACTTCTTTTTAAGGAAAGTATTTCTGCTTGAACCCTGTAAAAAGTATATTGCTTCCTTTTTATAGCGCTGAACTGCTCTGCAACAGGTAAATACATATGTTCTTTTATATTTGTTCATGCTCTGGATAACACATCAAGGCATTTTATAGACATCAGGTCAGCACTGACACGTAACTATCAGCTGTGCAGGAGTAACAGCCCATCTCAACTGCATCCAAGGGCAGAAAGCGAAAACAGACTCTGCACCACATTGGAACCAGCCCTTWCAAAAGGCAACGAGCACTTGTTTAGACTGGAGTTTGGTCAATCCAATCAGGCTGCAACACCCAAAAACGCGATGGGAATGTTAAGGACAGGATGGAGTCGTAGGAAGGCGACCTGTAACGCTGCTCTGTCCACTTGGCATGGACTCAACTGAAAGAAAAGCAAGAAGCCCCCAAGTRCACAAAGGTGCCTGCTTTAGATCTCCTTCCGTTCCGGCGGGGATGAGCCAGGCTGACTTCAGTAAACACTGGACCAGAAAATGAAACCTGCCACAGCCATTGTGCGAGATGGCTGCAGGCGCAGTTTACTTCTCTCATCATTAACGGCACGCATCCTGATGAGACACTACCATTGCAATCTGCTCTCAAATCCCAGCAGAAGATTCCAAAAAATTTTATGCGTATTGGCAGACATACATTTTATACAAACATGATTTTCCAGTCAAGGCCATAATGCCGTTTTCATCCCAGAGTAAATTTTTGCAGCTAAGTTATAAACCCTTGAAAGCAGCATTTTATAATGCTGATATAAGCTTAATCAGAGCAGCAAGAAGAGTGCCATGCTCTGTAAAAATAAAAGTGAATCATAAAGGAGATAAGGTTTGATTACGATAAAGTACCTGGGTTTGAAATCTTGATTCAGACACTTTTTTTTTTTTTTTTTTAATTACTTCTCATGACCTAGAGATACTTTTTGGACAGATAACGTCTGGGGAATTAAATCAAAGATGCTTTTTGCAGCTCGAGAACACAATACTGATGTGCTCAAATATCTCCTCCTAGCCTAAAACACAAGACTTTGAAAGTTGCTTGGTCGACTTGTAAATAACAGTGTGATATGCAGCCTGGAATTAAAAATAAACTCTAAATTCCAATGAACCAAAAATGAGATTTGTAGGGGGAAAAAAAACAAGTTATAAAAAACTAAAAGGAGAAAAAAGAAAAACCTCCCAAGATTTCAAAGATGCCTAGTAGGAATGTTTCTTAATTGAGCCATGCTTTAGAGCTGCATGGAATTGTTCTTATTAAAAATTAAATAAGAACAGAGAAGAAGAACATGGGAGCTTTTGAGAGATTAGAGCTTTGTAAGATTTACTTAAAAGGTTTCTATTAGACTTCAGGGGTTCTCTCACATATGAGAGACTCACCTACACAAAACAGCCTGAAAAGCTAAGGCTCCATCTACCAAAACCACAATACATTCACTGGAGAAAAAGAAAAAAAGTATTTCCAATACAGTATAACAGCTCATACTGAATCAGTGCAATTTTTTTTTTGTTTGCTGATAATCATATAGTTTTTAAATGCAACATGTTCATTTTCAACCTACATTTTTTCTTATTTCCCATTTAACTAATTGAGAACCAGTTCCATCTGACTGGGCTTCTCACAATTGTCTTGATTTCCAATCTTACACATCACTTGCATCGTACAGGCTAAATTGCAAGAAGAGCAACCACAAAAATTACTTTATGTTGACTACATACATGATTCATAATATTTGCAGAGATGAGAAATACTTTGTCTCTRGTTAAATAATCTCCTATTGGACAAATGATATATAAAATGGGACTTAATCTGACTGCAAAAGCAGTCTGTTCTAGAATTTTGTCACCTTTCTACAGCAACACTACAAGTTTGCTTTGAAATCCTTAAATATGCCACCTGTTATCTTATCTTGGAATTCACCTGCAAAATASAGCCTCAAGATTCATCAGATGGGCACAAAAAATGTTCTCAGTTCTCTGGCTTCCATCTGTGCTAATCCTGTCTTAGCAAATGCACCTTCTGCATCATGCCAAGCTTTCAAGTACTGGCAGACTTTGGGGATTTCACAAATGAAACACTTAATACTTCTGGGCAACCTGAGGAGCTTTGCTGATCTTTGTTCATATTACAATGTTTCTAGCTCATTCAAGTTGGCTCATAGACCAATTTCCCATTAGGTTTTTATGAAAATCTCAAATGACACATTCCCAACCCATTCTCCTCTTTGCAAAGCTATTACATGTTTTGAAAGGAGCTAATCCTGACTCCCATAAAACTATCATTGGGTATGAGAAGCTTGAAAACACCCTCCCAATTCTAGCTTTAGGCTGCTACTGCAGCTACATTAAAAAAAAAGAGACTCAATATCTGGTAACGTAATAGCAATGCAAGATTTATTTGCTTTGGTTTAAAGGGGTGCAACTCAATGATAAGACAGAAAATTGCAGAAATTTGCTCAGAAAAAAAAAAGCAAAAAAACACACATGAAAGATGTCATCTCAGTAGCTTGAGRAAAGTGGGTTCCTGGTTTTTCTCAGCTGCTCAGGCTGCTTTCCTTCTACAGACCCAAAGACCTGGCCAGCCCCAGACCCTGCCTTGTGCAGGGAAGCAGCAGAGCTGCAGCAGCACTTCCCATCTACATTTCATAATTAGAACACGTTATTAGGGAATTATTAGCAAACACTATAAACCCAGGCACTTTCAGACTCCACAAATTTATACAGGAGACAGCAGGACATTAAGAGGAGCCGACTAATCCAAGTTCCTCCCAGAATTGCACTAACTGCAGTTCTGGCAGGATAGTGGATACCGAGACTAGAGCTCCTGGTACTTCCAGCTCAGCAAGGATTTACTACTTGATCTTTATAGTTGCCATCCCTAAAATATAGAAGTGAATAAAAGCAAGTAAGTAGGGAAAAAAGGATGTTACTTCTGTGCCCAGATCTTCTGGGAACTATGCTACTTCTGCTGCCAGTCCTTCCAGGAAAAGTGTTTCAGGACTGTTGGTGCYTTGTGGACACTACAGCCAGAGAGTGGAAAAAAATAAATAAAATTGCAATGAATAACCTAATCTAGGAGTTTAGATTTTTTTCTTATGTAATGTTTATTGACCAACTGATTTGACTTCATTGTTCTTTTAATTCATTACAATAAACACTGAGTTTTGAACAGTGGGGAAAAAAGAATAAAATAAGGTATAAAGAATAAGACATAGCTAAGAATAAAAGGGAACTAAAGCTGAGAACAGTGAGCAAGCCAGATGCAAGTTTACAATACATTTCAGTAACAACAGCAGAGAAGACCAAGGTGGGTTACGTAAACAGCAAGCCAGACCAGTGAGATAAGGAATTGATAGCACAGATTTAAGGATCTCAGCATCAGACTGAGGCTGAAAAAGTGGAGAGAATTTGTGCAACAGCAGCCAACACACTTCATGGACTAAAATGGCCGAAGCAGCACATGTTGGAAGATTTTTAAGTACGTAGAAGTGCAGCCAAGGGGCAGATGAGAGAGGAAGGGTAAAATTCTCACAATCATTTGCTGTAAGAAAAGGTAAGAAAGGACAGGAAATTCTACACAGAGCCTAGAAGATGTAACGGGGAATAATGGGAACTTCYGGATGAATATTAGCAGTTAAAACTACCGCTACTGTGAACTCCACCAGTTCAGGATACACCTTACTAAAGACACTACTTTTCGCCCGCAGGATTTTGCTGTTTGTGGTGAAGGAGGAGCCAGGAAACAAACAAAAATACAAACTAAAATAACCCCTGAAAAATAAATGTTCCGATCCTTCTACGTACGTTAAACTGTTAACACCATCAAATACATTCTTCATCTGCAATGCTCATTTATCCTTTTAGCACCGTATTCCTGCTCTCAGCATAACTGACATGACTGTTTTCAATAAAATGCAAGATTTTCTTTATGCACTCCATTTTATAGAGAAAGATATGCACACCTACAAAACACACATTTATTCTATTTCACTTTTTTCCCACCCAATACTATATAATTTGCTTCATATCCCTAAATAGATGTCAGGCTGTAGCTGTTAAGACTCCATAG
The DNA here is from genome assembly GCF_003342845.1 of Nothoprocta perdicaria. Lineage (NCBI taxonomy): Eukaryota > Metazoa > Chordata > Aves > Tinamiformes > Tinamidae > Nothoprocta > Nothoprocta perdicaria. Next base: position 6,455,989 of record NW_020455532.1, read on the forward strand.
TTCATGCTATCTTTTCTTACAGGACAGTCAGTAACTGCATTGATTTTATCAGGTGAAGGGCATCAATTAATTAAAAATATAAGTGTTTACAAATCATGAATACAGTTGGACTGAAAACTAGCAATGCTTTAGGGAGTTATTCAAATACTAAACTTCTATGCACTTATATATGGCTTAGCACTATTTATTGCAGGGACTATGCTAATGCAAACCTCCTTCTGCCTTTAACATCCTCAGCTCCCTATTCAGGGTCACGAACTGCTCAGTCAACAGCATTTAATTATCTACTGACACGGCGTTAGCCTCAAATCACTTCCATCCTAGCCATGCATCAGAACRGCACGTCAGAAGCAAATATATCAATGCTTCATGTATAAGGGGGACAAGTCCAACATGCAGAGACTCCAACTGCTGCTGCCATTCTTTTTGATAAAACACTAGACATGAATAATTAGTATTCATTTGCTCTAATTAAGGAATATAGATAATGGAAGCTGGATTTAGAATAGTGTGAAGCAGTTGTCTAGTGCCGGCCAGGCTCAGGCTGGATCCAACCATGCTGCTTTCATGTGTGTWGGGCACACGGCAGCCAGAGCAACCCATTTGACAGAACAGGGACCAGGAGAGGCAAAACACCAAGTGAGAAATTACCTAGAGATTCCCCAGAGCACACACAGACTGTGATAATTCTCAGGTCCAACCTTTCCAAACAAAAGTGAGGCAGATTCTATAAATTATGCTTAAAGAACATAGTATGAGTAGCACAAGGGAGTGTAAGTAAATCCATAATGCTTTTTTAAAAAATATTTTTATGCAGTAGAGTTCTACACGAGTGAACAATAATACAGGTATCAGGACAAGACATTTTACAGCTCAGTTTGCCAGCTGATGGGTGCAGACAGCCCTTGCTGTGTCCAGCATGGCACAGAGTGGGGCATCAAGCTGTATTTTTCTGTCAGGAGAATCTTCCAGGGGATGGAGATGGTTTCACATCTTTGTCCATCTGCTTATCTTGATGCAAACCACAGGATCTACCACACAGACACCACTCAAGTTTCAAAAAAACCAAGTCAGCCTCTTTAGGAGAGGTTAAGTTAGTGCCGATTTACTCTGCTGGTCTAAAGCAAGCATTTATTTAGAGAAGTGTCCTCACGTGTGCTACAACACAGCTGAACAGGTCCTTCCTAAGGAAGGTAGTGTTGCCAAGGACAGTGCAGTCTAGTCCTACAGGCTCCTCACCAACCCACCAGCAAGCTTCGCTTTACACACAGGAAGGACATGCTTGTACATGAGGCAAYGGCCTCACTAAGAGACAGTTCATGTTGGCCCCTGCTACCAGGCACCATTTCTTTGATGCACTCATTTTGGTAAGCATTTCCTCATAGGTGTCAGCGGAACAACGTCAACATGAGCTCAGGCTGCGAGGAGGAAACCAGCACCATGTCCTTTTCCAGGAGACACAGGTCAACCCCAAAGCCCTTTACTGCTTGGCTCCCAAGGGCAAGTCCCCCTTCAGTCTGGGCAGGCTGATGCTTCTTCTGGCACAATGCAGAAGAGGTCATCCATTCAGCAGGACCAGCATCCCATAGCACCCATGCAGAGCATTGGTGCAGCGGCCACAAGACACCAAAACTGAAGCAAGGGAAGAAGGTGGCAACAATTCTCCCATCATCGATGGAGCTCTCCAGCAAAGCACATAGGGCAAAATKAATTCCAAGTTTAAAGATCGGGGTACACAAGAGTAGTCATACAAACTGAACGTGTAAATCCACCTTCAAAAGTTTGTGTCATTGACTTTAATGGTTGTGGGCAACCGTTGACATTGGAATCCATTGACAATTGGAGCTCTACAGCAAGTACCAGGCTGAGCAAAGCACACTTACATTTACTGTGTTATAGTTTTGATTTATATCCTTTTTATATCCTTTGAAAATGGAATATTATTGACTCTTTTTAAAAAGAACTCTCACCAAGTTTGCCTTTAGATAGGACCCCTTCACTAATTTCTCTGTACTTTCAAGAACAGATAGCTATTATGTTTGCTAGATGTGAAGAATTTACAGTGTAACAGAACAATTCCCTGCCTTCTAGACCGGGAAAAATAATTTCACTATTTAAAAATGCAAAATAAATGCTGCTTCCCCAAAATCACACTTTTTTGTTCCCCTCTGTAAAACAACTTCTGGGATGAGGCCAAATTACACGCTAAGCGCATTGAGAGGGCTTMGTAACACAATCAGATTTGATGTGAAAATGGTTATAGATTCTGCTCTACAGTAGTGTTAGTTGGCTCAGCTATAAAATATCTATATCTCTGTATCAGTGATAGATGACCCAGTATAATAAAAGATCTTGACTTGTGTGTAATGTTAACAATTAATGGGATGTATAATGTATCACATACTGTGTGTGGAAGGTAATAAAGAGGTGTAAATGAGAATTACACTGGTTAATTGGTGTCATTAATGGTTCTTTTGTTCTGCTAGAAAAGCAGTATCTTACTCTGAAGATGATATTGTAGGGCTGACTGCAGACTTCAAGTCAAGAGTTAAGATGAGTTAAAAATGCCAACTCAGCTATGAAATTGGTTCTTCAGAGATGTTTCCTGACAGRAAACCTTCTCAGAAACCCTGACCCRATCCTGCCTACCACATGGACTGGTTTTCTTCCCTCGACCGACCTCAGGCCTTGACCACCCTCGTCTAATCTGTAGAGCAGATTATTATATGGCTCCTTCTAGTCTGTCCATAACAGATCTAACAGACACTCTCAGTGCTCACCATGCTGTCCTGAGTAGATTGACAAGGCTGCCCTTGAGACAAGAATGCATCCAACTTGGCCTCCAGAATAGATATTCTTGCAGGAATTCAGGACAGGCCAGATGAAGGGATGATAATTAGCAATACCCAAGAAGCTGCTGAAATTTGATATTCAGGATACACTGGCCTAGAAGTGCGTGCTACAGTGTCTTACGGAACAGGACATTGTTATATCTGGACAGACTCTCTGGGCAAAGATTACTTTGGACTTTAACTTTTTTAATGGGTACTCTTACAGCTTTTGTGAAGGAAGTAGAGAAGTTAAACAGCTTCTTCTAGTTGAGAGAGGGAACTAGCACCCAAGAGTGAAAGCCAGGCCTTCAAATCCCACTCCACCCACAAGAGTAGGCTAATATTCCTCTGCTTGAGCAAAGAAAGCACGTGAAAGTGCAAAGCACTGCAAAGCTGCTGTCATTTCAGTACAAATCCACCAGCCAGTGGCTCTGATCCACCAGCTTGGGATAAGAGCCAGGAGACATACATCATTTTAAAGGTGAAACCTACTAACCACACCAAAAAAATATTTAGCAATTATAATAAAAGATACCTTTTTAACGAGTGACTTTTTAATCAGCTCTACAGCMCTGTAAATCAAAACGTGCAGGATGTTTTCCAAAAGACTAAGTGCTAAGCCACTGAATTTAAATGGTCTGACAAACGATGGGCCATATACTGCCCACTGACATGAACAGCAGCTCTGTAGTGGATTTAAGGCAATGCAGAACTCTATAAAATCACTGTATCATATTCAGAGTTTTGATTTTTACATCCTTCTTCAGTATTTGCGTGCTAATTTAGTGCCTGTGGAAGCTGCCAGCTATACTGTAGCCCTTTTCAAGCCAAAGCATAGATTCAACACAGTGAAAGCAATGTAAGCCATCCAAATTTGCTTCTAACTTTGTGTTTCAGTGCTAAATGTAGTGATCTAGTAGAGCAGCACGTCTGTACAAGCAAGCTCAGGCTGATGCAAGATCCTTCTCCTGATGCTCATGGTTTGGCAGATACGGACATGCCAACTCAGAGCAGGGGCAGGGACGTTTACCCAAGGCTGCCCCCACGTTAGTCTGCAGCTACACCAGAAGCTACACTCAGCTTAATTCTTGCTATTCCATTGCACTGACAGCTGTGAAAGCCAAGTGCGAAGGTCAGACAGGATCCTCACTGAAGGCTTATGCCTAAAGTCTCCAGGCCTAACAAGATTTCGTCTAAGACAAGTGTTTTGAACAGTGACAAACCATATAATGACCTTTTATTTATTTAAAGATACACTATTATTTATACTGCAGTTGTGTCTAAGGCCAAAAGTAGGATCCAAACTTGAGAGCAGCAGGTACTGAACAACCTAGCAATGAAAGACAGCTTTTACTCATGGAGTGAAGGCCTGGAYTTTTTAAAAGCTGTTTAAACATCGCTCTGGCCAGCACTGCTAAACCTAAATCATTTAGAAGGTTAATTTTTCCTTTCAAAAGTGACCTAGGCATATTAGAAAGTTATTTTCAATTAACATTTTTGGGAAATTAATTGACTATTAAACCAGTATGAAGATGAAAGCAGGTTCCTGTCTAATTTAATTCACTCCTATAGTAAGTATCATTGATATGAACTGCCTAAAGGAGTCTCCACAAAAGTAAAGCAATGTTTGCAAAATGCAGCAAAGCCTTTAAATGCAATATATATATTCTTCATCCAGTACAAGTCCATCAGCTCTCTGTGATAGCCTCAGCAACCACCTTATCAAGTGGTTTGGTGTTGTCACCTCTCAACTCCACATCTGCCCTGATGGGGCAGYAGAACATCCCTCAGTAAAGCAGACCATGATACTGCTGCTCCCCATTACTGCCTGGGCCAGCTACATTCAAATCTAGAAGCAGCTTTCAAAACAGTTCAATGCCATATTTGTTTGGAGAGCGCTAACTTTTCGCAACGCTCACACAACAGACATCTGCAGGCTTTAAAATTTTTAGGGCATTTTGAGAGCATCGTTTCTCTTGAGCAAATTYGCATAACTAAAAGCAAACAGGCAGCAAAAGCAGCGCTCATGTGAGCGCCATTTTGAGGTGTTGACTGAAACCTCTTCAGGGCGACAACCAGAAAGGCAGAGGCAGATTTATCCGCCTGACAGATTCACCAACTGCTCAGCCCTGGCATATGGCGAGCTCCGTTCCCACCGCCACAGGTGAACACCCCCTATTAAATATCTCTCTTTTGGCCTGTATACTCCTATTTCATTAGCACTACACGTGGACTCGCTTTAGAGCAATTAGCCAAACAGATTGTGTGGGCACAGGCAGGTTTACGTGTGGAAAGTGCCACACAGAATCAGAAGCTAAGGAGAAGCACAGTCCTTAAACTCTTCAAAAGAGTCTTATTTTCCATATAACTTAAACTCTTTAACCTTAAGCCATTTAATTCCTCATTTTTCTTTCTTATATTGCACAACAATGAAACACAACCAACTATCAACTGAACAGGAGTTAAAAGAGCGACACTCCTCACGCAGGGCACATGGCTGACCCATACTGGCCTCTCTTTCCATAGCTGTCCTTGCTGCTTTCAGTGCTTGCAAAGAGCTACACAATATTTTGTAGCTGTCTCCCTCCTAGAAATAGCATCTTTAGACAGTATCCAGCAGCAATTTGCAGTATTTTTATTACCTATTGGGTCCTTCTCCCACTTAGGGGGGAGTCTCAGGAGATTTCAAACCCRTAGTTGCTTCAATCATACAGAGACWTTTCCTCACATCACCGAGRCAGCTTGCTAACACAACACAAAAAAACACTACCAAAAAAAGTTTTACTTAAATATCATGAAATGATATTATTCAAAGTGGGCTTTATGAATGCTGAGGCCTTGTGAACTTGCCACTCTTCTTGAAGCAATATGGAAAAACAACAGGGTACTTCCTGAATGGACAACTTTCTTACATGCTGAAAGATGTGCTATTAAGACCAGACATCATCTTTACCATCAGACTTTCCTAGTGGTTGTTACGCTTGCAGCTGTCTCCCTGGAAAGGAAAGAGGATGGTGGAGAAGACAGTGAAGATTTTGGTGGTGAACTGGTAGCACAATAGTCTGTAATTTAGATCAGACCGTATTCTTAGAGCGCTGGCAAGGAAATGCATGGTACATCTCAGAACAGGGAAAAGCATTTTGATTTAAGGAAACAACTGCATCATCCATATGTCCAAGTTCTCATGTTGGCTGCTGAAAAAATGGAGCTGCACAGAAGCTGGCATGCACATCTACGTCAGAYAACGGAAATGAGCACTACGCCTACGTGCTTGCCACTCTTTATTGAGGCAGCAGTCCAACTTCAGGAGATGCTTTAGATCCAGATTTGCAAGTGGATTAGATCCCGGTGAAGCTCATGTGTACAACAGTTGCTAACATCATCCTTTTGACTGTGCTTAAAGATCTTCTCAAAGATCTCATCAAAAAATGCGTTTTGGGTAGAATAAGGATAAGAGAGCAAACTTCAGTAATCATTTTCATGACACAAGGAGGATATGCATCAGAAAGARAAATCCCACAAAGGTCTTTACCTTTACACAACGCTATCAATTTTAAGGCAGTACACATAGGCATGTGCTGTAGGACAACAGCACCAGTTGTAGCTACAGAGAGCACTTGCATTCCAAACTGCTCCTCTCTGTTTGCTTAGACTCCTCAAACAGCCACCTCTGACACTGCTAAAGGTAAACCACATCTAGAGGACAGGAATAATAATTGTAACGTTCAGTATGTCACCATAGTCCTTATCCTTTTATTATTCCTAGTTAGCCTGTCAGGAAACATTTGCTACATACAATAGAAAAAAAGCATGGCACCAAGCGAATAACCAGAGACTAATCCTGACCAGCCTTGATTCATTATTTAGCCCTGACTCTTACAGGATGAGTTTCTAACAGAAGGAGCAAAAGGATATTTTGATATTCTTTCATCCTTCATTGTGGTTTGGTTCTCTCCGCTACAATCCTATTATCAACATTTCGGATGAAAGCAAATTTGTAYTCCTCCTGGTTAAGGACGTGGCCCAAGACAGCTCATACTAGCCTGTCACCTCGCATCTACTGCAATTCTTTCACAGGATTTTAAATTCAGCGGAAGGATTTTTATTTTAGTTGCTACACTCTGATCTCAATCTAGATTAGGTTTAAAAGCTAATGATCAATGAATCAAATTTACTTCAAATTATAAATCTGACTCAGTGTGCTGCAGCTTTTAAGGAAAATAGRCTTTTATAGATGATGATTTTTTTCCCACCTATACATCTATTCAAGGCTGTTCCTAAACTTCAATTTCATTTAAAGTCATTGACTTCTTGGTGTAAATCAACATTGAAAAGTACACAAGATATTACCTCAGAAATCAGGGAAAGKTTTGAAAGTCAAGTTACAAGGCAGATTGAGGTTCATGTACGAACAGTACATTGCACTGTATTTTTTTTCCCTGTACAAAGGAATATTCCCACAAAAGGTGATAGGACTTGCACATACAYGTCCAGAGACAGAAGCACACTTCTGTGCGAGTTAGCTACAAATCATTGTTAACTTGAGAAATTAGGTCTGGTTTCCACAACATCTAGCATTCAGAGGGTGTTTTGAAGGCCACAGTGCCTTGATTGGAAAATCCTCTGTTTTGGGGAACACATTTCTCTAACGTAAAGAACATGAAAGTTTATAAGGCTCACCAGAAATGAATAATAGTTAATTATTTATAGAGAGATATCTGTTCTGAGGCRTATGGGATCTGGGATAAAATGCTGGACCTATTCAGATTGATAGCAACATTCCACACTTTGAAAGGGCATCAACATCAATGTTTTAGAGGTGTTGAGAAGTTTAATACAACTTTTAGAGTACAATCAGATCATATCATGACCTTAGGAATCACTGAATCAGGCTGAAGCAACTCCATCACAACACAGTGCTGACAATTATTTCTTTAAACAGTCAATGAAAAAAATTAAAAAGCAATAGCAAAAACACTCAGAAGACACATGCTAGCATAAGACAAAAAATTTAGAAGACAAAACTAYTCTATCTCCAGGGCCATAGAAATCAGATTCTAGATTAGAAACCCGTCTCTAGTTTATAGAAGCTCAATTAAAAAAAGTACACTGACAGTACACTTTTAAGCATACAAGAATTCTACACTGAAGATAGTCTGGTTGAAATTAGTATAAATCTCACACTGTATTAAAGCATCAGAAGATGAGGGTAGCTATGGTAATTCTAGCACTTTATTAAACACCAGACAAATTGAAGAGTACATTTCCTGCCTTCTGAAAGAAATGAATGATACCTTCTGATTGGGGAATGCTAAGGGCAAAGGAAGCTGGATGGAATGGCTTAAAACAGCACTGCAGTACATTTATCAGGACATGCAGTGTATTTTTTCATAGGAAAATGGTGGAAGGGGAAAGCGATTTTTATTGCTAAAATTAATTTTATTGCAGTGCTAACTAGCCCTCCTCCCCCCTGGAATCACACGCAAATAAAGAAAAATGACTGGGAATGCTCTCCCTCTCAGTGGTTTTTCAGTACTTGTCTGTTTTCAACAGCACAGTGCTAGGTTTGAGCTGCGCACTGCACCATTCCTCTGCCCAAACTACAGCACTGAAAACAGATACATAAAGAATGAAAAATCTGATTAAGAAAAGTACATTTATATTTTGACTGGGTTTTATTTTTAACATAAAACATCTTGAAAAAAGTTTTATGATTTAGCATTTATGAATGACTAGATTTTAAGAGAATTGTAATATTTTTTTAGAGTATTTCAGCCCTATGAGTTATTTCTTGTAGATTCAGATAATGACATTATAAATCTTTCTGTGGAGGCAATTACTAAGGCAGAAATGGTCTATTCCCCATTGGCTTTTAGGCTCAGCTTACTGACATATTACAAGCAGGCTTACCATGGTCATTAAAAACTGATCTGGGATTTATTGTACCTCTTTAAACTCTCGCTACTTTGAAAAGTATTGAACAGAAAGGAATACAAGGTGAAGTTACAAAGAGATCCAACGAGGCAATCAGGGGGAAAATAGGCTTAATTTATCCCAGCAAGGCCCACCAGAAGAGCCACAAAAATATCTGAAATTGAGCTTCAAGTCCTTAATAGAGATCATTCTCAAGAGCTGTTAATCATATCAAATGGAAATACTTTTAAACAGAGGGTTTGGGAACATAAAGGACATCAACACAAGACTACAAAGGAAAAAAAACAGAGCCAAGATTTTTAAGACTGCCAATAATGACAAAATAGCTGCTCAGTGCTGTAGACAAGAATTGAGGAGGGGAAAAAATAAACTACAGCAACACTTCTTGTCTAAAAGCTCTTTGCTTGCAGCGCAAGGAAGAATCTGTATCTTATTTTAGCACAAGGTTTAAGATCATCACACCATACACGAGTATCGGGAAGATCTTTGGCRGCCTGCGGTAGGACCTGGCCCGAGAACACAGACATACATTTGCATCTTGTGCAAATAGCTCTGAAAAGCAGCCAGTATGGGAGAAAAAACAGCTACCAGTGAATCTGGATAACACTGACCTGCCAGTCAGCTTTAGTTTCAGGGTCACCAAAGACAACATCATCTTCTGAAGAGGCAGAACCCCAAACCATTTACAGATCCCAGTGCCTGGGACAAAGCCCAGACGCAGAACTCTGAGCGTGTGGGACATGGCACACGCCTCCTTCCCGGGGCTTTCATCCCAGCCTGCTGCTCCTGCAGGAGCAGATCGTTGCTTGGGGCAACTCTTTCATGACTGTAATTTATCCTTTCTTATGGTCAGCTCTGAGAATCCCATTCGCTTCAGGGAAGAAATCCATCCACTTTGATGCCTCAAAGTGTTATATAGTTTTTTGATACCACCATTATTTGCACAATGCTATAAATGACCAAACCCTCCCTCAATGAGCAATTCCATATGCGCATCCAGGTCACAACTGCCTGAGGAAGAAAGCAGCTTCGTTTTCGTTTTTTAAAAAAAATCTGTTTTCCATTCTCAAAAATAGGATGTAATTTGGATACCCTACCAGAAAAATGTGAATAGGCATCAAATTTTTTAGACAATAATGGTTTGCTACCTTTCTGAAAATTGAACTACGTTAAGAGGTCTGAAGGTTCTTGATCTAAGAAGTAAATGTCACTTTTGGCTTGTAAGTCATCTTCTGCATTATAAAGAAGATTCTGCCAGATGCATACATACTGTAATATTGAACTGTATGCTAGGCTGGTCAACAGTGATCTTAAAGACTACATTTCAACAGAATATTCATTTCAAACTTGAAATCAAATTATTACAGGTATTCTAAAAAACACAGGCATTTCCTTCAGGTTTGCATTTTCCAGAGAGATTGGTCACTCTAAAATTCTCCTTACTTTTCACCAGAAATAAACTGAAGTGTATTTGAAAATAATGGCTTTAATTATAATTGGCATTTCTGAGCCTACAGCTAGTGCCAGTCACTTTAGTAAGTGACATTACTTATGACACTGGCAAGATCAGAGTCTTTTATCACTTTTTTTAATTATTAATAGGAGACCAATTTCCAACCTCTCTAATATCTGACTATTTCTGGATAACTGGGGATGGGTGAAGATAAAGGTTCATATCCAGATCTGGATCCCGCTAGGAAGCCCTAAAAACCCATGGCATTCAGCATACAATATCAATGGGAGATGAACAGCAATTAAAGATTTACAACCACTTTGACAAAAGTGCCTGTCATATGATTGCTACGTATAAATCAAGGATGAGAAAACCTACGCCCCAGAACTAGGCACAGCCCGTGACCTCAACTCATATTTTTGGTGTGTGTTAGCATACAACCCAATGCAAGTGCCTGACAGACCTATTCATCACTGTTAAAATTATAAAGAAATATTTGCTAGCAGAAATGGCATAGTACTGTACAAGAGCCCAAGGGCAGGAACATGAAGGGGCTGACAGAGACAGAGGAGGGAGTTTCAGAGGCGCTGGGTGTCCCTACGCAAGGCGATCCTGGCTGCACATGCAGGGGATGGGATGGATGAGGGGTGCAGCACCACAGGAGTGTGACCTTCCCCTCGCTCCTCATATTCACCCTTTACATACAGCTAGCTTTGGCTTATCTTCAGTCCATAACTAGATTAATTATTAAAATCATTAATAAACAAGACAACAAGGAGGCTGGTTTTGTTCTAAAATAATCTACTGTAGACAGGAAGGTGCAAGTAGATATGACTGCAGAATATGGCACCACCTATTTAGTGTCTGCTTCCACACACGCAGAGTTCACCTAAAACATACTTTCCATTAAGACAAAGCTCATTCGGACTCGCTGTTCCTTCTTGGAACGTACACAGCATTGATTTACACTTTAGTAGTAATAACTTCAGCTATTAGAGTGCTCTTACTATCCTTTTTAAATTGGCTTCAAGCATTTGGGGAGTCATTGTCAGGCCATCTAGAATGTAGATAAAGGGATCCTACGGCAGAGTAATACTGTGTATAAACTCTAGTCTAGGGACGATGATATATTTCCCATAACTCTTACATTGCGGGCATTCCGATAACGTGTGGACAAAGTGTTCCAGAATATATATTACATCACCMGCCCCCTTATTATTCAAAACACCAGAATGAATCCTGTTCAGAGTCCAAGAGATTTGCAATGTAATTTTGTTGTTAAGAGGAGACCTTAATCACCTGGCCATTATTTTGACTGTTAGTACAAATGTTATCCCAGGCTTAGCTTGACATTTGAGTGTTCATATCAGAGTTTGTGAGTTTTCAGCATCCTCTGCTAGGTAGCATTATGCTGCAGAATGATTTTATTTTAATGAGTTTTCCATAAAACGCTAGGAGCATCGACTATTATACATCAGCTAAGTCATTTTTGTTTAAGACATACTTTACTGATGCTTCCAGTTCATGATATTCCAGAAATGAGTGGATATCTAACATGCTTATTTCTGTAACTAAACCATGAAAAAAAWTCCTCTGATAGTAGTCAAAATACTCTAAGACAAAATGGCGAAGGCTATATCCATATTAAAATATAGCGTACAGCTTTGATTTTTAAATGTACTTTAAAACTTAATGGTGTAGCTTCAACAGCAAATATCACCAACTATATTCTCTACCTACTAAATTCAAGAATAGTAAAAGCACACTGGCTGGTTCCTTCATCTCCTTTCTGTTAAGTATAGTAAGTTTTTTTTATTGTAAAGAAATCATTTTTCTACTTTGCAAGACAGAAACAAGAGATTACACAAAAGATTACTTCATGGCAACTGCTGAAGTTCATCAGACAAGCAGAAAGAAAAAGTACAGACCCTCAGAGATGTAACTTGAGAATGCTTAATTTGTATTTTATATTATAAACATAAGGATAACTAAAAAGTTCCTGAGATGTTGAAGTTATGTGACTGTTGATTGCTTGATGTAGAACAACGTGTTAATTTTTTCTTCTGGACAGACCATTATGTGGAGACACACATCATTTCAATAACAACCACCGTAACTTTCACACAGCTGCAAGGCAAGGGTGACTTAAGTATACCACATGACAGTTTTGTAGATACAAATAGATCAAGAATGATGGTGAGACACTGCTGCAACTAGCGAGAGGGAAAGATATACACAAGAGTACGCACTTGCAATTTACCACCGTAATTTTTCTTCCTTAATTTTCAAATATCAAGAAGATGTCCTACCTTAAAGTTCAACTTGAGACATAGCAGCTGCACATGTGGACAGAAGAAACAGCTCCAGTAGCATGGATGTGCTTCTCCCCCTTTTCCATGTTCCCCAATCATTGTTTTTTTCCTCAACTTTCATGAAGAACCTGTGGCAACACAAGATATTGATGCTCAGATTTCAGCACTGAGTAGTGCCTCTGCCATCCATGCTCTAGGARCATGATCTCATGGAGCATTTGCTCAGAAGTGATGGAAAAGGCTCCCTCTAGGCCTTGCTCACTTCTCTGTCATCAAGATACAGCAACTCACAAGTTACATGAGTCAACTGGATAGTTTCAGAAAAAAATCCAATAAACAGACAACTACAAGACAAGTCAAGGCCATAAAAGCACAATTCATGTAATCCATGACTTTGTCCATTAGTACTGTAGCCAACATCATTCTGCCCCAAAGAAAAGGCGTTGTTCATGAAATTCACAATATTTTATGGAGTTAATTTTCTAGACGATCTCCTGGAGATAAACACAAAGATTTCTAGATTCCATCCAAGATTTTTGGATGAAGCAGTTTCATAAAACCCTATACGCCTTCCCACCTTGCTGGACGCAGTTTTGAGAAGGAGAGTGTGCCTTGAAGGCTCTCAAGTCTTGGGAGATCTTTCACCATCTTCTTTCCATAGTTAAGACAAAAAACAGTTGCTATCAAAGATAGCTGCATAAATTTCCATGATAGTTTGATTGTTACAGCAAACAAAASTCTTCCCATCATTATGAAAAATAAGGAATAATCTAGGAGTTGGGAATTTCCATACAACATAATTTCCTAAAGTGACCTTGTTTTTTCAAAAACGTGCATGGARCAGTGAACTGATGCACCCAGCAAGTTTCTGACTGTAAACGGACTGATCTTTATTGCACACCAAAGAGCTTTAGCACTTAAGAAGCCTTTAGAGGAGAGAGAAAAAAAACATTACCAGCACGAAACAACAACATCCCCACACAACTCTCCAGGGGACAGTACAACTCTCAAGTGCCAACTGATACCACTTTTCCTTAGCAAGAAATTTTTGTGATGCAATAACTGATGCAGCCACCGTGTAAAACTCAGTCCCTGTACGATTGTGCATGGAAACAACCTTGAGATTCTCTCTGTATTAGGTGATTTACAGCAGAGAAATACTTATACCTGCTACACACAAGGCCCAGATTGAATGAAATTTAGCAAGATGAAGACAAATTAAAAGTTCTGCTGTTCCAACTTTTCAGCTTGCTTCAACTCAGAGAGACAAGGAGGCTAATGACAGATGTCATCAGCATGGCCTGCTATTTAATGATTTGGGGTTTGCCTCTACCACAAAGACAGTTAGCATCACTAACATGAGTGACAGTGGAGCAAGACTGCAGTCTTTGATGAGAAAGGTTAGCGAATATTGTAACAATTTAAATCTTTTCAAATCATTTCATGCTTTGTAGTCCTTCCTACCTCATCCTAGGTTATCTAAAGAATTAAAGCTCAGAGGTATTAAAGTATTTTTGAGAAATATTGAAGAATAGGTGAAATGCCAAAAGGCTGAAGAGAAAAAGAGAACAGAACTAGCTAGGAAATTATAAAGGAGCAGATTTCATTTAAATTTCTGGGAAAATGAAACAAGAAAATTATCTATATTATATATAAGATAACAGAAAGATGAATAACAGCCAACAGCCAATTTTCAAGAAGAAAATGTCAAACAACCTAATTTTCTTCTACAAGGAAGCAGGCTTCTGAACAGAAGAAATAGCAGTAGATACGGTATAATAAAATTTAGAAAAGCTTCCGAGTGCCATAAGCAAAGGAAACACGGTCTAGAGCAAAAGAAAAAAGTAAGATTTCTTTCAAAACTCCTCAAAGTATTTTTCCTTGCCTCGCTGTCAGAACAGGAGACTGTACCAAGTCAGGTGACATGGCATTAGTGCTATTCTATATTTTCATGAATGACAACACTGATGGAACTGAGACAACATCCAGTTGAGGGTACGATGGAAGACAAGAAATAAAGCAAGATCCATGAACTTCTGTTGCCCAAAGTTTTAGCTTTCAGAAGAAAATCTCATGCAAACACTACAATTAAAATAACTTCTCATTCTGCTTACAACTCCTGCTATAAACAGATGTCCAATACTTAATTTTCTCTCCAGATCTACAAGGCTGCTGCTAAGATACCTCTACAAGCAGAAGTCTTTTGCTTTTGAATTGTTGAGAGCAAAACTTTATTCTATAGATTCCAAAATCAAGGTTACTTATAGGAAAAAGTGACATGATCAGTTGTTTTGATGTACTGGAAGAGCAAGAACTGTGCAGGTGTGGAATGCATGTCCGATACTGCATTTTCACTAGTGGGATCACAGGATGAGAAAGCCGCATAAGCCTAGTGTCCTTTAGGTGGTTATAAATAATATATCAAAAACAAAAACTGGTTAACAGGCTTTGTGCCAAAATAAAGTTCATCTGTACTGAATCCACAGGGGAAAAAATGCCCCAAAAGAGATATCAATGTGAAAATATGGTCACTGTAGTGTTGTCAAGGTCAGTAAAACTTCAGGGATATGCTGACTAAGCCTGTTCAGAGGTACCCTGAGCTTGCACAATATTCCCATCCTTTCCTGAACTCTTGAACAAGATTAATCACAGCAGTCCCAAATCAGCTTCCATATCCATCTGTGAAAATATTTTGAATGTTCCTGTATAGTTACATGTCTCAGGCATTGCTACCATACCCATCTCTGGTCTATATGGACATTGGTGGGATGAACAGAATTCCATATCACATAATAGTTACTTAGGAAAGAAAGCATCCTCTATACTCTCTGTAGTTGTTATATAGCTTTATGCCATCTTTAAGCTATCTCTACACTGTTCTTGCCCCCTTGAAATATATACCTGGCTCCAATTTATAGATTAACAATAAGTAACAAGCAGGACTCAACATTTTATCCAATTTTCAGTGACATGGTTTAATAAAACAGCATCAACATTTAAGGTTATGTAAAAACACCCTCACAACAGCAGGAATGGAGAAGCAGCATGTAGGGTGCAAGTAACAACCACAAGATAAAGATTTTACACAGAGTCCTTTCTCTCTGACCCCAGTTCATTTGAGAAGAAACAGCAGTTTAAACTACCTAGCTAACCTCTTCCAGAGCTATAGTTTATAACCATAAGTCAGGCATGTGACTACCTGGAGGCATCGAGGAGTTTGCTGCTACACTACGTTACAGAGCTAGGAGGGAAAGAAAGTTCCTATTATTGGATCATGCAGTAGACACTGGCGCTTAAAATTTCCACTTACACTACATTAGCTCCAGGCAGTTCATTTGCTAAAATAAAAGAAACAAAGTGTAAAATATTCACTGACTTGCTCAACAAAGCAATCAACGAGAGAAAGAGAGAGAGAAACAGGGAGAAAAGGGAGGGAGGACGTTTTTTTTTTTTTTTAATATCACACTGTTGATAAATACCATTAGTATTTTAAAATTATCTCAACCATTCAGTTTAAATTTAAAAGTATTAGGGGTATTATCAGTCTGTCTATCCATCTTCCTTTATTTTGTCTGTCTCTCTCGCTTCTTTTTTTTTTGTGTGAAATTTCAAGAGATGAATCCCATTTTCTATTAATTCAATGGCTGTCATCTTGCATTGCATCATGTAGCCCAGATCACAACAATGAAATCTAAGGGTTTAAATTAATAATATTGCAACACATCACTTTGTAAAGCATTGTGCTTATCCGTATCTAGCCAGCTCAGGTACTTTGCCTCCAGTATGATGCCTTGTGCTGGTAGCTGTGAGTGGAATTACACCTGTACACTTGCAAACAACCTATAATTGGTAACTGAATACTCAGACTTCATGGTTGATAGCATTACTTTAATAGGGTGTTGAGATTTAACAAGATGTTTTTGCCTTAAAAAATAAAATAGTTGGGGAAAAGCTTCAGGGAATATGAGATCTCTGTTTTCTGAGTGGCATTTTCCACACCTACAAATATATGCTGACAGGTAACTGTATTGCATTACAATTGCCTTACATACAATGTCAGCTAAAGCTTCATGGAAAGTCAGCATCTTGGAGCACCTATGCATCATGAAACAGGTGATAGATTTGGTTAACTATTAGAAGTTCAGATATAATTTCATTATAGCTGCTAACCCACAGAGAAAAAGGAGAAAAAAGCCAGAATTACACACAAGTAAATCATCAGAACCACTACAAATTCAGGAAGGAATAAAACATTATGCCTAAAGGAAAATAACCCCCAAGATCAAAAATACATCCTATCCAGCATTTACTGTTGTTATTCAGGCATATCTCCTATTATACTTTGTCATGTAGAAACAAACCCACTAGCGGGAATCTACATTATTTTGCAAACATTTCTAACAGAAAGGATAAAAAAGAAATATGACCATAGGTTCATCAGTGGCCAGCCTAAACTATGAGAAACAGATGTTCAAGCTAAGAGCGCCTACCTTTCTCTCCCCTTCTCTCAGAGCATACTCAAAGCTGTAAAAATATTCCTAAGACTTTATATAGTGACAAAAATATGAAGCAATCGGTAAGCAGATAGGCACTCAATTTGTATACRAGATTCATTAGGTAGTTGCTAATCGCTAAGTAAGTTCCAGCCCAACCTGCTGAGTACAAATGCAAATTTACCACCTTTGGAGCTGCCTCATTGTACAGCTATTGATTTATGCTTGAATGGGAGTTCAAAAAAAAAGTTGTCTTTTGAAGCCTTGCTATCTGAGCATGGCTCCTTTGTCCAGGTGTCTTGGGGATCTCTTGCTGCAATTTTGATCTTTGTATTCCAAAAGCCTTAGAGAGTCAATTCAGGTAACTTAAAAGTGAGATATAATCAGAAAGGATTTGGAAATAAAGTCTTTGCCTTGTCACATTAATGCGGCCCTATCAAGTGGCAGTTTATCAAGAGGCAGCTCACAAGGTTTTAATGAGCATGCTGCCTGTTCTTGTACAATACTAATTAATCCCATTTTTTCACACTGGTGTGATTGCTTCATGAAACCCGCATTGTTTTATGCTCAGCAGCAAAGCGGGCTCTCACTGATTAAATCTCCTTCCCAGAGCTGGAGCCTGACAACTGAATTATACCTTGCTCAAAATAATAATGGGTATCAGCTAATAAATACGGTTTAACACACACAAAACTATGCAGCCAAAATCACACCACAAAATAGGAGTTTGACTTATAGGCACAGCAGTGTTTCATTAAACATCTGTATTATAATTCACTGGTTTTCCAACTGATGTAATAACTTAATTGATGAGAACAAAGACAAGCTTATTTATTCACCCAATTGCTTGCTTCTTGACTAACGTTTTTCCTTGGTGTTATTGTGGAAATAAATATGCAATATTCTTTTTATAGAAGTCTAATTTAGGCCCTTTTTTTCCCCTATTGAGAAGTCAACATCACAATCTGTTTCTGACAAGTTCTTGCTGCAGTGAAGCAGACCGCATTATGATAAGACAGCAGTGTGTTGTTTACCCTAATGTTCAGACATTCCAGCAAAGGTGAGAGAGGTGTGATGCTTCAGGCAGTTAATAATGAATAATTGTCTGCAAATTTACATTACAGGGTTCAAAAAGCTTGTTTTCCTCTTTCTTTTCCCTTCCCTATTCTCCCACATGATTTAAAGCTTCTTCTGTCTCAGCCAGGGAACGAATAACTGCAAAGTACTAATGAGTAGCGAAGCACTTTTCTCTGCAAGACCAAGTCAAGTCAGGGATAGCATAAATATAAAATATTTTTAAGAAAAAAAAGTCTTTTCCCCCAATTGATGAATGCAAAGTGACAGTTTTTACTCTTTCACATTGCATCAGTAGCATGTTGCAGATTAAAATGRCCAAAACTAATACCTTATTTTGCTTAATTTTTAAAGAAAGCTAGTTTCCAACTTAGAACTTCCTTCAGAAAGTGCTCTCTACAACCAATAAAACAAAAGGGGCGATCATTAACCCTAGCTTGAAATTCAAATTTRTATATGCAGCCTTGGATGCCCTAAGAAGAGCTGTATATTAATCTTTTTTCTGTAATAGTGCCAATAAAGTATAAGAAATTTTACAGACGAAAAAGTGAGATTTTTGAGTAAAAATAAATAAAAAGGAAGTGCCCTACCTCCCTTCCCTCCAGTATCACTGACTTTCACAGGTGATGGGCAAGTGAAAAAAGTTAACAAGACTGCTGAAGTGCCAAGCTCTGCCAATGTRCCAGACAGAAAGAAAGGCCTAACCTAAAATTTGTCATGAGACTTTGGGTGCTTTCCCCAAGAGCARAGGGAAGGGGGAAGTCTTGTGGAGGCCGGATGGTCCCACTTGGCTAACATTTGCAAAGAAAGATCCYGCTCACTAAAGAACTGATATACATACAAAGCATCTGATAAGGGGCCACACTCYATGAAGAAGGTTCACCTTGTGATGACCACCACAGCACAGTCACATACTCCTTTCCTAAGGGTACAAAGGAAAGAGTCTGGCAGTGATGAGTGAAACAGGGATCAAAAACAACTCCTGACCATCTCCACTTCTCTTGACACAGGGTCCTGGGCTAAAGTAACTCCTCATGATGTGGAGAGTCCCTTGTGCATTTGGGACATGGAATCACTAGCATGTTCACCTTGCAAGGTTGAGAGGCTCCTGTTCACACAGGGTGAAGAAACAAACTACAGCATTTGACTTGATCTTTCTTTGCCTTTTTTCCCCCCCATGACTTGTCAGCTAATTACTAATTGTTAAGCCCACCTCTATAACAATCACACCAGTTAATGGTGAATGTTGTTATAACAAAAATCTTGTGCAGGTGACTAAAAAAAAAGCCCACTAGCTAAAGCCCCTTTGGATTATTTTACTGTCTCTTTTAACATGCAGCAATTTTACAACAGTAAAATTTGGCCTAGTCAGCAGGATAGCAAGACACCAGATGAATTTAAGGGGAACAGAATGAGAATTTTAAAAATACATGGACTTTTATCCTTAGGGTCACTCTTCGCAATCTAGAGCGGATGTAGGTAAGAGGCTAAAACAAAAAAGCACTTATAGAATAATCATCTGTTTTTTGTAATGGCTGTCATGCTGTTGTTTGCACTGATTTCCCCTCCCGTCCCCATTAAGAATTTTGGTTCAAGGAGCACTTCTGTGGATTAGAGAATTATCTAGAATGTTTGAAAGATACTCAAACCTTGAGTCAGGAGAAACAGATGAGAAAATGCTAGGAATAAGACAAAAATAGATTATATTCGTGCTGCTTTTTGGAATTACCAAAAAGCTACGAACAAGACAGTTTGGAAAAAAATGTAAGAAAAATGAAGAAAATCCTTTCAATTATTCCAATTTCATCCTAGTTCCTGTGATATCATAATTTAACTAAGTCTCTCCGGTCCCCATTCAAGTCTTCAGCTGATGTGAGCAGCAGGAGTCCCCAGAGGATCTCGCCCGTGCAGTCTTCCAGATCTTCCCCTCCAGACAAGATTAGCATTTCCACATTACTCGCAGCCGCGTGAAGCGAGCGCACTGGCGGCACAATCTGAATTCTTCACCTGTCTGTTTTGGCTATGGCACTAATTTATTATTTCACTAGGCGTGATTTTTCACTATTGCATGTGCAATCACTTATAGTGCCACTAAAAGAGTGGAAAGGGATATAAAGGCTAACAAAGCAGAACACTTGCCTGCCCAATTCCTAGCCAGTTTGCAGAGGCAGAAGTTCCTAGGGAATCAGGCTCTACATCTATCCTCACAAATGTCAGAACTAAATGACAAGTCAGGCTATAATTAGATCATGGCCTATGTCTGGCATCAAAACTCAGTTCTTAGAATTGATGCTCCACATGAAATAAAAATAATTAACAACTCATCTATATTACAAAAGACTTCAACCATTTGCAACAATGATTTCTCTGGTTGCATGTGACATACATATTGGCAAGCAAATRCCCAGACAACTCATTTATACTTTTATATATGAAAATGCATGAAAGGCATACTTTCGGGATCCAGATTAAAGCTATTTTTAAAATTTCACTTATAAGAGCAGAAGGTTGAGTCTATTCCACACATAAAAGCAGCAGACTCTTGCATTATTTCCTAATAATTTTGCTTAGAATAAAAAAAGGAAAAAAAGGAAAAACTTTCCCTTCTTCTAGGGAATCTAATTATTCAGTGACAGCAGTTGGCTGACTTGGGCACAACACAACATGTCAATTTTCAGTTGCTTACACAGTATCACAGAAACTGTTAGAAATTGTTTTGAAATCTGGCATACTTTTCAGTCATCCTAATTCCTCCAAGTGAGCCAAACCTGATTACATTTGGCTCACCCACAAAAGATTCGCAAGATGGGGAGAAGAGAGGGTAGGAAGAGAAATCAAAATCAAGAAGATCCTTCCCACTCCACCTCGTCTCACTGCAACAGCAATTCTCTATCCTACGCTATATACACAAAAACATATTCATTTTCATCTTCTAAAGTAATTTATAAAACAGTTTGAATGCTTCTTTAGAAGCTTTATAGGAATATTGATTACTTAACATTGCACATACATCTAGAGGTGAAACAACTTGCGTTATGTGTCTACAATACAATTAAAAAACAAGCCAAGAAAACCCAGAATTTCAGGAGGATTGTTCCCAAATATATTCACATTTACAGCTTCTTGAAATTTATGCTCARAATCATCCTTGCCCATGCCAATGTACAGTGATCTCCAGTTCAACATGAGACAATAAAATCAGCCAGGTACTTGCCAAGTTTGGCATAAATATGATAACTTCAGAATAGCTGCCTTGGGAATGTGCTTAATTCACAATGCAACTCCTGTAAAATATTTTGGATCTCAATATATACGAACTTACTTCAGTGAAATTATGTTGATCTACATCACATAAGCACCTGCCCCTTTATGTAAGAACTACTCTACTTTTGCAATACATTCATAGCCCTTCAGTCAAAATCACTCAAGAGTCCTGCTGATCTATACTCTTCCATTGATAAAAATGGAGTTACATGGTTTCCCTTTTGGATTTAAGTAGAACACAGTACTATTTATTACAAAATATTTATACTTATATATAAAGTGCAGAAGTRCAAACCAAACTCATGTTTCCAATATGAAAATGTGTCCTTATCTTTAAAGCAAATAAAATTAATTCAGTCTAGCCCTTTACAAGTACAGCTTTTTTTTTTTTTCAAGCATATCCTTTTTAGGATGCTTTGTTTGATAGACCGATAGAAAAACATGAAGGCCATTATTCAGATGTTTATGGACCCTTTTAGCTAATGGATTCAAATCTATAATTCTGCACTTGTCAACAAGATAATTCTGCAATCATATTAAGACTGCATAACTCAGTTCAGTCCAAATCTTCTAGGACTGTGTTCTGCAAAGCAAATAACATTTCCCYAGGGGAAAAAAAATGTACCAATGCTATCTAAACAGTTCTCAGGTTTGCTTAGTGCTTTCTGCATTTTTGGGGAGTAGAGACACTTTTTGGAAGTGTGGTCCTGTTTATGTAAAGCTTAGCCCCCTCTGTATACACAAGAGATAAATATTCAGAGTGGCCTAATTTAAATGCAATCATCTGTGGTCTCCATAATGATATCACACATTTTTACACTAGGTTTTGGGAAGAATATCTGTGCCTTATAGTAAATAGCTCGTGAAGTAAATATTTTAAAATTGAATTATATTTCTTTCTTTATGAAGCTTGCTTCTCTCTTCCTTCATTACAGTATTAAAGTGAAAGCTGAACTAGCCATAAAACTTTCACATAAGTGAAATTCAAACAAAAAGCAAGCTTTTTTTTAAAGACTTTCATAACTGCTTCCATTTTTCATTTGCGTGATAATGATACTGTACCAAACCTGTAAAAATTACCTTATTTTTTATAGGTTCATACAACAGCAAAACTTTCATGAAACCAATAAACTCAATAAGTTGTTTAAACATAGCATTAGTTTATACAGAATTTTTACTTCCTGCTATAACGCAACTTACAACATAGATCTMAAGAATAAAGGAGTCTTTTAACCAAGTAGTAAAAGTTTTAGCAACTCACTTTTTCTCATTTTAACTATGAAATGACTATTTTCATTTTAACCTCTGAAGGAAATGTTGGAAATTATCAGAGAAACTATGACCATAAGACCAATTCCTAAGAAATTTGAGGACAACTTCTCTATGAAAGCCACATAAAGAAGGCTGAACAACATTAATGCAAAAGTAGTTTTCCATTAATAGAAGAGTCTTGTGGGTTTGTGTTCTTGCTTCATTTTATTTTTGTTGTGAAGAGTCTAAGTCATCAGAATCCCTAYCAATTAACTCTGTAGCAGCTTTAGAAGAACAAGCTGCATAGAATTAGGGCTAGTTTTTAGTTTCTACATAGTGATTTTCTATAGACAGAAAGATGTATTAAGCACTTCTCTAGCCTAGCGCTGTTCTTAAGCAGGTGGAGGACTGGGTCCTAATCCAAGTTAATTTATCATGAAAATTTCAAGGAAATTTTCAATGAAAATACTCCACTGTTAATACATTTTAAGGAGCTATCCAACTCTTTGACCTGTCAGGCAAGATGTTGCTAACCTGAAGACCACCCCAAGACCAGGCAAGGTGCTCAATATTGTCCAAGAAATATACTTTGGTCTCACCAAATGAGGCCAAACAATTGCACCCACCAATTGTCACAGCTTGGTACATTACACAGCAGCTTCTGGGCCATGATCACTAGTTGTGAAGCTACCCTCAAAGCAACCTCTAACAACCTTAAAGCCCACRAGCCTTTCAAGAGTCCTCCAGCTTTGTAAGAGGATTTCCATCGTATTTTGGTCTGAATAAATGCTATAAAATACTTTTCTGGCTTCCCATGTTTAAAGAAGTTGAGAGAGAAATAGGAGACACAAATATACAGGTCTTTTCCCACTTGAGACCCACCCATGTGGGCAGACCTTGAAGAAGGATTCTCAGAGCATTTCTCTTGATCCTCCTCTACAGATGGTCTGGGTTACCCTGCATAGCCTGAAACTAATAACATTAAATTTGTTGACCCCTTCTCCATATTCTGCCCTGTATTTCAGTATTAGAGCTGTTGGCTGCCCTAATTTTACCTGGAAAATATTAGCATAAGTAGGAAGAGATGCAAGACAAAAACTCTCCTTAATACAGGTTGATATGTGACTTTGCATAGCACTTTGAATGTTATTAAGTGTTTGAATTTCTTCCTGTGTCTTTTTAGCCTAGATGACTGTCTTTCTCTTTCACTGACAGCCTCTGCAGGACCAAATTGACAGCTCTTTAAAGCAGTCTGACAAAAAGCAGCATTAATTAAGTCATTGCCGGACTGTAATTGTGTTAAGAAGTAAAAATCTAATATGAGAAAAGGTTAGTGAGTCCTCTCTTGTGTCAGATTTTCTACTCTCTATGAATATTAATGTCCTTAATGAAGACAATCTTTGCCTCATCAAGCCGTTGTTCTGCATTCAGGTGCCAAATCCCTGCACCATTGATTTGTTTTTAAAGAACAAATATGTCAGGGGAGAGTGACTGTCCTGTTTCTTATCAACATCATAGCGAATGCTTTTGTATTCCTGGAAAGAGTTTATAGATTTTTGTGCACCATGTACAAGCGCTGCCTGTGATGGTAGAACAGTGGGGAGGGGAGTAATGTCGAGGCGAGGTAAACCAGTTTAGGTAATTTAATAGAAGTGTTACATTTTACCGTGTTAGCTTTTTTGTGTGTGTATGTTAGCAATATCCATATATTAACGAGGTTATGATCAGCAGTTTTAATGATAAAATATGAATTATCTCTCCAGAAAGAATCCTGCAGTTTAAGCACTGAAATGAAGGAGCTCAGTGATAAGACGCTGATCATCTCCTGCTGATTATCCCTCCCCCCCTCCTCCCGATCGAGCAGATAATGATGATGGTGCTGATGAATGATGATCCTTTTTAAATAGGTTGAAGGCCCTTAGGAGTCTAGCTCTGGTGAGGAATGCTTCRTGCGCTCCTCCAGCTTTCTGCTTCGCCTCCACGTCCCCAATCACTCCACTTACACAGTCCTCAAAGATYATCAGCTGTGAAATAAGCCTGGCATTGTTAGTTATTAAGATATTGATAGTTATTAAGATATTGCTAAAACTTTTGGTTAGGAACTGTTGCGTCTCCTCCAAAGGATGTATGAGAGGCCTCAAATGGTGGGGGAGGTCTCAGCACATGGTAYGGGGAGGTGGATGCTGATCTCCCCACAGCTCTGGAGATCAGATCAGCGAGAAACCTACTGAGGGTATTAGAAGGTCCATGAGCTTCTGGAGAGGGTATTTAAAAGATTCATGCCCCTTCAGAGACTCAATATATAATTAATATACTATTTTTCAAGGAAGAAAAAAACACTTGCAACAGCTCCATTTTTAAAAGAAGTTTTGCGATGTTTTTGTGTTATCACAGTAAATTAACAAAAACCTGAGAAAGAAGGTCTTTTTTCTCTCCTTTTTAAGAAAATCTCAGCATGTGTTACACTGACAGAATTAGATGAGATTTTTTTTCTAGACAAAATTAAACATTTAAACTTTGAGTTAGGTTGTGTCTGCCAATTAGGATGGGTACAACAAACATTCCGTAACAATAGCACCAACAACTCCAGAGTGATTTATATCAGAAAAGCGTTGGAAGAAATTTCTCATCTGACATACTTGAAGTACAAACTCAGCTGAAAAGCCACTTCCCCCCTCCCCTTTTTTTTATATAATATATATAATGTATATATAAAGTCAAGCAGCAACAACCACTGCTGCTCTTTATAGGTTTTAAGCAACTACTGCCTTTCTAAGCCTCTTGCTTGTGCTACCACAGCCCCTGGACTGTCTTCTGCCCTAAAAACTCCTCTTACAATCAAAATTCATGTTTTAGTTTCCTTTGCTCCAGATCTCAGTTTGCACTGATTTCCCTGGATACTCTTGCAGTTCACTAAATTCTGATCAACACAATTTTTTAAGATACAGGACTGAGACACCCACTCACACCAATTGATGAATTATCTSTTTTCTGTATACTGGCTGTAAAAATGGGGACCAGTGATAAAAACTCATAGAAAAAGTAGATTAAGACTAGAAATTCATTTTAGAAATTTGGATATTTAGGTTTGATGAAGAACACTGACCTTTAAGATTCTAAATGCCATTTACAGGATTGCCCCTAATTCTTCATCACTTGATTAAATTTATTACTCAAATGTTTCACAAAAGCAGCAACTCTGATTTGAAAACACTCCTATGTCACATATAACAGATACTGTATATAAACAAGCCCTGTTTCTGACAGGTTGATAGCTCAGGGTTGCACTTTAAAAACAACCCCCTGGCAGGCACTTTTAGGAAGCTCTCATGCAGCAAAACAAAAAAACTTTACTACAAAACTTTCCTTAATGCAAAAAACTTAATTACAGCAGTACTTGCAAAGCATATGAGATAATTTTATTTTTTTTATTAATAATACCTGCCCTTAGTGCCTTGACAAAGAAATTAAACACCATATCCTTATCTCAGAGGAGAAATCAACTTCACTGGCCCTTCCACTGGTTAAAAAGCAAAACAGGCACCTGGCCTCCGCACTTTCCAAGCAGGATGGCCACCTGTGTGGCAGGACCTCCCATGCTCAGAGAACGAGCTCCAAGGCCTCACTGGAGGCCTCCCCACRAGTCTGCAGTATCCAGCACTGCACAAGTGACAGGCGGCCGCTTCCCTCAGCCAAAATTCCAGTGGGCTCCTGTGCAGCAAGGGAAGTAACATTGGATTTATGTTGTCAGTGAYTCATACCGGAACTCAGAGTCCAGGAGAAAAACTGTTGATAAGAAACTATAAACACAGCATTGCAACAATAGCTTCTGACATTGTATGTGGGAGCTGTATGTTTTTCATATACATTTTACTCTCAGGTTTCTTTTTTCCCCCCTATGTTTACTGCTCCATAGTAGTTCATAACCCTGAAGGAGATTCTTCTTTGCATAGTCCTCCCCCATTTATCTATCCCTGCCCAGCTGACCCACTTGTAAAGCAAATAACACAATATTCAGAGAAGGATGTATAKTATCTTACATATACTATATCACTGTTCAACTACCCAAAAACCTCAAAAAATGGCTTCAATACCAATAATTCAATGCAATTCTCAGCTAGCTGCTACAGAACCTTCTGCACTTGGTGCTTCTTCCTCTAGGTATGACTCTTCAACAAGACATCAGCACCGTTGTCTCCCTGGGCAGGAGCTAAAGCAACACGCGTGAACCGAGCGAGGACAAAAGCCAGCAGAATGATTCTGCTCATCCTGCCACAAAGCCTTTGTGATTAAGGGATTAGATATGAAACCACCAGTCTCTACAGAGCGCAAGGATTAGGAGTTCATCAAAACAATACTGCCCCATATCTGAACTTAGACACGCGCTACCAGAGTCTACAGCATAAGATATCACGCAAGCTACGCACGAGATTCCTGTGGTGTCTTTGGCCCATACTCCTTCATCCTGATGCCCATTGATTAGTAACACGCTAACTCTCTGTTACTAATACATTTTAAATTGCATATAAACATTGTTTAAAAAAATCACATGAACATTAATCATCATTACTTTCAAGATGTACATATGAGAAAGCTATAAATGCAGGCCTTACTTCCTATTTATCCTTTAAAATTTCTGTAGGAGTCAGACTGAACAGGAGGGAGGCAGTTCAGCACTGAAATGGGTGCTGTTTAAGAGGCCATTCTCTCCTCAGCTTTGCCCTACAATAACATTCAGGCCTCACTTAACCAAACTGCTTAACATAGTTGCTAACTCTCTGTGTTTTTCTAACTGATCCAGATAAAACTGCAGCTTATAAAGAATTCACTGGCCAAACTACAGAGATCTTCTTCCTTCATTGTCTTCAACAACAAAAATTAGAGGCTGATTTCTGCTGCAATGAGAAACCCAACTGCAAAAAGCAACCCAACTGAGGTTCATGGGTTCTGCCCTACTTGGTTTTCCAATTGCCAACTCCCCTCTGCAGAGTCCTGCGTATGTCTCGTATGTGGTGCTGCATTTTACCAAGTTCCAGCTATAGGCAGTCTGGCAGATTAAGTTCAAGCTTTTGAACAGAGGAGAGATAATTCAGAGGCTTCTTATTACTTCTGATCTCTGAGCTGTGCAGGGATCACAGCTCTCGGATTGCATCTGTTCCTGAAATTTTCAAAACAAAACCAGCCTCTATGCATAATCTATTTCCTTACCATTATGCAGCAAGACAGGCTCAAGAGCCCTCAGTAAGAAAAAAAATCTCCTAGAACTGCACAGCAATCTCCAGGTGATTAAAATAACCACTGACAAAATGAAATGACTGGACTTCCCCCCMCACACCTCTCAGCAAGGAAACAGAGTCAAATGTTTTCTGAGGACAGTCTTCAGTATCAAAAAAAACCCGTAAAACTGTAGAGTTTTACAGAAAACTATGTGCCAGGCACAAAATTTCATGGACTTCTTTGGCACCCCCCCCCCCTTTTTTTTTTTTTTCCAGTTCAGGTGTGCCCCCAATCCTACAGCCAAACTGAAAGAGGAGCTAGATTTTCATGTTCGTGTAAATAGGCAAACAACTTTCATAGTTTCCTTTTGCATAATTGCAGCCCAGGCATTCACTTTTCAGTGACTGAGCTTCATAACTTAAGTATTTTTTGAATACGCAGTCTGCTCCATGGGAGAGGCATTTCCTGGGACTTCTAACATTTGTGCTATGAACACCTGGGATCAGGTGCCCTTAGTCCAGCTCCTAAACCTGYACAGGAAGCACCAGTATAAGCTGCACTGTGGCATACAAGAGTGCTTCACACCCATCCCAGAGAGACTACTTGTAAAGGTAAAAGGATGTTGTAGCAATTTAGACTATAAACGGGGTTCAACACAAGACTGACGAAATTAAGGTGTGTAAGTGAACCCTGCTATAGYACTGACCTAGCTCTTTCTCTCCAATTAATTTAATTGAGAGTTTTGGTTTACTTAGCACTTTTCATCCATAGATCTAAAAGCACTTTATAAAGAAATGTAAATGTCAATATCCTCATTCTACAGATGAGGATAAAAGGGCACAGAAGTTATATGAATCACCCCAGGTCAGCAAGTAGGTGGCAAAACCAGGAATAGAAGGCAGGTCTGCTTACTGTCTGCTGTGCCCCAATCCATCAGGCCACTGCAAACTCCAGACCATTTAGTAGAAGAGCTAAAGCAAAGGCTCTCAGACAGCTGCCTTTTACACAGAGGCACAATATCCCATCTGTAGGCTTCAATATTTTAAGGTAAAATTTTGGCATTTCATACAGCTCTATTAAGTTTATACTCTTAAGAAGCATGACGTGCATTTTGTCCAGGTCATTATATAAAACACTATTTCAACTATTTTCCCCCCTGCAGAAAAAGTTGCTTTTACCACACGTACACAGAGCTATTTTTAAGGCAGCACAAGGAGCTGTAAGTCAGAGCACAGCTACAGAGAGAGAAACCTGATTTCCTCTCCCTAAAGGCAGATATTTTCAGTTTTAATTTGTTTTCTCCCATGGCAAAAACATTAGGAGACAGCCATGTGAGGAGGAGGGTAGGAAAGTTTCCTGAAACACAGGGTCAACTCAATATGGTTTTTAATTTCTAAGCATCCATGTGCTAGGTGGGTATAGTGGCAGCTGAGATATCCTATTTGAAGAGTTAGTAGTTATTGGTTATTTTAAAGGAAAGAGTAGAGGAGTTTTGGACCATTGAGGTTTGGTTAAAATACTTTGCAAAATTCTGTCCTCTGCTTTATAACAACATGCAGTGAAAGTCAACACTCTTAATCTTGATAGGCTATTTTAGCTACGAAAATAAAGGATAATATGATATGGAACAGAGCTTATTCTGTCATACTGAGAGTCTCAAGCTGCAAGATAAAATGAATSTAAATTGATTCATCTGGAAACCCAGAGCTGAGGCCAGTTTACAGCACAGTCAGGTTGTTCCTGCACTGGCAAACTGCATTTGATCATATTTCAATTCATATTCATTGAGCTGAACCATCCACAGCAGCTCCTTCATGAAGTTAGTCTAGAGAGCCTGTTGGTGCCTTCCGTCTTGAGATCTCATCTGAAACGCTGGAGACATTTTAGATATTTGATATGTTGAGTCAGTATTTTTTATGTCACCCAGTGCCAGAGGAAAGCAACCAAAGAGAAAGGGAATCTGGAGAAACAATTCTTATTTTTTTAATCCAACACCAAATTTRGAAGCCTAAAGGGACAATCTGATACTAACAACATTCACGTACCACTTCCTTAGGAAGGACTCACTCTCCAACTGTGAGCAAGATAAAGGTTGTTTTACTAATCAGAAGCTAATGGGAATTTCCTTATGCATTTTTTTTTTCCCCTGAAAACTAAAGCTTGATAACAGCCACCCTTCAGCATTTGGCTTTTCAATCGGAAGTTCTGAAGGGCAGATTTTGCCATTCTTTTGCTGAGTGCTCCATGAATAATACCTCTATGATGAAGACTTCAGTATACTGCATGACTCATGAATTCTATAGTAAATAGGCCAGATTTGCAGCTCCAGGTATTTTTAACTTTCTAAGCAAAAAAAAGGGAATATTTAGGATAAGAAATGAACATGAATTTAATAAAAATAGAAAGACCACTTGGTATATAGCACTTGGGTAACCCTCTGGGATAGAACTGTACAGATTACCATATGTTCTCTTCCAAGCAATATATATAAAAAAGACGACAAAATGTTTTATGAAATTCTTTACAGTGTAGATAACACTGATGCAAAGCTATAGCTAAATAAATACGATACCTTCCTTGTGCTACCCTAAGACACTGGTGACCTATCAATTTCTTAATCTGAGCAGAAGAAAAGCAAAAGATGACAGGCCTTTCCCAGCAGAATGGCTGGTATACAACAATCCACTGTAGCTCTGTACCTGATTATTAATTATGATTAATATATGGTAAGCAGATGCTAAGCGAGCCTGGGGCTAGCTTCAAAACTGGGAGGTCTCATCTTACCCTCTTCTTGCAGTTGTGCTGGATGGGGCAATGACAGGTTGAACCAAAATGGGCAGTCTGGTGGTTTGAGATGGTCCTCACCAYGCTCTGCTTGCCTGGGCTGATATACCAGGAAATGAGAAAACCAGCTCATCTCAGTATGGTTTCTCAAGCATGCAAAAAWCAGATAAAATGGCTAGGGAGCAAAGCAGCCAAGTACCCCAGCAGCCACTTCCTCGGGACTTTGAGTAGAGMGCTGCAAGCCACAGCTAGAAGAACATAAAAGGACAAAGGTGGCCAAAGTCCTCGCAAAACATACAGGACTTTCACATTGCAGCCTTTCTTTTACTTTTAAGCTAAAATTTCCAGATATCTATGGGATTCAAGCATTTAGCTCCCATTGAGTTTGCTTGGTTTGGGGCAACTAACTCCCCCAGGCACTTTCAAAAATCTCATCTGTAGTCATTTTCCTGTCCTTGTTCTCACTAATTAGCATGATGCTCTTGCATGTGACTTTACAACACTGCAGAGGATTCTCCTGAATGTGTGTGGGGGCTGGGGGAAGTCATCTTATTGAAATTTGATTCAAAAGAAGGAAAAAGAAAAACACTTCTATTCATATTAGGTTTTGTAAAACCATTTAGTTTTATGAAAAGCCTAATGTTTAAGCCTAAACTAAGTAGACAGTGATCCTTTAAGTCCCTGTCTTCCAGTATATTTTACCATTCTATTCTTTCAGGGGAAGTTAGGTTTGTTATTCCTTCACCTTCCAAAGTCTTTGAAGGTTATTTCTAGAGTACATTTAAGTCTAAAATATATTTGTCAGCAAAGATGTCTACAGAAATTTTTTCAAACTCCAATATGTATTTACCCACCATCCAAAAATTCCTTTTCCATTTTCTATTAATATTATTTCACTGGGATCAATCTCTGTTGAGAAATTTAGTTTAAACTGCCTAGCAGTCTTAAAAGAGGAAGATCTATTAATTTAATCATTTATATGAATCATGTCTAAATGATCTCAGCAGAGAAAATGTGTTAGCCATTTAAATCCCATCATTACATATTATATAATAATTACCACTAATTCCAGTTTGGATGGGCCACAATATTGCTTTACATACTTAATATATTCAGAACATCTACCTTACCAAGCTCAGTCTTTTTTTTGTGACCTTTGAGTTTATGCTTGTCTCTTGATTATGAGCATAGGACAGGCTCTCCAAGAAATCAGATATGCAAAGCACGTACACAGTACCACATCTATTTGTCATGCACAGCTACCACATTTAATTTTATTTTTTTTATAACAAGTTTTTTTCCTTCTCTGGAAGATATCTGGCATGCTGTTGTTACTATTGCAATCCAAATAATATTTGTTAAGTACTCTGCACTCAGTAGTGCATATGACACTAATTCACAACCTGGATCAAGCCAAACTCACATTGTAAGATAGAGGTATCCACAGGGGACTACAGGAAGTAACTTCCATTGAATTTTCAAATTCTTTACCTTGGAAAGCACTGCTCAAAAATTGTGCATGCAAATAAATATGTTCAGAGGAACTGACTGTGCATCTTTGCCTATTTATTGCGTGGAGGTATGGGTTTGCACTATTCAATTAAAAAAATAAAGATTTCAGTGCACAGGACTGAGTATGAGTTATACTATACAGGATTTCATGGAGCACTCCTGAAGAATATTTAATCCCTCTATAGGCATTGCATGCAACAATGAATAAAAACAGCTACCGGATTGTTCCTTGGTTGAACCACCTTAGCAAAGGCCTAAACAGCCTTTTGCTCCCTGGTAGCCAGTGGATTTCCACACAGGTATGTTGAGCCAGCATTACTTATTTGAGCCAAGGATGGGTTGAAGAACTCGACATGAGCTGGTGCTGCTGGCACCACACTGAGCAGCTGCTAATGGACAGAAGAGTCRAAGTTCTGCACACTGGTCACCAATTGTGCTTCCAAGGAGTGATTCCTCCCTCCCTGCCCCAAATAAGTACCTGTGTGGCCTTGCTGGGAGTCACTGAACCCTTCTTGCTTATAGATCTCAGGATCTGACTCCGCCCTTGAGAAGGGTTGAACTGCATCTCTTCTATGCTAGAGGATAACCTCATCCAATACTGATTCTCAATTTAATTTTCCTTTTATTTATTACTATTCTTTATTCTTTTTTCACCAACTCCACATCAACATTCGCTCTATCTCAACCAACAACATTGCAGTCCAATTTACACCCATGATTAATTACAGAAGAGCAAGATTTTCAACTTGCACATCTCAGGGGTCAAATTTATCCCACGTGTAAGGCAACAGAACTCAGTAGTGAGACAAATTTGGCCCTAGGTGACATTTTTTCCTATCAACTCATTACACCAGCCCTTCTACAGCTGATGAATTGAACCCCTTGTGTTCTGTTTGTAGCCATAATTAGTATTCATTTTGCAAGCTTAAAGTTCACCCTTGATACAGAATTGAGCCTAATGTTAATCACTGCGGTGTCTTACCGCCTTTGACTCTGATCTGTCAGGTTTGTATTACTTGTCCCATACCTAATTTTTTGCCCTTACCAGCCAACTAGCACCTCGACATCACACTGTGTCAGAATTAGAAACTTTTGACAGATCTGTAATCATCTAGTTCTCATCAGCTCTGTGCATGTTAGTCACTTCATTTCCACATTCTAACAGTTAATATGCCTTAATTTCTCTCACTTTGTGAATATTTAATTCCTCCCTTTTCAACATCATTTTTAGGTTGTGTGAATCATTTTCAAAGCCTTTGCTATTCTCCCTCCACTATCATCTGCATATTTTATGAAATGGCACAGTTGAATCTCTGAGGGCTCTTGATAAAAATGAAACTGGCAGGCTGCTCATTAGTTGTTTACCTGGAGCTGTGTGAATCCCCTAGAATAGTGGGTTCCCATTTGGATTTGAATTAGGATATTCTGACAGATAAGAATCGAAGCCTTTCCAAGTTTCAAGTAATTTTTCCCCCCTTTCTACTCCAATTACGAGCTCTTCTAGCAAGTTTGCATTCTTTGACCAATCCACCAGTAGTAGTCTACTAGTAGTATTGTACTGTGTACACCAACAGCTGAAACAACTGGACTATAAAAGGTGAGAGACAGAACCTGTAGCCATTCAACAAATATGAGGAGGGAAAAAGCAAAATGCATTGAGGGCAACAGGGCTAAAATAGGAACTTTGCAACTTTGCAGAGTCAAAACCAACTTGCTAGAAATAGGGCTGTGGTTTATCTAAGCATGTGCTTAAGGAGCAAATAATCCAATTACATTCAGTGGAAATACTGTGAGCAAAGTTCAAGACATTARATACTTTGCAGTGACCATATTCTACATTCTACATGAGTTTCAAACAGCTGTTACTCAGGAAGGACATTTTTCATTATTTCCTTGATCTTATTTATATAACAACTTTCATGTCTCACCATAAAAAACACACAAGTCGCAGCTCACAAGAGAGGAGGACACACTTATATTTACCATAAAATCCTGGAAGTTAACAGACAAATTCAGTGGATTATCTAGCCCATCCCTGTAGCCCTGTAGCAGAACAACTTTCCACTGCTGCATCTGATGCTGACTACATTTGCAAATCTCTACATGCTTCTTGTCACTTCTACAAGAAACTATTTATAACCAAAAATAGAGTTCAAATTAAGTTTCCGGCCATCTGATATTACATATTTTTTTCCCACCTAGAACTAAACAACCAAGAACAATCAAGGAGCTCCCTCCAAATCCTTAAAGCTGCATTCTCCAGAAAAAAATTGATAAGCTATGACTTGCTTTGATATTGATTGATAAGCAAGTCTCTTCATAGCATATCATTTTGCTTCATATTAGCTCTGTTACACAATCACACAGTTTAAGAAAATTCTTAAAACTCCTACTGTAAGAAACAAGTGAATACTTAAAAGTATAGCAACTATTTTTAATATACCCTTGCACAGAGTAAGGGTGGACTTATGTAAACCTTGAGTTTAATGCAAAGATTCAGAAGTTAGACATGTATTAAAAATAATTTTCTACCATCTCATGAAGCTTGGTGGTCTACGTGGCTGTAATTCTGAGATTTGACTATATTGCATTCTCCTAATTTGGTATATATGCTTCAAATCTATTACTTGTTAATTGGACATGAACATGACTATGAACTGTAATCTCCAAGGGTTTGCATAAAATTAGTCAAGACAGAGGCAAATGGAGTTGTCACTACAACTCATAACTATCAAATAGTGCAAGTAGTYAAAAATAATAGCCATAAAGATCTTCATGCAACTTAATACAACTCAACTACAGTAAGTTCAGGTTTGGTAGAGTGATATTTTTGCTCCTTGAGCTTTCCAAGATTCTTCCACCACAACTGTAAGCCAGCACTTTTGGCATTTTATATTTATATCTACTTTATTAAATACTAACTGAAATTTCAGAAACAACTTCTATCCTACTTYTAGTGTACACGTCATTCATGCAGATATGTCTCATTCACTCTGTGTTGTCAGGCTTCAGGAAATCGGAGGGCTTAATRCATAATCATATTGTAGGGTAAGATTTTTATTTTCAAAAGCAGCTCTCACTGCTAGAGTGTTGCTTGTGACTTCAGTCTTGCAATGCTAGCCAAGTGATTATCTTGCAAATAACATACATTAGCACATTCTCTTTTTGCAAAGTATTTTCACATACCAGGATATTTCTTAATTGTTCTGTATTTGATGAGCACAGCTGTGTTACTTCTTCACACTGCACTTTCTAGGCAAAGAGAGGGATGATTCTGGGAAAAGGCAATTTAAAGCAGCCTTTCAGTCACACACAACCTGTTCTCACTATTGAGGGAAATCTGCATTTGCTTTTGGCTGCTTATCTGMGCTGACCAGAACATGGGATGGAGCAAAGAGTTCTCCACCAGCCCAAAGCCATACGGATGAGAACATGAAATAGTAGTTTTCACAGAATCTGATATTCCTCTTAAGAGTTATAGGGGAAAAAAAAGGTTGAAATGATCAGTTGACAAGATCATTTGTATAATAGCAAACAGAACACCATGTTGGGGGGGAAGTRACTATATTGCCAGAGAAATATAGGTGAAGATAGGGTTTGGAAACACAGTAAAAGAAAATACTTGAAGCAACTAAAGGAAAGAATTGTCCTGATGCCTTTTTTTTCCCCCTCCCCACTCTCCTCGTTAGTAGCTCTTTTCAAAAGAAAAGCTTTCCAGTTTGGCTTGGCATAGTATATTGAGTCATGGTTTATGCTCCCTCTCTCTTCCCGCCCCTCCCACCACATGTTAAACAGACCAGAGACCTGACATTTTATGTTGTTTGTTTGAAATGATAAACTTAATCATGAGTGAAATGTTAGGAAGTGACAGCGCTGGCCACAGTAAGGTCATTTCTTGTTTCAGCCAAGTACAATACAGCTTTCCCCTTAATTGCATTGCCAGTCCTTGCCACAGGAGGACCCCGGCATTTGCAAGTGGGGAACTGAATCTGTCTGTGTGATAATTAAACCATGGACCTCTGTAAAGACTGCCAAATCTGCCATATGGTAGTTTTATGACCTAGACTGCTGTTATCTCTTGAGAAAGCTAACATCCTAATCTCATTTTAGTTATCTGTGATCAGAACCCATATTTCTAGAGGGTAAATGCAGGAGCGCTGCTTGTCACAGAGCATCCTAAAGCAATGAATTTTTTTCAGTGGTTCACATTAATAAAGCGAAAGGAGAGCTCATTATTGACATACTAGAATTAAAACAGAAATCAAGGAGGTAAAACCAAATCACCTATAGGTTACCTGCACATACATTGCAACATCTCRCTATGAAAAATTCCTGAGACTTCACCTGGGATAAATGAGCTCACTGACTAGTAATTAAAAGCTCCATTGCAGGAAGGTTGTGAAAAGGGCGCTGTATTTTTCCCAAAGCAAGCACATTATTTTTAAAACACAAAGTGTTGGTGCATTTAGAAGTCTGATATCATCTACTGCAACTGTGCTGCTTTGCAAGCATCCTTATGCACAGTSTCTGAGCTAGAGAAGTACTTCACAGAACACAAGATGCCCAGTTAAGAGAAATTAATTGATCAGAACTGGGGCTGGATAATGCTTTA
This sequence comes from Nothoprocta perdicaria, assembly GCF_003342845.1. NCBI lineage: Eukaryota > Metazoa > Chordata > Aves > Tinamiformes > Tinamidae > Nothoprocta > Nothoprocta perdicaria. Next base: position 6,492,726 of record NW_020455532.1, read on the forward strand.
AGTCTGGCTCATCTAATACCAGTGTTCTTTGATTAAATTAATGCTAATTTGTCTTTAAAATTAATATACATCTAGTTGGGCATTTGATTAGCTGCAAGTACAAACACTTACCAGCTGTGGTCACCTTCTTGCATCTCCTTTGGGGCCAAATCATTTCTTAACCAAGAGAGCCTGCATCTATTCCTTCCAGCAAGRCTACATCCTCAAAAGCATATGGAAATTATAAGAAACAGGTGGCATATTTTTCATCTCACTGGTAACAAGCAAATACACAGCCTCTTACACAGGTCTAAGAGCCTTAAATACAGATATCTTCAGTACTTGGAGCTCCTATTTTAAGATGAGGCTGACTAGGTATTGCAAAGTGGGGTATTCTTTAGCAGAGATGGACCTAACAGCTGGTCAAGTCTTCCCAGATTGCAAGTTCTCCAGACCAGTGACCTTCATCACGTTTATCGGATAGACAGACACTCTCAATGAGAAATTACCTAGGTCTGTTTTTACAGAAATATTCTGGTTATATGATCTAGATAATGCAGCCTGCTATAAATCACCCCAGTTGTCCCTTGATATTTTGAAAACTGATGAGACTGCCGATTCTTGCTTCTTACTTTGTATGCAAATGATGAATTATAGATGGGAAATAGGAAAAAGAAGGTTTTACTCATTTGCTGGATTGAAACAGACTGGATTAGTGAGCGAGCAGTAGTACCCTTGGACTATTTATTGTGACATTGCTTAGAAAAATTCAAACCCCAAAGCCTTCAAATCACTGGGGACATTGTTAGCCTTCTGCAGGAATTAAAATGTACAGAAATGTATGAGCATCACTTTATAATAATTAATCAGGGGCTGTTGATTAATAAAGCTCATTTTTTAGTCCCGATGATTCAGGGTATTATCCAAAGGACAGTGTCCTTGTCATATTGATTAAGAAACCAGACTTTGCCGTGGAAAAAAGTATAAGAATAGTCATGCTTCTTCMACTCCCTCCCCCCAATATAAAATAAATATTGAATGAGAATATTAACTCGTTAACCTTGACAACAATTTGTAATTTTCATAAGGAGGAAAACTCGCATATTCAGCAAATAAATTGCTGCAGGGATTTCAGAGAAACAAATTGGAGAGAATGAAGAATGCTACCATATGAATTCTGTCGTTTTTATGGGCTGCAATGATAAATTTGTTTGGTTATGTCCCTCAATTAAGGCCACAAATACTGTAAAGCGTCAAAAGCAAGTTAACTGGTAGAGCTGGTACAGAGCCGTCTGGGTGACAGTCTAAGGTCATTCAGGAAGTTAAGTGTTTTTTCTTGTCTCACATCTAGTTCAGATGTGGAGAAGACATCTCAGCTCCATTACAGATTGCTTCTTATGTGCAGCTTATTAATCCCTTTAAAGCCTTTCTTAAAAAGATAACTCCATTTATTAGGTCCTGCATGAGAAAAATCTTTATGTGGAATTAGCAGCACCAGTCACAGGTTTTAGAGGGTTATCTAATTGTTTTGAACTCACTTTAAGCAGGAATGCAGGTAAAATAAATAATTCATCAACTGTTTACCTCTGCAGCTAGTGTGCACTATTTTTTAACCCTCTATAAAAATGGTATGGTTTGAAGTGTGAGCTGAGGTGCTGTTTTAATAACAGGAAAAATGGATGCTGTATGCTCCATTGCATGTTTCCAGTTCAAAAATATTATTTGTTCAGATCACTAAGTCAGCAAGTCAACAAAACAGTTAAGCATGTGCTTATTTTTAAGTATGCGTTGTCTCAGTTGACACCAAGTAATACTACTTACACTTAAAATTAAGCATATGCTTAACTGCTTTGTTGGATTACAGCCTAAATTATCTATTAATCCAATTGCATGGTTTCCTCTGATCATTGCTGTCTTGAAATTCTTGCTGTACAATAGATTTAATATAAATGCATTATGTTTGTCAGGCATGGCACTAGATTTGCATGCTGCCCTTGTCTGCTTAGACACATTATCATCCATAGGAGAATATTAAAGATTTAATATGATTTTTAAAAATTTAATTTTAGTGACTTTTTGAAGGATATGAATGAACTGGTATCTTGTTTGGAAAACTAAAAGGAAAAATTAAATAAAAAGTGCTTAATACTTGAAAGATGCAGATAGGGGATATGAAGTGCCTGAGAAAAATGCATATCGATACCAGTAGCCTCAGATCCAAAAAGACAACACAGACCCTGTCCAATTTGACCGTCCTCATTCTGCAACAATTCTGGGATAGCAAAATACTGTATACCCATGTTTTATGCAGGAAATTTATATAGAGAGAATTTTAGATATAGAAACCTGAGCATAAAGAAGCTAGCTGCCAGGCTTTTGTAAAGGTTTCAGTGAGTTCTCATTCATTTCAGCATACGAATGAGCCTAAAGGTGCTCAGGGTGAAAGGCACCACTGAAATCACACCATTTGCTATTCCAGTTTCCCTATTTGCACCTTTTGAGTGCGGCTTTTTCTTGGTGTCCTCACATACTTTTAACAAAAAAAAACCTACCACAAAGTCTCACAAATGCAGCCTCAAATAATTTGTTCAAGGTCACACAGGACCCAGAAGAAAACCTGATTTCTCAAAGCCCTCTGCACACTGTCCTCCTTCCCGCACCTGGCCAGCACTGATGCTTCAAGCGCAATCCAGGCCACTCTGCAGCAGGGGTGGCAGCTTGGCTGCTCACAGCAACTGGAACAAGGTTTCAGTCCCCGTCAGCTACACCCCTACCTATACACTGTGCTGTTTTAGCTGAGGTATAGGAGGAAAGTTTGTGCAGCCCTGATAAGACATTGTTCATATAAAGCAGCGGGGAACTGCTCAGAGATGCAGTTATTCAGACAATGCCTTACAGAGGATAATAGCCATAATGACTTGTTCTAAGCCTTTTTTTGTTCTCCAAGCGCACAAAGCAAAAATAAATAAATAATAATAAAAAAAGAAATCCCCGCATTTCTATTACTGGTGACACTGGAATATAATCAGGCAGTACCTGCAGGATAAATCAAAAGATTAAATTAAGTTGGGATTTGAATCCCCACTAAACAAAGAATCAAACAGAGATTACATTTTTCTGGACTCTAGTCTCAGAATAGCTTTCAAGGGCCCCCCTTACAAACATAATATCATTATTTGCTTTGACCATTGGTATGTTAAAGAAAACACAGGCACAGGGGGGTGGAAGGTGGAGTCGCAGGGCAAGCACCTATATGGAGAGCAGTATGGGGCATGCTAATCTTCACTCACTGCCTGGCCTCCCTCCTGCCTCTCCTGAGCCTGTTCCAGCCCTAGCCTTGGGTTCTCACTCTTGACCGATACCTGTCACCATTTTCTGCATCCCACCTTCTGCTGCTCCTTTCATTTGGCTCAAGATTTTACCTATTTTCTTGCAGAAGAGACTGATTCCTGCTGTCACTATCCACACTGCCATCTCAAAGCCATTTATTCCTTCCTTGCAAAAGGTACAGTTGTCTAAACCCTCTCCCAATGGAGAGGGGTTGTGCAAATACAAGTGAGATTAATCATAGATAAATATTATATTTAGAAGCAGGAGAATCATCTTACTGGCTGACCTACAGGCTGTATAGTCTTGAATTCCTCCCCTGCAAGTGAGAGGGGTGAAAGGCACAGCGTAATTAAGAAATAATTTATACCTTCCTGTCTATGCATGTCACCCTAAATTTTAAGCAAATGTAGATAATCCTTATATAGTGACTTGAATCTTCCTTGACATATTCTGTTCATTAGAATTGCCTACATTAACTCTTACGTATTCATAATTTACAAATAATCATACAAATGCTGTTTGAATCTTGCTGCTGGTGACCTCAGTTTCATCACAACACAAAAACATCTAATGATGGGTTGCTTTTTTCTGCTAAGTTTTCATGGATCAAAATAGATTTGTCAAATCAGTCTGCACAGCCCAAACCAGCATGACCAAAGACTGTTTTAGAGATGTTCATTGCCCAAGTTTGGCAAAGACTGGGAGGTTCTCTAGTGCAAAGCCTYAAGCGAGTATGTTATAACAGCAGCCTCAGATTGCAAGCTTCTCACACCTTCTGGTTGTGAAAAAGAAAATCCCAGCATGGAAAAGAATAAGAAGCATCTCCAATTTCTCAAAAGTGGAAATGACGACAGTCTTGAAGGAGTATTTTCAAAATCCTTAGCCTTGAAAAACTGCGTATTTGAAATTCTGAGGTTTAGTACCTTCGGTTATTTTAAAAAATTTTAAATCCCAGAGCTGCAACTCTTTGAGACTATATGCACACACATACACAAAGGCTTACAGTTCTCCTCACTGAGGAAGGAAAATAAATTTCTGCCACATCTTTTGCACCCTCTTTACATATTTCCTCAGCAATATCGCTGCACAGGGACCACAGACCCAGTGTGGGTAGGGAGCGTGTCAATGACCCATTAGAAACCTGACATGACATTTATGAGCACGTTTACCGGGGTTACTCTCACAAGCACAATAATTACACACACAAATGAGGTTTGAAATWGCCCTTTTATGAAAATTCAAACCTTGATATTTAACTATTTAATAAGAACCTATCYTGCATCCGATTTGCAAATCAGATGTTTCAGTTAAAGGCTTGCTTTTTCAGAAAGATTAAGTCTGTCACCAGTACACATTTTCTGTGTCTATTGTAGGTGCTCATTTAAAAAGCATACATATATGAATTTAGCCTTTTATGGAAGATATTCATGTTTTATCTCTCTACATATAAATGCTTGTACATAAGTTCCACATTGATAGCTGGACACAGAACAGGTACAGAGGTGTGCATATATGCAGCAATTTCAATAGAACATAAGCCTCTAGAAGAGGGGTCTTCCAACCATAACTGTGAACAATTGTAGATTGCATTTTGTGAAGAAGCATTGGATTGAAGGAAAAAGAACAAGAAAATGGCTCTTCCTGATCTTTATCCTACATTAACAACATGCAAATCATCAGCAGCTCACAACCAAAGATCTCTAAATTCTCCATAAAGCACTAAGTTGCAAAATACTGTATATCAGTTAATCATTGTACCTATTGTACCAGTGGGAAAATGAAAGCACTGAGCACTGCACTGATTCGCCTGGTGCCACACATCAAGTTTGCACCTTGAATACCTYGAATGGCTAGATCTGAAATATCCCTGGAGATCAGATTTCAGAGGTAAGAAATGATTTGTTTCAGCCACCTGAAGGTAGGTACCTTCTCAGATAAGTAAATTTCTTTCAAAAAAACTCTGAGAAAGCAGCAATTGGTCAAGACCAGAAGGCTAAAATTATTTTTTTTATTTCAAACTGTGAAACATAGTCAGCATGAGCTAAATACTCTCTAAATTCTCACCACTCATCTCCAGCAACTCAAATCAGCATCATTTTTCACAGGAAGTTATTTAAAAGGGCAGCTGTATTGTATCCCAATTCTATCACTAGCACTGACTTTACTAAATGTCACTGRTACCTTAAAAGAAAGTTTGCATACTTAAACTCTTTCATTTCCCAGCACAGCCTTTTCTCTTAGGTCTTATTACACTCAGTTCTCCTGTGGATTTTGTTAATAGTTTATAAACAGTAATTACATGTATTCACACAATAGTCACAAATTGACCAGCTTGATTTGGCACATTTTCTGTAGAGGTTTCCCTGTCTGCAGTTTACAGCAATAAGAGATCAATTTTTAAAACAGAGATGGTATAATGTTAAATGTAAGTAGCCAGGCATTAGGATTTTATAGCCTGATTATAATTACAAAGAGTGATTTTTTTTTTTTTTGGAATGTTTCCTAGCTTTTAGTGAAAAAACGCCAAAGTGAATTTAAAGACTGTAATTAGTCATTGCTATTTGTGTGTTAGTACTTTTAAATAGTCTTGAGTGTTAGGCATTGGACAAGCATATTAAGTCTGGCTGTCCTAAAGAGTATATCATTTTAGTCAAGTCTGGCTGCCTCATCCCACAGGCAAAAACTGAAAGAGAGGAATGAAGCGACTGTGCTGCAGTCATGAGCCTCTAAAATGCAGAATTTCCTTCCCAAGATTCAGCCCTGTGTTTTTATGGTCCTGACACTTGCATATTGCATGTTATGACGCATCATATAAGAGCATGCAGAGCAGTCTTCAGTCTAGGCTAATGCAGATAAAATCACCACAGCTCTATACAGACTTGTCTTGCAGGGATGCTCTAAGAGGCACAGGAAATTCRAATTGTAGCAGAGACAAAAACACAGTGCCGGTATTAGTAACACTAAGGAATTTTTGTATTTGTTAATGATTGCAATTTCACCTTTCGTGAGAGATGATACAGAGGTTACTGAAGTGGGACTAGGTTCACATGAGTGATATAGAGCAGAAAACCCCACCTGGCAAAACCACACAGGTCCTTATGAATTAGCTTCAAGAGGTGGTTATGTATTCCTGTAGTTTGCAGCTGGGTGGCAAGTAAATAGAAATATCGCCCAAGTAATATCTGTGTTAGAAAACATCCGCATATTTCTTCTCCGGCCATTTCTAGGAGCTGGGCACCTGCAGTCTTTTACCTTCATTATACTAAGTAAACGATGCCTTTCTCAGACTGCAGCATTTGTTGATTTGGACACCTACCTGAAACAGTTACCCATCTCTCTACCCTTCTTCTGATTAACCTCTCCTCCCAAAGAATTAAAAAAAGAAAAATGCATAAGGGCAAGTATCTCTRCACTGCATGCTCTGCTTACACATCTGCTGCTCAGACTTGCACATTAAGAAATCAACATTAAGAAAGAAAAACAGATACTTTTCTTCTAAAGGTGCATGCAGCACTAAAGAAAAAAGGATTTATTAGCAATTTGGGCCTACAGAGTTCTCTAACCTGAATTTGTACTGGCTCAGCAATTCTTTCAAATGATTGATAAGTGTGTTTTTAGTATGTTGTGCATACAGGTACACACAGCAATAATTACCATATTATAAAATACAAAGGAAGTGTGCAGTAATTTTCACTGATTATTAACTGAAAATAGGAAACTTTAATAATTAATTTTTGAAATCACTGAAAGGAGAAAATAGCATACCTTCCATGTGCAGACACTGAAATTAGATTAGCTTGACAAGCCTATTTCAGAAGGAACAGAAATTCTTCAGTGCATTTATTAAATAGACCTTGAACACATTATGAAGCAAGTGTCTGAAAGGATTTTAAATCCCTCACCCTGATACTGTTTTTAGCACAAAAAAWTAAAAGAATACAGGTAACAACAGCTTGATATTCAGAGCACAGGGAGGTGGAGGGGTTGTTCCTTGTGGTGGGTTCAGAGCAGGGATTCCCTTTGTGCCTGTTGCTTCTCTGTCATCAAGGAACTCAGGAGCAACTGGAAACACTCGAGCCCTTTAGCCATGTGGTCCAAAATGCCAAACGCACCCACTGACACGTACACACGACCCTTCAGATGAGTCTAGCCCCAAACACATGGAAGTTGGGGGACATTTTCCCATTAATTTGCTTAGCTGTGGGCAAAAATTCCCTCACATGTATAAATAGCAGCTTGCGTCAGTGTGAGAGGTTACATGAGTTCTCAAGAATTCTTAGGAGACGTAAATTGAAAAATTTCAAGGGGCAAAGTAATCTACATGCATTCTGTAAAGTTTCCCTGTCATATTCTAAAAGGTCATACTCCACTTCGGTATCATTCGCAAGCATATTTTCAGTAAGACAGACGGAAAAAAAACAGTTAAACAAGAAAATATTCTTGTAGTTTCCTATGAAATTGTTCCTCTCTGTGCCAGCAGACTAAGAATCCTATCAATCTCCAAGAAGTCACAGAAGGGAAGGGTTTGGCCCATTGTGCCAAAGTAGTTTTAACCAGTAAACTCAGAAAACACAGCATAAAACATTCTTTTCTAAAGGCACACACCTTGAAGGCCACTACATTTTAAGGAGTCATTCAGAAAAATAACCATAGTTTTGATGAACAAACTTCACACCTATCATCAGGAGGTCAATAGCTCATTAACYAACAGAGGTAGTATCATGCAGTGCTCCACCACCATCTCCAACCCCAGGGTTCTAGGTCTATTAACATGAGTCTGACATGCCGTTCATTCCTCCAGGTAGAATTATTATATAGCTATTAATGAAAAAAATGCCATGGTACTTCATTTTTGAGCTTTTCCCCATTCATAGACAGAAGATTCTCCCAAAAAGTTATTAGCAAGAGCCACTTCATAAGTTCACCTGCTTTAATTGCATCTTGTCTGAAAACGCACTCCCTTCCCCCAGGTCCTGTGCAGTCAGCATCAGATTTCTAAAATGATCGTCTGATGAGGAAAAACCAAGAAGGTTCACGCCGTTTCATCAGACTATTTTTGTTGTTGAGTCAATGACCCCTGCTGTGATAAATATGTACATTACTTTCATGTTGGCATGTTAGACTTTTTTTCTATTGTTCTCCTCCTTCAAAGACATCCGACTTCCAGGAGTCTCCAAAATCAACAGACCAGGAGACTCTTCCTGAAAAACCCCCTTTCACTGGATTATGAGAAGTCAAAAACTCTTTTCAGCCTTACTCTAAAGCACCAGAACATGCTATTTGGACCAGGGATAAACACTTTCCTTGGCCTGTCTGCGTCTGCCCGTCTTTACAACGCTGCAGAAAGGATAGGTTCTGATGCTTAAAAAAATACCCAAAACACTACAGTATTTACAAAAATGCAAAAGTTCCTGGCAATAGATACCTAATTTTTGTAAATCAGTTCAGTTCCATCAGTTTTGGATCTGTCTTTAGAATGTTAACAGCAACTGGCTGCTCTTCAATAGTTCCTTTCTCCCCACCAAAAAAAAAAACCCAAAACAGAACCAAAAAACACCTTATCTCTGAGTTTTCAGGTGGAAAGATTGTTTTACAGAATTTAATGTAAACACTAGTATCTTAGCTGAAGGAAAGCATGCCATGGTCAGGAGAGCAGCAATATGAAATTCAGCTGTTTTCTTTGAGAGGGACTTTCAGAGAAGGACACTGAAACAAGGAGAGGGAAACTGCAGCGATCCAGGTTTGAGCTGGGCTAGGTCAGAGACAAGCATTTTCATTGCAGGGATGGGAAATGATAAATGAAATCGAGGAGGTTGTTTTTAAAGATCAGAAGAGATAGAAAGGTAGTGGAATTTGGCTAATGAAGCAGAAGGCTCTGCAGAAGCTGTAAGAGTGGAACCAAAAGGGACAGGACTTCTTTTGTAGCTTCTCCCCACCCCCTTTTCATTAGGCTGACTCTCTTTCCCCCTTCAGACTGTGCAAATATTGTGTTATATATCTCTGTCTCATTGTCTTCTGTCACCCGAGTAACACCTCTTTTACTGCTGCCAAAATGGCTACTCCAATGCTAGGTCAGACCAATTATTTCTTAAATGGTTTGTATTCACCTGCACTTCAAATGTGTGGCTTTGAGAAACAAAATAACAGCACCTCATTCTCAGCCTGCTCCCAAGATCCATTATGCTAGCAGCACATCAGTCTGCTCAATTAAAGAGCCAACGACTACAAAGCGACTGTACATCATTTGTATTACCTTCCTGGAGCCGACACTTTATTCACAAATATCTGACTCCAAGTGGTCCTTTTCTGCTTAGCTATGTGCTTTATGCTAGCTTGCATTTATGTTAAAGAAAAAAGAAAAGAGAAAACACAACCATATGCTTTAAGCAAGATTTCTATAYCCTGTACAGTGCTATAGTTATTTCTTTTCTGCAAATGATTTTTGCTATTCTTAGCAGACAATTTGAGAACAATTTATTAGACACCTTCTAACATACCTTAACGCTAACACATATGAAATTGCAAGTATAAAATCTCAAGGTATGTTTTCAAAATATTAATGGAGATTCAACACCATTATTTTGCATACACTTTGATACACTTCTGCATCTTGCATGCATTAAATTATTAATAGATATACTGTATCTCCCTAACCTAGGTAGGCTAACATTTTGTCAAGTGTCACCCCAACATTCAAGTAGCGYGGGATTTCTTGTTGTCTACTGTTTCTATAACCTAGAACAGGCATCGCTTGCGCTCTGTTCCTACCCTGGCTACACTCAGCCAGCTAATTCCTCTTTTAAACACATTCACTCCTCCAAGTATTCCTCCTCACTTTCTGGGAACTGACCACCAGGTGATCATCTCTCATGTTAGCTACTATTAGCATTGATATTACAGATATAATAGCAACCCACCAGGACAAAGTTGAAGACTAGGCAAGAGCTTGTCTTCTCAGCAAAGCAACTCGAGTGAAACTGAGGATTTCGTGACTGGATATAAGGAAGGCTTTATCACTAGTGAGATAATTAAACACTGGAAGAGACTGCCCCAAAGGGGCTGGGCACTTCTACCCTTGTTGGGTCTTGAAAGCTTCTTGGGCAAATTCCTGAGCACCCAGRTCTAAATCCAATGTTTGTCCCAGCTTTGAGCAGAAGGTGGACCAGACACCTCCAGAAGTTCTTTCCAACCAGAACGGGTCTACCATAATGAGGCAATCATAAAATAAATCCAGCTTTTCCAACATCATAGGTCTTTCTTACAGAAGCTTATTATGACTGCCAGAAAACTTGCAGGCAGCTCCTTGCTGAGCTAATTTAAAATAACAAGACAGAACCCTGAAATATGAGGTCTTATTCTCCACTCTTCCAGACTTCCATAGTAACTTGCTTGTATGACAAGTTTGTGTAAAATGCTACAAGGACAGAATTTTCTACCTACTTATATAAGTAGCAGAGCCACACATACACTTGCCATTCACAGGGCTAAGTCATTCTGCAGTTCATTTTCCTGCTTTACAGAACCAAGTAAGCCACATACTGCCTAGGAAAGAACAAGATCAAGCCCATGGATGGCATGACACAGGTATCCCCAAACCTACAAGCATACCCAGGTTGTCCTCCTTTCAAGAACTKATGAGGAGGTAATGTCATTTTAGGAAGTGTAAATTCTGCCTAGYGCAAAGAAAAATTACTTTGAATTAACTGGATAGATGTTATGAATAATCCACATTAAATTCTTAATTTTGGGTTACGATAGAAGACTTAATAGTGGTCAGATACCCAGTGCTTATGCAATTAATTCTTAGCAAAGAAAATGAATGAGAGATATAAAATATTTTAGAAATAATCTTTTCATAGAAAAACAATGGAAATTTGAAGAAGGATTAAGATTTAGTGTCACAACAGATTACAGTGTGAACATAATATGTCCTTACAGGAATCTATTTAACTAGTGACATCCTAGAAAGAACAAACTCTAGAGCTTTTTGACATGAAAAAAATGTGAATATGCTCTTTGAATGTTTACTAGAGCTCACARCTAGCAGGAAATGAGGCATGAAATGCATCAAACAGTGCTCCAAATATAATGCRTTATCTTAAGTTGAGCAATATTTTGAGTCCTGAACTTCTCAGGGCCCTAGATAGAAGTATATTTTAAAACAGATCAACACYCCAGCAACTAGAACACAGGAACTACAACAAGAGCACTGCATTTTCTTAAAAAAGGTGTCTAAATCCACATAATATATTCCCATTTGTTACTTATTCCTCAAACTAATAATTCAAGAACTACTGGAAAACTAGGCATTGACCGACAAAAAACATGGTGAAAAGGTATTATGCACAGTATGTATGTGCTCCATAACACATTGTTTGTGCCCACTTCTTACCCACCTTGCACCAAATCTCCTGAAAACAGAAAGATTCCTTTTTCAAGTAATAATGAAGGTATTTATTTTAGAGAGAAAATAATTGAAGAGTTGCTCAGAACCTGCATGCTCTGTTAAGAGAAGCAAGGGTGTCATCCTTCTGTAGAACATCTTTCCAAAATATTACTTTGCTGCTATGGTCTGAGATACCACTGCCAAAAATAATCCACTGAAGTTTGTTCCTATACATTTATTGAGGCCATGAACTAGCAGCAATCTGTTTAGGTTCACCTGTAGCACAACTCACCTAACACTTTTTATAGAAACAGAAGCAAGTGACTGATTTCTTAGGTGACATAGGCTCCTGGTATAATTAGAAATAGCTTCATGCATCTCAAATGCAGCATCTGAAAATGGAGACTAATTGAAATATTAGGTTTATCCTTGGCTTCTTAAGAAACCAGTTAAGAAACATCCAGTTTCTTAACTTCTAGTTAAGAAACATGCTCCAGTAAACCAGTACTTAACAATGACAGAATGTTYAATTTCTTTCTCACTTAATCATGTTGAAGATAAGGCCTTCCTAGTGATAAAACTTCAACTGATACTTTCATTCCAGCCTCCAGTTAATAACCTGCTGGTAGACAGTCCAGGGAGGCCTTCCTAAACTTACTTTCCATAGGAGACCTCTGCTTTATTTTTCTGCTGCTACACACCCACGAAGGCATCCATTACAACTGCCAGAGCCACACGTACACYTGTTTCTTGCTCATCTTGCGACATGACAGTCTCACATGTCGTACTATAGTAACATGTCTTAAAAGATTCAGATGTAATACTGGGGCTCCAGTATTTTCAATCCTCCAGCAATTAACAGCAAGTGAAAAAGTTTCACTGTGAAAAGTACAAAGTGAAAAGTTCCCTTCAGGTAGTTTTCTGACCTTCTGAGTGTTAATGCAAAGCTACTTAAACTGAGGTAGGTTTCTTGCTCTATTTTATACACATGTGTTTAAATATACACTCCTCTTCCCCGCTACACACACCTTTTGGAGTGTATCAACTCATCTACCTAAGCAAATTTAAGAATACTCCTTTTAAATTCAATGGAGAAACTGTGATAAGCAGCAATCATTCTAATCGTCTACATGAAGATTTTGTTCAGACAAAAAAAGTCATGACGTACTTTCAAAGAAAACCCCACAAACACTGTCCAAATCCTAAGTGTATAGAAGAGATTACTCTAAAAGTTCATAGTCTTCCCAATGCCAATGGCATGTGGAGTTTCTTATAGCCTCATGGCCATCTTAAGCCAAGGAAAACAATTGTCTTTTTTACTTGTTCTATGGAATGGAAGCATAAAAAAGCTGACTTTATTTTGGTCCAACAGTTGGGTGTAATAAGCTCCCACCCACTTTCATACTTTCAGCCTAAAATGGTGACAAAATCTTTCTGGTTGTGTCCCTGAACAGCTTTTGAGGTAATGCTTATGCAATGATTAATTCAAGAAAATATTTTCAATTAAGTTGTAAAATTTTACACTTATTTTACAGCCAAAATTGAGCATTCAAAAATATTATTTGATTAATGTTAGGTCACTCTTTCCAAACCCTAGATAATGCAGTTAATTAATTCTAAATAATAYAGCTAACTAGGCTGTCTATAAAACCTTCCTTAAAAATATATAAATTTGTTATCTTTATCAGAGTTTGACACACAGGAAAAAAAAGGAATGAAATTAAGAACATTCTCCAAAAGCAAGAACCCAAACTATTTCATATAAAATATTAATTGCTATGTTCACAAAAGAAATCAACTGTGCAATGATTTAAGTACAGAAGGAGATGACTGCAGGTATCTKTCTGGTAAAAGTAGTGCTCTACAGAATAAAGAGCCATTTTTCCTGGATTGAGGGAAGTATTCTTTAAGCTGTTTGCTGTGTTAAAGAAACAAAACCCCTTAAGTTTAATTGTTTCTTGATATAACTAGGCTACTAATCAAAACAAAGTACAGGGGGTACAGGCTGATGTTTCTGTCCTTCAAGTTTTAAGGAAATAGACTGCAAGATGTGCCACACCAGCTTTGACTTTCCAGCACGAGGAAGGAAAGCAAGACTAACCATGGCTCAGCCATTCCTTACGGCTTGGTCCCCAATGGCAGGGAATCTGCTTTGCCCCCGCTGCATCGCTGTGAGAACCAGCAGAATTGTGGCACGGATGGATACGAGCAGCTTTAAGTCAGTGCCATTCATTTCTACTCAGAGAAGAGGCGAGAGAAGTTAATGGCACACTCTCATCCTTCATACTTTAATTAAGTTACTGAACACTCTCTATTCCTGTATGATTGAATGTAAACTTAGAGGCTGGTTACTTATCAAGAGCAGCACCAAGCACAGACAAGGCTCCATGCTGCGCCACACCACAGGAATTAGCAGCAGCTTTTCCTCATCAGGGACCAAAGTCCTTCTACACAGCATGGCAGTGTCAAGGGACAGTATTTGCAGAGTTAAGAAATAGAACAAGAACCAGTGCCACATTCAAGTGCTACAGCAACCTGGGGGCATGCCAGGACACTGCTCTAGAGGCCCTGGGTCAGCATCAAATATCCTTGAACGCAGTCTGGAGACCTCTGTTACAAAAGGGTGCATAATCTGGCTTTAAAGGTCTAATATGTTTTGCCATCCTAAGAACAGGATCTAGGAGTGGATATACTTTGTCAAACTATTTGATATGTCCTCAAAGTATTTTGTCTGCACTGAGGGTCTGTGGGAGAAGACACCATCAACCACCAGATTCAGAAAAGCAAGCTTCACTGCACAAAGTAATGTCTATTCTTCTATTAAGAAAGACAAAACAGTGTTTCTTATTTTCTTTTACTTCAGTCTTAAAAAAGACAACTAAAAAATATCAAGTCTATCGCACATGTGCCATAATTCAGCTATTGGACAAATAAATTAATGGGAAGTCAGTCCATACATAAAACAGTATATTTAGCATGACGATGCCTTTCAAACATCTAACCTTTTAGCCACATGTACAATGAATGCTTTTGACAGTTTTATTAGTTGAATACTTGTCCATTTACGAGTCCCATCACATTAAGAATGGGGTTTCTGTACTTCTGCCAATGTGCTAGAAGTGGAAACCTGTCTCTTGTGTTTTCTCTTCTTAGAAAGAATGTCAGGCTAAAAAGACAGGTCCAAACAGTTACTAGCCATCTTGGCAAACATGCTACCATTGTTTATAAAACCGTAAAATTATTATTGTTTTGGGATAGTTTCCTGTTACCTTACTTTTTATAAGAGACAAGTGACTTTCAACGTGTCAAGGAAACCTAATAAAATATAAATACAAACCGCTTGCCTGCTTTTCCTCTTTTACTCTGAGCACATAGTACATTAATAAAACAAAAGCAGAATAAAACTCTGCAAAAAATAACTAAAACCATCAAGATTTTAGGACAGAAACAGCCCAAAATGCTATGGTGTTTATTAAGTTTTAATTTATAACCACCTGCATCACCTTATCTCTCTATATAAAAACTGAAAAGCAATATATATGTGACTTGTTGGCTAAGGCCCCAATCCAGCAAAACACAAACACATGTGTAGCTGTAGGCGCCATGTCATTATGTCAGCTTTAACCTATGCATCTCCAGTCATTTTCCCCTCAAGCAAAAGCCAGGATAGAAGATGACCCTGCACCTTCACAACCACAACCAATTTACCTCACCTGCTGACCTTCCAGCCACAATTTCTCATCATTCATCCACTGGTATTTCAACCTAGAGACTGTTAGCTTGAAATAAACTTGGAGGAAAAATCAAAGTACTGTTATGTGGAGAAAACAGCCAAACAGTTCTCCAAAAAGCTGAGAATCAGAAACATGAATACTTTATATTTAGCTTTCTTTGCATTAGAAAAAAAAGCTAAATGACCTTTTGAGATTTGCCAGACTCATTTCCAATAGACTAGTTGCAGTTCACCTATTTTATTTCAAATCTTTTACTACTTTGACACCAAATGATACCTTGTTTTCTCAGATTTATATAACTACACATATCTCCTTTTTGTTAGATAAGACTTGCCACATCTGATGGGAAAAGCAGAAAGCATCTTTTTCTGAAGATCAGAGATTATTATACTTTGCACCTTTGGCTGATATGCCCATCCTGCTGCCTACAGTTCTCTGCATTTTAACTTGAATAAAGAAACACAAGTAGAAAGCTCAGTCTCCCATAAAACAGAAGCAGAGACTCAAGGGGTGAAGAGCAAGACAAGAGCAGCCACATTAGATAAGCCCTTTCATGCACATATTCTCCACTTGAACACTATGCATTTTGTCCTCCATTAATATCAAATTGCTCTTCCACAGACACCTCCTTGATGGCAAAACTTCCAGTTGAAATGGATTCAATTTCAGTGCAGAGTTATTTGTTCCTGTGCCAACATTATCTCTTAAAGAGCTGTTCTGCCTCCCTTATGCTCACTCACTGTTTTGAGAAAGCAATCAAATACCCTCTGAGCCTTGCTTTTGCTAAGTTTTTATATGGCATTGCTAAGCTTTACTAGACTATTTTCTCCACTCACCATACTAGCAAGCCTTCACATCTCTGCTTGAGTTCATTTGGTTGAGAACATTGCATGCAATATTGTAGAGTCTCAGAAGATGCACTTAATGGCATTAGATACTACTCTAGTCTGCCTTTGGTAAACCTGCACTATCTTCTCCAATTTGACATCTAGCTCCATATTTTCAATTATATTTTCATTTGTTTTAACCTTGGATATATATTTTCCAAATTCTAGGCACCTGCTTCCATTATCTAACCCGTCTTTTGTCTCTTTGAAACTTGAGGCACACTCAGCTTTGGTGCCATAAGTAGATACCTTCAGCCTAGCAAGAAGCATTTCTTGATACTAATGCTAARGAGCAATTTTTGATGAAAAAGACTTGCACTGCTTTTCCCAAAAACCATTTGGTGAAGTTGAATATTTTCCCCTTGTTTTGATATCTGCTATCATTATTCTGCAGGTGACTAAGCTGATACATGGCAATACCAGTGGCACTGGACATATACTCTAAGGAGAGGACCAGAGGTGGACATCACTCCTAATCTTTCTGTTGAAATTAGGAAGAGGATTGTATCCACCTCCCTTTTCAGTGTGCTTATGTTATTTCATCTGGCAAAACCCCTACAAAAATTAATAATAGCTTACCCTTCTGCAAATAAAAGTATGCTACTTTAAATTTTTGGCAGTGAACTGGCATTTTGTCATTTAATCATTTCACATCATTACACTGCAATATGCAATGTAATGATATGACACTCCTAAATGACAAACACTGGTACCTCCTGCACTGGAAGGAATAATGTAATAGGAAGGAAATTATACACTTAAGGTTGCTACGTTTCACTCCAAGTTGGGATTAAGATACAGAATAGTTGCAAGGAGAAGGAGAACTTCACCTACAGATGGCCTAGGTAACCCTATGTTGACTTCACACCCAGAAATAAAAACACTATGGCATGAATCTGATAAAGGTCAAGGATCCTAAAGTCATGCCAAAGCATTCACAACTCCAGGGTGCTAAAGCTGATAATACTCATCACTTCCAAGGTTAGAACATACATGAAGGTACAGCCAAAACCTCCTTATCTCTCTGGCCCACTTGATTTTGAGGATTTATTAACCTTTTAAGCCTTTTGGAGAAATGTCTCCAGAGATCACCTGCCAAAACCTGATTTGTTTGTCTGGTGCAGTGGCAAATAGGATGAGCAAGTAAAAGTCCAGCCACCAGGTGGTACTTGCAATATTTGCTACCCACCTACTGCAAGCACAAAGCATTTCCAAAGCATTCCCTAGATATCTGAAGCCTCTGAGGACAGGATCKCTAACATTTTTTTCCTGCCACCCTTTCCTACCATCAATTCAGCTCACAAGAAACCAGTAGGGATGCCTTAAAGAGGGAAAAAACAAACAAAAAAACCCCACAAAATTAAACACAAAACACATGCAACTAACACACTGGCAATCCCTTTCCTGCTGTACATCCACTTAACTTCAAAGCACCAATTCCCAGCTTTCCTTGAGCTTGTCAAATTTGCAAGTAGATGAAGTTACCACCATGATACACACATTAAAGAAAAAAGCAAGAGACACCCACTGGGAAAAGCACAAATACACCTCTCAATGTCTAGCCATACCTGGGCAAGGGGGATCTTTCCAACCAGATCAGGCACTCAGGCTGTGACTGCTGGTACTGTCAAAGCCCAGCAATGCAGAGATCTCCAAAGGGTCCACCAGGATTCTAGGGAACCATGGAGGATCCTGGAGAGGCAGAGAGGTGTCACAAGGACAGGGAAGGACAAGAGCTCTGCTTGATGCTTGGTTACCACAGCAGTCCAAGACCACCACAATAAGGATAATTTAGAGAAATCCTCAAGGGGCTGCCTCAGACCTAGTTAGGGAGGTGCAAAGACATTTGCTCACACTCTTGGCCACTCAGCCTTGACGCCTGTCAGAAAACTTTAGAAGAACAGAGAGAGACAATAAAATTGAAGTGAAGAGCTCTTTAAATATTAGCTCAGCTGGCATTATCATACATTTTTCCAAGTTCAAACACGATAAAGTGATTTGAGAGTTTGCCAACTCCATATTCAAGGGAAACATGCAGAGAGAAGAAAAAGGTTGATATCTTTGATGTAAGTTCTTTTTCTTTTCTTCCTCTTTCTGTTTATTTTAAACAACATCCTCCTTAAAACTCAGTTCAGAATCCATCAGAAAATACTGGAAATTACACAAAAACTCTAGCAGAATTGCAGGTGGCAAGACATTTATTTACCAAAAGAAGCTATCCATGAATGGATGAGCTATCCCAAAGAAATGCTTATTTTCTTTGCCATCTTATTCACAGAAAAAGCCCTATTGAATCTCTGCTGTTCAATCATTTATTATTCAGGGGCTGAGAGCACTGGCTTTTACATTCTTGCCTATGTCACTAAGAAGAAATAATCCTTAAAAACAAATTCCTAAAGTGACTACAAACCTCTGGTTCCCACTATTTAATAAGCAGCCCTAGATATCTCTCTCTTCAGGACACAGCTACATGCAGCAAAAGCAGTTTAAATACAGGGATCTGGCACACAGAGCACTTCTGCAGGGCCTTGGCTTTAATGTGCACTTCCCCAATTCAGGTTGAGGCTTGGGGACATAAAACCATCTCTCCTATTGCTAGGAATGAAATCAACACTTGAAGAGATGGATCATGATGAAAAACCAAACCAATGCAAAAAACCCACAACCCACCATCAGCCCTCCCCATATTATGCTCTATTCTGGCTGTTTCRCATAGTATATTCTGCATAACATGCATAGCAAGTTTGGATAATAGATTTAAAGACAAGCAGATTCAGGGAAAGATAGGATACACTTCAAACTCACTGCCTGAGTGTCCAGTAAAGCCTGATAGCCCACTGAAAAATTATACATTAAAAAGCAAACATTCATTAAAAGGTAATAATACAAGTTTACTTAATCCTGCTTCAGACTGTTATACAGAAAAAGCAATATTCATTACACTTGGCAAGAACAAAAATGGTGACTGGGAGCCAAAGCAGTTCTGGATGCTTGCTTGTTTCCTTGCCTTTTTTTCTTAGGCTTTTTTTGTATTTTCTTAAATCATTCTGTACTGGCATGTTCACTAAATACAGTAAAGACAGAAGGTAATTACATATCATGACTCATTAGCAGAAAAAAGGAAAGTGGGAGCAAAAGCAATAGGTGGGTGGGGGTAAATTTATCATATAATGATTTTAAAGCTTTGGACTCCTGCACACAAGAGAAAAAAAGAGGAAGGAATTTAGTCAGACTAAAATTCTAGGAGAACAAGTATCATATTCTTTAGGATGTCCCAGAGAAACTATTTATACTATTTGATGAGTTTTAATTATTTTCTGGCACTTCTAAAGAAGATGGGGAAAAAGGAATAAATTGAACAGAAGAGGGACAAAGAAATAATCAAGAAAAGGAAACCAGGGAAGTCTTAAAGCAGAGCTCTGCAAAACCATCAAGTTAGGGCATAAAAATCCCATGTCCAGCTCCAGCCTCTGACACCAACTTCTGCAGCCGTAGGCTTGCTGCTTATTGCCACTGGTCCTCATTCAGCCACCAGCATCACCCTTTGCTACTTGTCAATCTTGGTTTTCACTAAATAAATCACAAGTTATGTTTTAACATTGTTTCTTTWTATAATACCAAGCACATAAGGAATTTATCCTCTAAGCCCACTAGACTGTAAAACAAATAAATAAATATAAGTAGTAATAAAAGAAAAGAACAAGGGAAGTGAAACACTGGTGATGCAAAGTCAGAAAGTCTCTCGTATATARTCCCTGCACACAAACTTTTCCATTTGATAACTACTTTTTAAATCATTAAAACTGTTAAGTTCATTTTTTTAAGTTGTGAGATATCTCATTTTTGGGGCTATATCACAGTAGAGTATACTCTGCTTACTTGCCTCGAATTTTAAAATGTGGACTTAAAGACCCAGGAGAACAGAATAAATTTTCTGCTATTTTAAAGAATTAGAATGTGTTGGGGAAAGACGGTACTTGGCTGGGAGCTGGTTTATTAAAAGGATGTTGCAGCTAGAGAGTGGAAAAAAATAGGACAAAGCATCCAGAGGGAGCCATTGTTCTCCTTAGGCAGGCAAGAGAACTCCAAATCCAGTTTGGGAAGGAATGGTACATTTGGACTAATTCAAGTTAAATGAAAGAGATGAGAATATATCCATCCATCAAGTGACCAGATCTGCCTTGTCCAGCTCTATCATCTTCTGTTGGTAGAACTGACAGATTCATCACATCTTCAAAGCAAATTTGCCTTCAATAYAAGAGCATTGGTGGTAGCAAAATTCAGGAAAAAATATATATGATGTATAATAGGGAGTTTACTGAACAAAATCCCATCCAAAAGGCTTCGAAGAAGAACCCAAGATATTTCAGATAAAAAGGCCTAATCTCCATATCTGGCCTCAAACAGATAAGCTCCATAGATGGGCCAGAGAAGRGAATCACTAACAACATTATCAATGGCCTCCCTATAGATGTTATTTGGCTCAAAGATTTTAACTATTTGGCTACAGTTAATAGCAGATGAGCAGTAGCTGATCCTACACCTACATGACATACTGGCCTCAATGCACAGAGATCACTACACTGAAGTAGGGGGCTATATATTAACCTCAACTTGGGAAAAATAATGCATAGAGCAAAAGCACAACTCAGCTAGGATGGGCAAAGCAGATAGAAAAYGTGTGCCTTTGGCCAGGCCTTCCAAAGGATCGCCAAGATCTGCTTGAAAGCACTAGTGAAGCTTTTTGTTGTTCAAGACTATTCTGCTCAAATTGAAACACCTTTCTTTATAAAAATTGCTTTTGTTTTATTTAGATTTTATTTTTGTTAATAAAAACAGAGTGAGCAAGGGTGCCAAGTACCAGATAATGGAGAGAAGAATTTACATGAAAATACAAAAATTTAAGCAGTATTTTTTTTTTTTCTCCCCAACAGGAGTTGCAGATGTTCTCATTAGCTACAGCTACCCCAAGCTCCTTTGAAAGCATCAACCTACATTCTCATTAATATTTTTAACATGGATAATTCAGTTTCTGTTCCTCCCCAGTGAGTCCTGAGAATTAACAGCAGGGAGCATCACACATTCCCAGCTCACCTGTATGGAAATCCCAGCAGGCAGCAAGAGCAGCTGAAAGAGGCTGCTTGCAGCAGGAGCTTGCATAGCATATCCTTTTTTCCTCTAATACTAACTTTTCCTCACTGCAGGCTTACTCTTTAAATGGGTATGATAACAGTCCCCTAATTTAAGATACATGATATAAGGGCACAACTAAAGGTGATAATCAAACAGCTGAAATATTACTATGCTTAGAATATGGTACAAGTCTCAATGTCTTCTACAATTTAAGTCAAAGTTCCCCTTCACATCATGACTTTCAGGATGTTATTTCCTCTTACTTTCTGATACCTACAAGTATCAGCACATTAAATCACAGCAGGTTAAACATCCATGGTTTCTGAGCTTGTGTATGCATACCAAAAAATACAAACCTCTTATATGCCCCTCTGGCTAATATAAGCCTTTAGATATCATAAAACTTTTGTTTTTTAAAGCAAGCTAAGTAAACCCTCCAGAAGCCAGTGTCTGTGACCCTTCAGAACRAGTCTGTTATTACTGCACAAAATACATTAGCTGCATTGTGGAGATCCTAACAATTTTCAGCTTTAATGCAACCCAAGCCTGCATCAGATTCACAGCATAACCAGCACTGCAATTCTTTCCAATTTAGCACCAGTAATCCCACATAGGAAAGAAATCATAACTCTTAACTATTATTTGCAATGACATCCACCTTTTAAGCAGTGTTCTTTAAACATTTCTAAACTTTTCCTATTTCTTCCCTATGCCTTGATATGAATTTGCCTGTCACTGAAGGCTGTACACAAAGAGAGACACAGACACCGTGCACAAAGATATCAGGAAGTGGTTTTCCTAGCAACAGTAATCATTTGAGAGATCCCAGAACATCCTTCCTATTCATGCAGCATTTTGTGTTTTGAATAGTGCTGACAGGTGAAGTGGATTCACAGTATTTAATACAAAAAATATTGCTGTGGATGGGTATGGCACAAAAGCGAAAATATCCACACTATTCATGAACAGATGAATTCACTGTTTTCATAACGTTCGAGATTATTCACTAAGACAGTTTCAAAAGCAAAGACTTTCACCTTCTCACAGAATGAATAATCCAGTGTGCTTTGCCAAAGCAGAATCACCAGCTACTTTTCCAGCAAAAATTTTGCATCTTCACATCCTGCCCACCCATGCTGTCCACTAAATATCATCTTTAAAATATTACACTTGTCCAAGACTGCACTGGARTCCTGTACTGAGACCTCCCATCCCTCATTCCTCAACGAGGACAGGCAGACCAACAAGCTACTGCAGAGACACTTGCTCCACATGAACCTTGCTGGTGACRTTCCAGAGTCAGAAATCTGGGCTGCTGCTTCACAGGTTGCTCTGCAGCAGCCTGTTTCCAGTCCCTGGGTCATGGGAAAGGAGAAGAAAAGCCTGGAGAAACTTAGTCCATCCCCGTTACCTTTCCCTTTCAAATAATTTTTCAAGAACAATTTTTTTTTTTTTTTTTTTTTACACCTTGGTGATTTTTGCCCCCAGAAATCCAATAGCGCAGTTGCCTCCAACTACAGCAGGATCAGTCATGATGCCTTTGTCCCCCAAAATATGACAAATGAGTGGGCTTGTGTGCTGAGCTCAGATATTTCCACCCATCACAGCTCTGGGACATATCCAGTGCTTAAATCATTAAAGGTTGCTTAGAAGAGTGAGGAATAGATGTTACCATGCAGTGGACACAGCCATCCTGCAAGACCTAATGCATTTAAATCAATTCTTCCTGTCCTATTAAGTCTTGTCTTTAAAGCAAATCAATGTCTYCTCCTCCACTAAAAAAAAACCTGAGGACCACAAAACTTCATTTGGTTTTGCCCTAAAATGCTCCTCAAATTTTAGTTCAAATTTCTACTGTCTTTGGGGAAACCAGACATTAATTTTTTTCCAATCATATCTCAGTTCTCTTCCTTGCCCTCAGAAACTTGCCTTCCAGAGTTGTTTTCCACTCTATCAATTCAACAACTGCATCGTAGCCTCCACACATGAACTTACTGAAGAGACACTGACTTACTATCTAGGACATTATAAATCTTTCTTCCTGAAGGTCTTGGTTCAGTAGGAGTGTAACTAATTTTTACCATTCCTTTAAGAAAATCATCCAGTCTGTTCAAAAAAGCCTATATACCTCTCATCCCAGCCTTAACCCTCTTTGCACTTTAAGCAYTGGGTTGTCAACATACTCAACTGCTTCCTTCCTACCTGCACCCCAGGATACATAATGGAAGCATCAACAAATTCTTGGCTATAAGCATGCCAAGAGGATGGGACTTACTACCTGGACAATTTGTTACTGGTTCAGATTTTTATGCATTGGAAGTGATAATAAATTAAATTGAAAGGGATAAATTCAGAACAGATGTGAACAGGTATAACTAATGGGAGTGTCAGAGAAAATTAAATAGTGACAAACAGTGGTGTAAATTACAATGTCAGGTTCAAGTTGATTTTAAAGGGATATCAGCAAGGTAGCTTTCATGGATTTCACATTTAGAGGGTACAAGTGAGCTGCAATTGCAATACACAAGGTATGGATTATAAGTATATGAATTAAGAAAAACTCTTCTATGAAGTTGTAAGAGAGCAAACGATCGATCAGCTTCTTTCTACTCTTTGAAGCCCTTATGTTGGATACATTTCCACCATTTGCCCCCTGCCTTCTGTAGCTGCTTACACTGATGCAAAGTGTATATGAAATGCTACTGTTCCAATCAGGAACACTTGCACACTTACTTCGTATACTATTAATCCTCATGCACTATGTATGGTATGGTATATCATGCATAAAAATATCATGTTAGAGATAATGGTATTTTTTCCTCCTTCAAAATGCATTTCTAGCTTTCAATTGCAATTTTTGAAAATGTATCCCATAAAAGTTGTATTAAAAATCCCAAGTCACAAGTATCTTTTAACCTTCTAGAAATAGTCACTGATATTTTAAAAAGCCAAAGCCTTCATGGATTCAAAAATGCCACAGGCTGAATTGCTATATTCCAACCAAATCTGCTCCCTGCATCTTGCAAACAGCTTGACTATCTATAATGAGCTAAAATAAATCTCTAGATTGAAACACTAATTAACTTTGAGCTGCCTGACTCTTGGTGTGAATCTGAGTTTTATGGCGTTAGTCTGTTTCCAGTACAGGAACTGTCCCATTGTCAATTCCTTTTTTTTTTTTTATTTTGGAGACAGCACTCAGCTTTGTTTTTAAGGACAAAACTCAGAGGAAGCCACATTCGTTACTCCTGAAAGGATGCCCCTCTCCAGTTTGCCTGTGGTGCACTTGGCCTTAACAGTGGAAAAAAAGGTGACTTAAAGCCTTTAAAACTTATGGTGTTAGAGCAACACTGAAACTCTAGAATGAGCAAACTGCGCAATTTTGCTTACTGCAATAATTAGTCACCATTTTGCTTACAAGTGGGAAATAACATTATATTGTACTTTTATGAGACTGAAGCTAATTTGAAACAAACCTCCAGCAATACGACCAATAAAAGCTTGTGGAAAACCCTGTTGCCATACCCTCTGGCTACTGACACAACACTACTGATGTACAAATCAAAATTGACGGCCCCAGTAACAGAGATTCCCCTGACACAGTGAGGTTTAAACTAGGAAAAAGGCTACCTCTGCTAAAGACAGAACTAGCTTAACTCAAGATTTGATGCTAGGCATAGAAGCTGGTGACAGGGAATAAGAAGGGACAGAAGATCCTCTCTGAAGCCAACTACAGGTGTAGTGAGTAGCTCAGAGGCCCCAAAAGGAAAATGCAAACAGAAAAACTCAGAAAACAGAAAAAGCCTTTTACTGAAAAGCAGGTAGATTTAAAATAAAATGAGCTCCAGCTTTACTTTTATTTTTAAAAATATAAAACTCTGARATTTTTAATAGAACTAGAGTTTGCTCATCCTAAAAAGTCAGTTYTGCCCAGAATGACAATAGGAACATTGCTAGATTAGTGCACAGATGATCCAGGCACCAGGGTCTTCTGCATTTGAGACAATCCTCTACTAGACTAATAGAGTAGGGTCTGTAAACCTAACCATCCTAAGCCAGTCAGCAGAGCTGTATGAGATATAAGGCTATTTATGKGAATAAGAGATATATAAATTGAGATTTGGCTGAGTAGGAGAAACAAAGCAGCAGTAACGTAGCATGTACCTACTCTGTCCCTCCTCAAATGCCCAAGAGTGAGACTCGCCAGTCTGACACCCATGTACTTGTCACCAGTGTCATTTCCATGAGATTCACTGGCTGCCCCTACAGCATTTYAGTATAAGATTAGTTTGCACTTTTTGTGAAAGCAGCAGTTTGGAAATAGAGGCCTCGTGCTTTCTTCTTTTTGGATGGAAGGGATCTTCATCACACAACTCAATTCCATCATATCTTTTCTGTTTTCATCCACCTTCCAAAATATCACAGGAGATCATAGAAATTGAGAAGCCACATTTTTCAACCCTACCAGTATCTATTTCCCTAAACATTTATGAAAATCACACACAAGTTTAGAGAACTTTCCCTGTCTGTAATGGGAACCATATCACAGAATGATTTGGCTGTTTTTTTTTCCCTCCATTCTCTTAACTGTCATCCTCAGTTAAATTAGCAATATTGCARTTCAGCAGATACCAGAAAGTTTTTGGTCTTCAAAACATAGTGGCCCTTAAGTTACCCTTGAAACTATATTTCCTTTGAGAAATTTCTATTTAATGAAATATCAGCTAAATATTGTTCSAGTATCTAAGAAATAATGCAAAAGCATATCACCCCAAATTACATTTCAGATCAATAAACACCTTTGCAGAAGTCTGCCATGGTCAGCAAATAGATGGACAACTGTTTTAATTATTAAGCAAGTTGGCAAGAGCTGAAAGATAGTCACTTAGAAAAACCCCTCTGTTTAATAAAATCCTTTGGATCTAGTTGAGGCTTTTGCTCAATATTTATTATTCCACCTGTCTTCAGATGGGAACCATGACCATTTTGATAAATGGATTGAAATGCTTGGTTCTACAATTGCTTCTGTATAAGCACCTCTGCATCCTCCCCACTTGAAATTCTGTGTGGCAACTTCTACACAAATATTCCTCAGTAAATCAAAGAAATAGCACTGGACTTCTCATGCAGGTAGTTCACTAGAGGGATTATTTTTTCTTCCCCCCCCCGCCGTTAGAAAGCTTAGTACTAAACACAGCACTGACTCACTCTAAGAGGCTCAAAAAGCATAGAGTAAGCTGTCTTCCCAACACCGATTTTTTTCTTGGGGTAGTGGGGGAAGTCTATCTTTATTTCATCATACACAGCGACAGGACTTCTGAAGACAAAACACTAACAAAAATAGAAGAGCTTTTTGCCTCCTCTTTCTTATAATTATGTCCTCACAGTTTAAGGCCCTAAACTCTTTTGTAAGAACCAGTTCCAACAGGATACATGTTTATGTACTTATTAAAATATTAAATAAAATCAGTCCCAAGAAGTATGAACACGTCTTACTGATGACAGTTAGGTGGAACTATATCATGGAGAGGAACAAAGACACTACAGGAACAACTGGATGATTAAGAACCGGAATAAAGGAAATGGAACAAACTGCAAAATCATGCTTGAGACCAGTAATTAGAATTTCTGTAATCCCAAAACATAACTCCTGGAAAACCCCAAAAAAGCAAGACTTGCTCAGTCACAGAGGCATTACAAAAGGGCAAGACTTATACAGAGGACAATCACAAATAACAAATATGAGGCAAAGAAGATAATACCAAGATATACACAAGCAGAGATAAGGAAAACATAATGCCAAAGTAGGATTAGTCTGACCTCACCCTGGGGTGTTACAGAATATCCACATCATTAACATGTGATTTCAAAGTTCAGGTCCCCCTGCAATGCAAAACCAGGATCAGGACTCAAGGTATCCTGAACAWTTAATGGAAAGCAGCAAGCATTTCCAGAAGCAGCTAAGCCAGTTGATGTGAAATAGCTCATCTTGTACCACTTTGGTCAGGTAGATCCAAAATAAATGAACTAAAGTAGGAATAGATGCAGAAAAAGCTCTTGGTCTAAGAAGTGCCAAAGAGAATAAAAAGCTTGCCTTGCTTCCACTAGACATCAGGTTGAAAGGTGAAATGACTGCTACCTACAGACATACTGGAAAGTAAATTATCAGGGCAGGGCTAAACAACATTTTCAGGACAATAAATAGTATAAAAAAGCAACGGAAACAAACAGGGACAAGTGTCCAGATTTAAAGAGCTTAAAATGCATTACGTGTTGTCCCTCAAAATCCAGATTCAGTAGTCAAGGATCTAGAACTCCTACATCACTGTTTCAGGTTCTCAAATATTATGTAAAAAGAGCTGCATTAGCCTGTGGGCAAAACAACCCCAGTATGGGAACTAGGGAGGAGACACTGACTGGGAATGTAGTGTGGTCAGCTTTCCAGTCCCCAGGAGATACAGCAAGGCAATAATGTTGAGCTATGAGCTATGCAGTGGTGTCTTGGAGCTATGTTTGATCAGCAGTGGTCTCACAGGTCTCACACTCTCACAGGTACTACAAACATTTTGCAATAGGCATTTAACAGGTTTCTGCAACAAATCGTATCACTTTCACTAGACACAAGCCAAAGACACCAAGAACTTCATGGATATCTTTGCATGAGTCTAGATGTCTAGAACAAGTCTAGAAAAGCAGGAGTAAAGAAACACTTGACAATGCTGCACACAGCAGAGGCTGAATTAATAATAAAGTCAATGGCAAAAACAAAGGAGAAATGGAAGAGTGAAGATTCAGGAAAAAAAAACAAAGAAAAAGAGGATGCATCCAACAGACTGGAAATCATTGAGACCAGCCCAGAGTGGAGCTTTTGTTATTTTGTACTGGTTCTGAGCTTCACCACAAATTCTGCATTTGTCACCCAAATATGTAGAAAAGTATCTTGCAGTGCTTCCCTGGTCTGCATGCTACTGGAAGCCTAATTGAGTAAAAAAGAGCAAACGCAACACCATGCATATATAAGCCAACCTGGGGAAGACAATGTTATCTGTTAAACAGAAAGCAGCAGGTCCTACTGCCTGCAATATCATCTCCATTTCCTTAGTGGACAGAGTCCTGTATGAAGTCCATCAATCTCTTTTTCTTAAGATCAGAGATTCAAAGAAATAAATGGCTTGTATTCTTAGTATGAAGCAAACGGAGGGAAAAAAAAATCAGCTGCATGAACTTGGAAGCAAGCTCCACTGGCACCATTGCTTTTAGCAAGATGCTATCTGACATCTTTTGGCTGAACAAGTCCCTTTTGTGGGGAGGATTGTACAGCAAATATTTCTGAGTAGCATAATGTTTGTTGGATATTGCTCTGTTAGGGCAGCTTGTGTTTTCACTCTATTCTGCTTTTGTATGCGAGGGTGTGGAATTTGTTAATCTAAATAAAACTCAAAATAGACAGCATGGCTTAAAGAGCTGCTGACGCCTGGTGGGAAATTTTGAAAGAGTTTTCTGTTGAAAAGGAATCCTGGGCACGAGCCTATTTCTGGGCTTCTCTTCCCTCAGTCAGCAGAGCAGGAGGCCTTCGAGAATGGGATTTAGCTCTGTGCTTAGCAGGAACCTGCATTGCACTCAGGGTGATGTCAACCTCTAGCTTGGCTTTGCGAGTGCTCATGCTCCTCCCACAACCTCAGTTCTGGATTTGCATTTTATCATTTATTTAGTATTTTGTTGTATGAACAAGCTCAAGTTCTAGACAAATATATTTCCATATAGAGACGCACACACACACACATATATATATATGCTCTTCCATAGCAAATTTGCAGATTCTTCCCCAGCATTATGAAGACATTCAGATGACAGTAGCTTGAGTTTTGTCCCTCTCAGATTAAGTTTTACAAAACATATAGATGGGGCTAGTCTGAGGCTGACCCAAAGGTTTCTTGTTAACCTGTCAGTTTAAGGCTCATTTCTTCCTCATCATTTTAGCTAAATAGTGATTGAGTAAGATCAGGTTAAAACTATCAGGAGCTGTCAGTATCATTGAGGAAAAAGTGCACTTTTGGTCATGACAATGGCTATCCTGACAAAAAGCTCAAAAGACTAAAAAACACCATACTCTCCATGTATTCATTAAATGGTGAAAGCAAATAATAAAATTTCCATACATGTTTTCCCCTTCTGATTTTGAATACTGCAATCTACTTTTTTCATTTTTAGATGAATTGTAGACATGTCCCATTACTCATACCCAGAAGAGACAGACCTACCAAGAGTGATTTGGCAAGTACTAAAAATAAATCATAACACAGATCACTCCAGTCATGAACCTGTTGTGTATCTTAAAACTTGATGTAGGTACATGAGGGTACAAACATTAGTTTCTGCCAGAGCTAAGCATCATCCTGGGACATTCTTCAGATTTTTTTTCTTTTTTAAAACACAGAAAGAAGGAAAAGCTGAGCTAAATCTTCTCACTAAAATACAGTTAGAATTGATTTAGGTTACAAAATAAGTACACTGAGTTGTGGATGACTTCTCATTCATTTTCACTCATACCAATTTTCTACTCTACCTCAAAACATAGTAATGAAGTTCAGCAAAAGAGCTACTTTGAAAAGAGCTGCTGCCATCCAAATCTTACCCCATTTTCACACCTCTGCAAAAAACCTCCTTAGATAACCCCTATTAAACACATGAAAACTGCTGCATGAGAATCCATCTGAATCAAGGGTTTAGGAGCCAGTTTATCTCATTTTTAAGTATAACTTAGCTGAGCTCAATGGACTGCTGGACTCAAAGTAGAGTGACTGAAATCCTGCCCTTCAATAAACAGAACTACAAGAGACACAAGCTCATATATAAAGTCTGTTCAGCAATATCCTGCCACCCACTGGATCTCAATGCCTTTCAGCTCTTCAGTCATAGACCTCATCCCCATCATAAACAGACTGAGTAGAGCTCTGAAGCTGATTGCCAGAGCTGCCACTGTGAAGAGCTTTCTTCAGCAGAAAGGATTAGAGTGTCCTCAAAATGTCAATCAGATATCAAAGATAAATGAAGATTGAAAAATAAAATGTACAATTCATAAAAATAAGTCTTTGGAAGACACTCAAAATACTTTGAAAAATTTAAGAGAAATATGTCACCAAAACAAATACATTCTCCAGTGCCCAACTTTAATTTTTCACTGATAAAGCTCCATAGCACTGCAACGGACACAATAAATAAAACAGCTAAATCCTCACTGGTGTACACTGTCTTTTTACTATGACTAAGTGTCTCCTACAGCTGATATCAGCTCGTACACCTCCCACTAACCAGGTGCCCCAYGCCTCGAGAAAAAGATACAGGGACTGTCACAAACCAAGGACATTCTGCTCTTCTCGTAACAGAAGCTGCATCAACCACCCAGCTAAACCACCCTGGTAGCATTTGCCTGTTGAGTTTTCTGTTGTTTGGGTTTTAATTCACTTTACTAAGATTGCTTTTCATTCACGTAGTGACAGGTAGTTATTTGTTTGCAGGGTTCCATTTGACATTTATTGTTAGTGTAAAACACTAATAATAATAATTAGTGCTTTTTTAAAGTTGTCTGAGGTTTTAGTGCTGGTGCATTGTTAATATAAAACATCCCAGTGCTTTGCTGTATATAGGATAGTATGATAGTATTTAAATATAACAAAGGGGCTCATTATACTGAGACCAGATTGCAGTATCTTTGAGCCTCCTGTTAGCAAGCCAAGATTGAACATCCTCTAAACTTGTCTGCAATGCTAATACTTTCTGTAAAGGGAAAGTTAAAAAAAATACAACAAGAAACAGTGAATAAAAAAGGTATGTGTCAGAGTTTAAGAGTCAAAGTCAGTTTCATGAAAAGAGGATGAGAATGAAGTGAGATTAAATGAATCCTACAATCACTTTGAGAACCTCAAGATATTCAGAATATGCTTGATTTCATACCAATGCAGGCATATCTCCATGCAGGGAAATGGATCATTCAAAACTTCCTCATAGTTACCCCAATTATGCTGTCATGTTGCAGACTTCAGGTAACATTTGCAACGATGATGCTACGGACAATACTTTCCAAGCAGCTCATTAAAATATTTGCAATACTATGGTGAATTCATGTTACACACATGTAGTGCGCCTTCTTTGGTTGGTTGCTCTTCAAGTCACTTAATGACTACAAGTGATTTCTTGGCTTGCTATGTTATATCAATATATTGCAATGCTTCTCTCTTCAGTTGCACATTTTATTCCCAAGAAAACTGAGGAAAGTTTCCCATGTGGGGATAACTAGATGCAGTTTTTAAACAGCCATTATTACATTGTATGTACTATAAGTGGAGACATGCAAGACAAGATTTAGAGTATAGAACTCTGCTAGAACTAGGACTAGAACTTCCTGCCTGAAAACTTGTTTGCACAAAGTACTTGTTCCTGCACCATCTCATCAACCACAGGGTTAATTTCCCCTCCCCAGCTGGCCTTTGAGGCCATTGGGCAGGAACACCAACTTCCCAGATATCAAATTTATTCTTCATTTAAGGAGGTACATATCATCCAGCTGACATACTGAGCACTTATTGTATTTAATTTCAGTACCACTGACAATTTAATTCAATAATCCTTTCTAAGGGAAACCCTAGCCTGTGCCAGCTACGACCTCTGAGCCAACAGCTTTTCTTTGGTTCTCGCTCTGCCCAATCCATTGAAGCAAGTAGCAGCTTGAAAAGGAAATAAGGGGCTTTTTTGTTCGCTTGGTGTTTTACCTCCTTGGATGGAGCAGCAAGAACTGCTATAATAATTCTCATAACCTGTGTTTATTCTCCACAGTGTTCAGTAAGCAAAGGGACAAGAGTCAGTTTACAGGTGTCTAGCAAAGCCCAATAATCTCCCAATCTTGAAAAATTCATGAGCATAAAAAGTTACCTGCTTTAGAGACTGTAGTGGTGACATTGCTAGGAAAGCTTAAGAGGATCAAAACAGGTACTGTTAAAAGTATATTCTAGGAGAAAAGCAAGAATTGTTACAATGTGTCAAAAAACACAAACAAGAAATCTCTCTCCTATGAAGTAATTTGAGCATTTATTTTCCCCTGCAAGTAATTCATTAGCAGAAAATGAAGGCTAATGTCCCCAAAGCCAGAAGCCAGTTCTGCACACACTTAATACACACTCTCAACGTGTGGAATTTGAAGCATTTCAGAGTCAACAAAATCTCAACAATTTTGACAAAGGAAAAAAACCCAAAACATTGACCATTACCATCAGTCAAACTAGCGATTTAAAGCMAAGCCTAGGGTCTATCCTGAAGCCATATGAAATAATTCTTTGATAGAGAACTACTCAATTCTTCAATCTCTCCCATTAAAATGTACCAGTTCTGATGAAGAGTTTCATCAGGAGGGTTTGATTTCTAAAAATCCATGTAGGGAAGGGTTTAAGTACTCAGCTTTCAATGCTCCATTTTGATTGCCTGGTTTAAAAATTAAGTTTTAAATTTTAAAGAAATAAATATTTCACTTATACTTGAACCTTTAACTAACAAAGAGATTTTATTTTACAAGAATGCAAAAAAAATTACCTTAATGTTGTTGTGAAAATACCTGGAAAACTTCAGAAGTCTAATCAGCTCTAAGCTCACCCTAATATTGCTGTGATTAAACTTTTTTCCCTCCCTGCTTCCCAGGATTCTGAACAGCAACAGGGGTCTCAGGAAGAGTTACCACTGCCTAACCCCCTGAAGCAGTCAGATGACAGAGAGGTTAAAAGCTATTGACAAGAACAGAAGTAAAAGCTTAAGGAAAAAATAAAAAAGAGATACAAAGTTAAAAACTCTCCAAATCTGTTTCAAATCTGTGACCCAGATATCAACAGGGAAAGAAAAAACCTTTTGCTTTGTTACAGTTAGTTTTCTATTGCAAAACTGAGCTTCAAAGGACCCTAGTTGCCATTTTCTGGAATACAAACTTTCTCAGAAAGTACCCAAAGCCAAGAGGGTCCCACTAACAGAGTCATCTCTAAGAATGGAGCTCTACCTAGGGCTGAAATTCGTGTTTACAAATACACAACTTCACTATTTGTTTATCTACTAGAAAGGACACTAGAAAAGTTAAAATCCTTGAGTTAAAGACAGAAACAAATTCACTAAAAATAAATTTCAATAATGTAATCCCATTGTTTTATGGACTAGAGAACATTTCACATGAAAACAGCATTTGTGAAAAGACCATTGCTCTTATGAGTCTCCCCTTCTCCTCCAAGGTTTAAACTCTTCCCTTCTGCACTTTTAAATTCTAATTCCTCAAAATGCCTGGTAAAGAAAAAAGAAAATAWTTTGATGAAATTTATCAACTCAAAATTTAAAGTTTTCTTCCTCTTTAGGCTAGTGCATTTGTGTCTTTGGTTCTTACAGTATCATGAAATTTTCAACCCTATTTGACCTCACCTGATGGTGGGTGGGCTGGCCATCTGTTCAGAAAAAAAATCACCTGTTTTATTTAGATGTTCTCCCTTTCTCCCCATCCAAACTACAAAAACTGTCTCTTCAGGCCCATGCCTGACCCGTAAATGGTTTCCACCATCCAGAACATGTGATGTGATGTAAGGCGACATGATTGATGCAGCCTGACCTGACATGTCATGACGCTGCTTGTCACATGTGGAATTCAAGAAGAAAAACAAAGTAAATAAACAACTCTGACACATTTCTAATAACTGATGAACTGATGATTTTTCCCCTTCTGATTATCTCTAAATTACTTAGGCACTTGCTACATAAGCACTATCCATAGTAAGAAAGCTACCTAAGCTTGGGACAATTATAGCAGTTGGACTACAATCCAAAAACCCTCACATAGGCATCTGTCCCGTCCCTCCCCTTCACCCCCCAAAAAACACACAACACAAAAATTTGACAGAGCAGGGTCCGAAGGCTCAAGTAGCCGATCTGCCACTACCTAATGTGAACTGGGCTGCACGTTCCACATCTCTCCTGTAAATTAGAGAAAGAAAACAGCCTGTCATGCCTTTTGAGACCAGCAGGTACATTCAGCAAAAGTGCTAAAAGCTGAGCCAGTGCTAATGACTAGCTCTGCATTTCCTTTAAGATTGCTGGACTCTTCTCCTTCAGGAGTGTTTATTTTAAAAGGCAAGAGGAAAAAAATAAGGGAGAGTCAAGATGACTCATAGCATCCCTGCCATTCCAGTGTGCTCTGTATCGCAAGGCAGAGATCAACTTTACCATTGTATTCTTTAAGGCTATTTAGCTTCTAAAATTATATTTTTAATATACAAAAAGTGATAAAGTCCTWTAGCACCTCTTAGGCAGTTTTTATAGTTATACATTTTTATAGAGTTTTTTTCCTCTCAACTATAGGACTCCAAGAGAAGACTACAGAAATAACTATCTTTATATAATGTCTGATTTCTAAAAACTACTTGCTCTAGTCCTCACAGCCATCATTAAAAGTCTTCCTAGCAATTTCAAAGGAAGTAATATCAGACCAAGGGCAACAGGGAACAACCATAGGTCTTGACCCTCAGATTTTAATCTAAAAATATTTAGTCAATATTTTAGCCTATGGGGCAGGAGACATGATGATAARTATGGGATTACATTAAAAAACACTAAGAATTTGTCCAGGATGATCCACTAGCAATAGACTTCCATTGATGCTAGCCTGAAACAGCAGTTTTTGCTTCAAAAGATAAACTAGATTAAGTATTACTTAAGATTTGGTACATTGTCGGGCTTGCTGAAAACTGTAAGGAAAAACAAGATCAAGGAATAAGCAAGTGAAAAACTCCCTGAAAGTATAAACAAGTGTGGGCAAACTAACTATACTGTATTAAATATGACTAATATTTCAGATGTCCCAATTACCAACTCTTGCCTCCAGTGCGGCAGTGACTGACTTTGAAGACTGAAGGTTATATCTTCAAGTGCTGCAGCTCCATTGTAATAAACTGAACTGCACAGAAGTCAGTCCCAGAAGGGTCTGATCCAAGCTTATTTGACTAAGATCAAAACACTACAACTAAAATTTTCTGAAAGTCAGTCTAATGGCTTATCTTCACAGGACAATGTTATCATATTCAAATACACACAGAAAGAGCCAGGGCAGCTATCAGCTGCGCTGCTCRCAAACAGCCAGTCATTGCCAAGCAGAGCAAACTGTGCTCCACAGTGTCAGTTGACTCACTCTGTTCTTCACAACTGTGTTTGAACGCAGGAACATTTTACATTGTACACCGAGCTACAATGAACATATGATTTGTGTATTAATCATCTGCACCACGGAAGCACTTCAGATATGGACTAAGACACAATTGTGTATTTGGGGTGGGCAAGCCAAATTCAGTGTTTGTTTTGCTCATAGTTGAATTTCTTTCAGAAATGAATTGCTGCAAAAAATTAGCAAAAAAACCCTTAACAATATAGAAACTTTGCAAAGTTTCTTCAAGTGGAAGTTAAGAAATAAATTCAAATAGTCCACAGATATTCATTCTAGTTTCCAGTTTGCTGAAACAAAGTTTTGATGAAAGATTTGCCYACATGAAACCATTTATTTTAGCGGCATATTCACCATTAACCTTAGATCATCCTATAAAAACATCCAGGAGAGGAACAAATAAAAACATCTCATCCATCACAGAGCTTGATAACACAATGTTTTACAAATAGACCAAGTACTTCCCTTTTGAAAGGAAATCCTGCAATTTTAACAGTGTATGCAGTAGTTATTCTATGGCCAAGCAAGGAGCATAACATTTCCTAGACAAAGACAGCCAGGAGTCTAGAAAGCTCCAAGAACAAGATTTGCTCAGGCTGCTGTTCCAAACTCGAGCTGGAAGGGGACCTGATGCACAAGTGGGCTTTAACACAAGCAGGATGCCAACATGTAAATGCACTCCAAGTGGGGCAGCAGAACTGAGTCACATATGGAAGTGCAGATCTGGATCAAAAACACGTGGTGCACTTATCTCTAGAGGGCATGGTTTTATCTCAAGTGAGACCCATGCACAAACACCTTTCCAGCAGTGGCCTGCATCCTTTCAGTTGTGTATTTGCTTGCTGGCATTTAAACTGGAGAAGTCCAGTACCTAGCTCAGCTCTAACTGCAGTTCTGTAACAGTAAATATGCACCACTGAACAAGCCCAGAATTAGTCACAGGCCTTCTTATTTTCTTTTTATGCAAGAGAAACTCCTCACCCATTCTCCCAGCTCTGCTGAGTCTTGAACCCTACAATTCAACAGCAGAGGAACAACAAAACGCTCTACCCAGTCGCTGCCCTTGCTTTACAACCTTTTCTTTAAAAAAACTTGTTCCAATTGCTTTTCAAGCCCTGTTAATATCAGATATGTACACTGTCATACAGGAGGGAGGAAAAAAACAAAACCAAAAACTTTTAGAGTAGAAAGTGATTTGCCCCCCCACCTTCTTAAGTGCCATAGTTTTTCAAAGAGAAGCTTTTACATCTTATGTAGTAACTGTTAGCAGCTTGTGACATTTCTAGTCTGTCCAGGGTGTAACTAGTACATGACAGGTCAAGTCTGTCACCTTCATAAAAGCAAAGAACATCTACACTGGCACACTACACTGCAGAGCCCCTCTGAGAATTACCAATGTCACACCAAATATCATCAGCAGTATTTATCTTCTCTTCATATCTGCCATTTGTAGGAGCTTCCAAAAAATTCTAATTATTTTTACATGAAGATAGCTTTCTCCTTACTCCTGTGAAGCAAATACCATAAACCAAAGCCTGAATCCAGGAGATTTAATTTGTCCTTGTGGCAACTATAATTAAAATATAACTCTCTTGGGGAAATACCTGGAAAATTAAGGCTATTGTTGTCACTATTATTAATTAATTATCATCAGATGCTTGCTCTTAAAAAAAATGATCAGTCTTTAGATTTTGATGCTCCCTATTATCCTCATTAAGTAAATGGTGAAATAAAGATGAATGAATTGCAAGTAGATGAATTAATGATTAGCCAGGAATATTTTAGATTAGATCCTGTTGTTACTCATGGGTTTCCCATCAGTGGAAAATGCTTGTACATTGGGCTGTACTTTGGGTAAATGAAAATAATACACTGTTTAGGAAACCTTTCTCTTTTCAGAGGAGAGGATAAATCAGGTGAGAGAAGTTAAATCTTTCTTACTTAGCTGATGAAGTATTTAGAAAGGAAGCAGCACTAGTTTTGTGCCCATGCTGGGCACATCAAATAGCATTAGCCTAAATWAAAAATGACATACAAAGTAATGGATCATTTCTGCAAGCAAGATAGAGGATATTAATAAGGGGCCAAATTTAGGGTGAAGCGAAGCATCAGAGYCCTCCTGGGAAGCAGCTACACTTCCCCAGTTTCGAGGCCGGTGCCAACGCTCATGCTGCACAAGCGACATGGGAGATACTCTTCCCAGTGCTTTGGATGTTTTGCCAACTGTATTTACTCCTCTCTCCTGTCTCAAGCCCAGCACGTCCGTTGTTCTGGCAGGCACAGAAAYACAGGCTCCTCAACCAGATGGGCAGCCCTCAGGAGCTCTCCCATGTCACCAATTTGTCAGTGGGTTCTCTCACACCTCTTGACCTGTCCCAAAGCCACCAGCTGCAAAGGAGCCCTGCACTCTCATCTCGCACCTCCAGCAGCATTGCTGCACAATAGAAGTGAAATAAAAGGATGTATAGGGTTCCTCCTAAACCACTGAGGGGATACAATTCCCTACTTTCAAACATGATTTACAGCAGATGTTGAAAGAAAGAATCATTCAAGAAGAATCAGTTGTTCAAACATACTTGTTGCTTAGAGCAGAGTTGCCCTTTGTGGTTATTATGTTACTTGGCATTATGACCAGGAACCAATGCCAGTCTCCCTGTAAGGCACTGCCACACACTTCTCATACATGATTTGGCACATTCAGATTTTGAGCAAGGACATACCTGCTGCAGATAGAGGAAACCAACAGCTCTTTCCTTCCTTTCACATGTCTATTACACAGGGTCCTGTCTCAAATCTCAGGCCTCCTCTTTGTATGAGATTTCTCAAAAGCATTCARTATATACATTGAGGCACACAGCACTTGCATCCAGGTCTCTGGTAGCCCAGCAGGGCCCTCCAGAAGTTGTGCTCCTTAGATACAACCACTGCTGCAGTGCTCACTAACAAAAATACAGTTCTGCAAGTGCCAAACAGCATCTAGCATCAACCCTTCTTAATCACTSACTTCTCAATTAAAAAATCCTGAGGTAGGTTCTTAAATACCATTAGCCTTTAGATTTCCTTGCTATCTAAAGCATCATGACTTAGTATGACCATGTTGCATGTTCTCTCATGATCTTTGGAGTCATCCTCTCTATATATGCTCACACTTTAAAGGCAGAGTACTGCTGTGTTCACTCTATGAATCACAAGCTTCCAAGGTGCTAAATATGACAACAATATGCCAGAAAACACACCATTTAATGCATTTTTGGTGTAGTCACATCAACCTGCCATTTACTATGCACTATATGTAGGATCCATTAATGCCAGTGATTTCCACCTGGAAACACGCAGTTGGACTTGTGCATCCTAACTAGCCTGTTGGAGAGCAGCTGTCCTCCACATCCAGGTTCTTCCARAATGCTCAGGGTTGGCCCAACTCTGCTTCCAATGGAAGCCACGGTTCTGGCCTGGCYGCTGGCTATGTTACTGCAGGGCCAATTGAGGAAACTGAAAATAGCCACTTTCTTTTTCCTTCTTCTGGCCAGGATTTCAGCCTGATCAGTTCCCAAGTCTGCTTCATTATGCAGCTACAAACATAGTAGTGACAAGGACAGTACAAGGACAGTATATGAAGGATAAATATAAGTGATGATTGTAGCAGAACTAAAGGCGCTGTTTAAGCTAGTTAAATACCTTCAAAACAGCCACCCCACATCACATGGCACACGATCACAGATGACCCCACTGCCTTGAGCCCCATTCCATAACTGCTATTCGAGAAACATCACAGGGAAACCAGCAACCTTCAGYGAAAATCTTTGTTTTAGTTGCTTTAAATCAGACTCTCTATACCAGTATTAATACCTTTAAAAGAGCAGTGACAAGTAGCATTAAATCTTTGTTCCCTTTCCCCCCTTTTTGTTACTTCAATAGGCTGTTAGCTAAAAACATACAAAASAAAGAAAGACGGGTTGACTCAAGACCTGCTGAAGAGGCTTTTGCTTATCCTGCTTGCACTGCTTTGTTTATCTGCCTGCATTGTTTTGCTTCAATAGTTATATTTAGCACATTCACAAAAGGGACGAAACACTGTTTTTCCAAGGTGCTGTGGCTATAAGCCAAGTTCTCCTGAACACACGGCAAGCTCTGCAAGGAACTCTCCCAACATCCACCAGCAACCTTGGGTGGACACCCAATGCGTAAGGGTGAACACGGCAAAAGGGGATGGCAACGGGCAGGCCATTGCCCATCGAGTGAGACAGGTTTCTTTTAACACTCACCTGTTTACGTTTACTTAGTCTGACRACATTTCCATGTGGTATTGGATATACCAACAAGGAGCAGTGAGGACAGTTATTTTGCATTTGCACTTCACAAACATCATGGAATTAATTCACCCAGTAGCTTGCAGTGAGGGTGAAGTGGGGTTATTATGCCAGCAAATGGAGGCACAAACTCCAAGGATAAATACAAAGCCCACAAGAAGCAAGAAATAAAACTTCAGTGGCTCCCTTACTCCTAGCCTCACATGCCATCTCCACCATTCCCCCTCCATCAAATATTTAAGAATTGGAAAAGATTCAAATTTTTACCAAGCTTATTTTTTGCTGAAGTTTCAAAGCTTTAGCTGGCAGACACACAAATAGCATGAGTATTATTTAACAATTGTAATAGTCATTAGTATTTATCTCAGAGTCTTTTATCCTTCTCACCATCACATCCCACCTTACTCCTCTAAAAATAAAACTTAGGAAAGAATCTATTATGGACAAAGAGCACTATTTTTATTCCTCCTCKTTCATTAGAGAGAACAAGCACAGAGATATATGATTTTTGCAGAACCATAATATTTATTAACCTATCTTAATATTGACTTATGCTTCAGTGAGGTGTCCAAAGACATTGAGCAGTATACAATTGCCATAAAGAGAATGGTGCATTACTGCTGATCTCAATTTACAGAAAATAATCAAGTGACTTTTATAGGAGTCATTACTACCGACACATAGCAAATGCAGAGGCTGAAGCTAAAGCATCACAATAGAGGCAGAACTACAACTTTCATTTGTTGCCACAACAGAAAAGAGTAAAAAATATATAGGGAATGAAACTTAAGCATAACAGGTTAATAATTAAAATAGCTCAGATTTCTCAATACTGAAACAAGAAAAAAATCTCTACCATGACAACGTAGCAAGCAGGAAAACAGCAAAACTCCAGTTTGGGAAAAGGTATGAATTCAATAGTGGGGTTTATTCTTCTTCAGAATATTTCAATATTTCCAGTTTTCACAGAGGAGATTTGTGACAGATTTATTTTTTTTCTCCTCCAGCCCATCTTTCCCTCCTCCCCTTGCAAACCAGACACACTCCTGCCAGCACTGACCATCACCCTGCAAGCCTGCCTGTCTCTTTAGCCTCTGAAGTTGGATGCTGAAGAGGTGAGGCTGGCTTTCAGAAAAGGTCAGTGAGTGCTAAAGGAGGAGATGGCCCCAGAGGTAGCTTGAAGCACTTGAAATGATAGAATAACACTTTTGAATTGGCAAAGGGAAAGAAAGAAATGCACACAGGAGGAAGCAAAGGACTGAAGACAACAGGAGAAGCAAGGGGAGGGTGGGAGAAAGGTTAAGATGGAGAGGGGAGGGAGGGAGAAGGACTACAGAGGCATGGTGTGAACACAGGCTCAACTTTAATAACAAAAAGGATCCAAAAAACA
The DNA here is from genome assembly GCF_003342845.1 of Nothoprocta perdicaria. Classification (NCBI taxonomy): domain Eukaryota; kingdom Metazoa; phylum Chordata; class Aves; order Tinamiformes; family Tinamidae; genus Nothoprocta; species Nothoprocta perdicaria. The sequence continues at coordinate 6,534,108 of NW_020455532.1, forward strand.
GCAGAGCCATGCTGGGACAATAATATAAGGGTAGCAGTCTCAGCCCTATACATCTACACCTTTATTATGCAGAGTTTATTGCACATTCCAAAGCCACCAAACATGAAAAATTCATACACCTCATCCAATGGCAGAGGGAGAGACGTGAAGGAGATGAAAGCCCTCACCATGAAGATCCATGGCTGGACTTTGGTTCTCCTTTGTCCACCATCCATGAGCCCTTAGCAGTTCCAACAGCACTGCACTTCCTCCAGCCTTTCACTAGTCCTCACTCATCAGGAACTGCTTACCCCTATGATAACTTCCCTACCAAATGTGGGGACATGGTGGCAACTGCATTAAGGAATGTGACAACTTGTCATCTCTAAAGAGGGTCTTGAGAAAGCAGTTCTCTTCGGAGCTGCCTCCAGATGTGTTTCTGCCTTCATTTTGTCCCACCACAATATGCTGGTGAGGATCCCAAGGGGCAGATACCAGTACCGGTGACATGGCAAGAGCTGGGGTAACAGCTCAGCATGCACATCTACACTGTCCTCTCTGCCAYGTTATCTGGAAAAAGGTGGCAAGAGCCTCTGCTTAGTAAAGGGACCAGAATCCATCTTGACAAGTATTTTGCATGCGGTTAAATAGACAAATGTATTCTGCTGCCAGCCTCTTGCAGAAGTTTGACTTGATGCCTGTCACCAAACAGCTTCTTTTGCACTAGAAGAATTACAAAACATCCATACCCTATAATGATCAGGAAAGAGAACACCCCTATGCCCACATTAAATTTTAGAGATGCAGTCCACATTCCCTTAAAAGCGAACAACCACCAAATCTGCACAAAATTAGGATACATGTTCTACCCYTCAGAAACAAACCACCATATTATATAAGGACCAGTGAAAGTCTGTCAGTCTCCTGCAGTCTGTTTGCAACAATCAACTTTCACAAGACAAGGCAAACATTCATATGCACAGTGCAAGCACCTTCCAAATTTTGCTATTTGACTATTCTCTCATATAAAGAAGAGTTTTCATCCCTTATGCTGTTTTAAAACTAGTGCAATTTGGATATACTCAGCTTGCATACAAAGATCTAAAGCAATGCTACCAAACTCCATTTCAGTAATGTTTTGAAGCAGCAAGTCCCAAGAGAGAAGTGTATATTTTATATTTTGTTTAGTTCATTTAGCTATTTTTCCATTCCACTGCCTGTTCATATGTTATGGTCAAGTAGGAGTCCATTAGAATATCTGTTACCATGCATGACTAGAAGCTCTCCTTTTAGAAGAGATTGAAAATAATGGCTGCATTTATCTGTTGCAAGTGCAAGCTCTTCTAAATTTTGTCTTTCATCTTCTGTACCATTTTTATTTCTGCTATATGCCCCTTCCCAGACACAGTAACATAACCAAATCCCAGATCTACAAATAAAGATATTAATGACTGAAAAAGAAAAAGCTTTCAGGCTCAGCTCGAGACTGTATCTACTTATCAACGCTCAATACTGAAATTAAGGACTTAAGAGACAAAGGCAATATAGTCATTAGAATTTAACCTTCCACTTTCTATGGATATGTCTTGCAGACATTAGGTGTTCAAGAGACTGCAAGATCTACCTGAAGTTACTCCTGCTGCTAGAGCATCTTTAAGGCATTCCCAAAGAAGCTCCCAGCCTTTCCTTCATACYAGAACATGTCTCTTCCTCTCCCATTTGACTACCCATTTTTACCCAACTTACAGATGCCCTTTTATTCCTAATACCTTCTACTTTAATAACTTTTGTTTTTTTAAAGCAAATCTTTGCAAGAATTATCTTCAAGCAATGTTATAGCATTTGGCTTATTTCCATAGGAAATAAAATAAGCATTTAATATCTTTAATGATACACTTGCTCAACCTACTGCAAACAGATCACCCAAGGAGGCTGTACAATCTCCATCCTTTGAGCTACTTAAAACTCAAATGGACAAGGTCCTCAGCAAACTGATCAGGCTTCAAAGTTGCACATAACTTCAAAGCCGGTACCTATTTGGGCAAGGCTTTAAAGCAGGTGACCTCCAAAATACCTTCAAATCTACTTAAGATCAATGGCCTTGCACACTCCCCAAAGTCTGTTGTCTAAATCGAGTCCTTTATTAAAACATACTGATAAACAACACAGACAATGACAAAGCTGCAGCAGTCAGAATAATTGCAAATCCTCCTCCCCTCCTATAACAGCAACAATTTGAGGGTTGCCATTGCCTATCATTATATTCCTGGACCATACAAGGAAACAGTGTTAACTGTTCAACAAAAACCCCAGTGCTTTAGCACAGGCCACTAAGAACCCTTTCCTCAGAATAATTTAAGTTCCTCTGAAAGACACTATTTGGAGTGCTATCTAAATTGAAAGTCAAGGTGCTAGCTAGGGCACGAGCCCCTACGGCTCACTTGCTCTTTGACTTCCCACAGGAGTKGAGGGCAACAAATCAACTGAATCTCCACAACGCATATCATAGGTTTCCAAAAATAAGAGCAACTTTGTCACTTCTGGCTATGACGGAATTTAAGTTGGCAATTCTGCCAACCTTCCAAGCCATCCAGCCCATCATGCCTTTCATTTCCTAGTATATGGTTAGATTAGACCATCCATTATAAACATGACACAGCAGTACTCACAAGCATTACRGAGTTTCCAGCATTTCAGTTAAAAAACCCCATTTGGAAGGATTTACAGCTTGGCTGCAAGAGTGGCATCTGGCTGAAGCATGGCATACAAAAGTCTTGCCATAAGAGCCAAGCCATTTAATAATAAATCAGTTTGGCTATTTTTAAATTAGAAAGCAGAAAAATACAAATGAAGTTTACCATTTGCTGACAGATCTTTGATCTCAGAAGGAATTTGAATTCCACAGGTCAACTCTTTCAGCTGATGTAAATCAGCACAACTTCATGGGCATCAGTGGCGCTCCAGCAATACTCACACCACAAATCTATCCCTATATTTATTAATGAAATATTTGTAATTGGCTTTCAGGTCAAACATTTGCTGCTTATGGAACCTACTGGAATCACTGGGGAGTTTCATATGCATACAGAGGAAAAAATACATTTTTCTGTTCCGGATTGTTTTTTTATTAAAAAAGCAACAACAAAAGACAAGCACAAAGACCAAGCTTAGCCACAGACAACTCTGAGAATTTAAAATAGAATGCATCTTGGTTGGGCCCATGATGAGACTTAGAAGGCAGCAGTGGTACATGCATCAATTGCCATGCGGATCTATCTATAGAGATTAAAAATAGCAATCTGTACTATAGTTAATCCATATTTACAGTACAAGCCTATACTTCAGTACTTTCATAGACAGGCCTTGATGAAGTCTMAACAAATATCTGGAAAATAGAGCCCAAAGATTTGGCTTTGCATTCAGGACTTCTCCTGCATGATGCTTTGTGTTACAAAACAAAACATTTCTGCCTCAGCTTCTTCTGACCACGCATGTGCAAAAGGGCAAATTCTGTCACCTTTTGGCATTGTTTCCCCTCCTCCTCCCATCAGCCAAAGGGGACTAATGATATATACTAACCTATGTAGGAAGCTTGGATTTATGTAAGACATATGCTAAACATACCATCTATTTGCATGTTTACGATTGCACATGCCATCATMAATGCAAGGTGAAGCTGCCTGTGCTAATGCATCATTTTGCAAATCTTCCTGAAAAATGGAGTATTATCTAGGTTATTGACTAAGTCTTTTTTTAAAAGTATTCTCTTGTACTTACAATGATTTGCAAATATGAAGCATATTTACTAATACTCAGCACAAGCAATGCCCATCTATTACAGTGCACACAGACAGCATCTTAGCATTAGCTGATGCAATGCCCAAGATAGAAATGTTTGCTGGTTTCAGTCAATGTGTTTCTTCATTTCCTGAATAATTCAGCTTCTAGGCAGRCTTAGCTGACCTTTGCTTGTTAAAGTCATATTTCTAAGCATTTGGTGTTTTTAATCAGGTTGAAGTCCACTCACAACACATCAGAACTGAGAATAATGATGCAGATACGCGTTTTAGCCAAATGATGTTCCTTATAGCACACACACTTCCCCCAAATCACTGAGTTGTTAACTAAAGTGTAAGAGAATTTATGATGCTAAATAAAACCAGGGAAAAAAAAAAGATGTTTTAATAAGATGAAAATCCAAATGTTAAAATAATGAGCCATCTGTATGGGTGGCCCTCTCCTGAGAGATGCCAAGAGCTTTACCATCTGTGAAACATTTACCAGCTGTTTCCTTCCTTTTTCGTGAGAACATAAGAAATCCTTGCAGTTGGTGTTTCTAACTGACACATCCTAGTGAAGGAAACAGGTTTGTTCAATGTCAGGGACCTCTCATGAAAGCTGGCCTGGCTGGAATTAACCTAATAATATTTTGGTAAACACTGCTGTTCCCTATTTCCAAAAGGTCTTTACAAATAAGGGCCCCAGCAGACCACAGAGTGCTCTGGAAAACAGGGGAGGCAGCAAATAACCCATAAAAAAACTCATTTGAGGGAAGAGAAAATGTAGTATATATTAGATCCAAGTACTCTTGACTTATAGGGACTTTTTTTTATAAAAAATCCTAATCTGTGGTAGGAATTCTGGATAAATTTATGACCCCCATGAAGTTCAGAGAGGCACCTGCAATAAGGTATTATAATCCAAAATACAGAACAGAACCTTTTGCCCCTCCAATCATTTTTTTTTCCATGTATCTGCCAACCAGTACCTCCCTGCTGCTTTTGACTTTCCCCACACCTTACCTGAGAGGTACATACGGCTTTAGGATTGGACAAGCACACTCTGGAAAAGTTTAATTTGCAGTAGACAGTAATCAAAGGCTACAAAATAAGGGCAGGTTAAACTCTTGTAAGGATATATTGACTTGTATTTATTTGTCTCCTGATGTGCTGTAGTCCTAACTGCACAACATTTAATTATTTCCTTAGCATTCCCTTATTTCATTAACTGCCAATGAGAATTGAAGAGAATATAACTTAAGCAGCAGAATTAGCTCTTAAATTCCAAGTCAATGAAATTTGCCTATAGATGTTTCTATGAAGTGTTCAGTTATRTTTTCAAAAGTTAATTTTTCAGAAGCCTTATGAATGAGTCAGGARGGAAAAGAGTATCTGATCAAGTCAATGGTCATTCTTCATGCAATTTTTTAAAGAGCAATATTTGGTTATCCTTTAAATGCCAAGCTGCAGGATAACTTATACCTCACAAGTGTAAYGTGGATGCATAAGCAGACATCAATGCTCACTGCTGGAGTGTATCAATAACACCTGCACAGGATCAAGAGCATTATTACTCAATAAAATACAAATACAATTTCCCTTCCCTAAGAAGGGAGTGCCAGCTCCAGCATAAGGAAGCAAGAAGGGCTTCCCATCTCTTGCAATGGGCAGAAGGTCCCCGCACTGCAGCACATAGTCTCCATCACCCAACTGACACCACCTACTACAGGGTGYATGGGCACTGATGTCCCACTTTAACCCGCACCTTTCACAGAACAGTGCCCATAATCAGCTCATAATAGCAGGCAGCTGAGACCTACAGGCAACAGGAATAGCCTCCTTGGCACCACCTTGGCATCCCACCAAATCAGAGAACAGTTTCCTAACAAAAGCAAAATGTGGCTGATTTCCTGCACTGCAAGGTTTTTCAGTACGCAGTTAAATTTAAGCCTTAAATGTTTTTCATTATATATAATGCTGCTTTCATTGATATTGGAACATTTTTTAAGCTAAAATCCCCTCACACATGCCAAGAAACCTGTTTAAAAAAGAAACACTTGAAGGGACACATACCACTGAATGGAATAAAATGGTACTGTGCACTTGGAAGCAGGAAAGAATAATTCTCCCAAAACACATAACTAAAACAGCTCAAACTGAAGGAAGACCCAAATCAGCAGAACTGAAGTCTTGTTCTGAAATAAGGGTAACCTCAGGGTCTCCAAAACTGGCTACAGTAGTACTTTTGATACTTCATTTATTATGGTACTCTGTCAACCTGCAGCACTTACAAAGGCAGACACATAAGTGTATGATTCCAATTAGTCTCCAAAACTTGAGATTATATTTTGCCAGTGAATTAAATCAGAGTTTTAGATCCTTTTTATTAAATCACTTCATTCAATACTATGAAACTGAGCAAGTTCTACAGCTACCAAAAAATACCAAGACATCATGAAACACATCATAGATACACAAGCAAGCACAAAACAAAACAGAATTTATGTCCTTGTAGAGAAACTTCCCCAATTTAGCTTCCATATCACTAAGTAGAACGTCTGGCTTCTTTTCTCATTAGAATGAAAATGTAAAACTTGAAGTAACAGTAAAGACAAATAAAGACAAGTAAATGCCACATCTTTGCTGCACATCCTTCCTAATTTAAGAATGGATTCTAACATTGCCCAGCTGGAAAGCAGATACCAGGAGTACCCACAGACCTGAACAGTGGCAAAGTTCCTTAAAGAGCAACTACAAGGTTCAGCATCTTGCACATTATTTTATAACATAGTTTATCTCTTTCAAATAAATATAACTATTACAAACATCTGAAGTCTTCAAAAGATGGTGCAAGACTGTAAACAATATGTTAATATCTTATTCTGGAAAAACTGAGGCACAGTGAATACAGAATTATTTTTTCTAGAGAAATGTACATGTCCACTTCAAAMTCTCTAAACCAGCTCAGCTCAAAGCGGGTCCTAATGTTACCACTGCACTTACATTCCACTATAGATGTTCAAAAAAATTTGAGGCACAGGGTAACATACAGAATTTGGGTTGCTTGTGTGCTCCCCATTAAAAACTTAACTTTTTATGAGGTCAAGCGAGTCCTTTGTTATATACTGTAGTGACCTGAACCCATAACATAACATCTACATGGACGTGTAATTAGTACGTGCTTCAAAAGACACCAGGAAAGCAGCACTGGCTGCATTATGTTCTGTGTTCTCCTGCTAGTGTTAAGATTAAGGTCATAGGCAGGGCAGCCCATGTACGTGTAAAGTTTACATTGTGGATATCTTCACTGGTTTGCTGAAGTGCCTATAATTTCAGGCACTCAAATACTCTTCAACTTTGTGAGTGCTGAACATATGCAATTAATCAGAAAACCATTACTACAAAAGACAGATTTTGTAGGTGTATGAAACCTTGCATCTTTTAARATTTATAAAAACCTCACAGCTGAAGCTGCTATTTAAAATAAACAGTCAGCTTCTAAAATTAATCAATCTTAATTACTTTTTTGTTGCTATTTTGAAATATCATAGGTGCTTTTCCATGGTTTTAAAATCCTCATAGGACATTTAGCATTACAAGTATGTACACACACTTGCACATTTAACCCATTTAACCCCTGGATTCTAGTTTTAAAGAGCATAAATACCACTCTGAACAAAACTCACCTCAACTATTTCACATGCAAACAAGGAAAAACAGCCTTTGCATTTGAAGTACACATACAACTGAGCAAGTGTTAAGTCCTGCTTTTCTGTTTTCAAAGCTACCACTTTTAGTACTTCTAAGTGACACCAGTTACAGTACACYGTATAAATTCTAGCACATAGAAATGGCTCGGAACCAGTCTCTTGTTCCCAGAAATGTCAAGACTGCTGCAAGCTGCACATCTGACTGGTGGGAATCTGTAAGGATGGGCTCAGAGAAAGCCCAAGAGATGCAGGCAGGGCTGTGGGGGGTTAGGAGGCTGCAATTGCATCTGGTTAGGGGGCCTTTGATGGAGATACAAGGTCATGCATCCTAATGCTCAGACAGCTAAAGATCCCATGTTACTGATTGGAAAAGCAAGTGTGTTAACCAGAGTATTCTGGATAAATTCCAGCATAGGTAATTGCATTCTGTTTAACAAATCCTCCCTCCACTTGCAATTACAAGTATTTATTACATTTTGTTTGCAACTCCTGCTCTGCTCCCACCATAGAAGCAAACAGAAAGGCCAGCATTTGACACGGCTCAGCTCTTTTGACACATACATGGAAAACAGGGTTRCTAAGTAGGTAATGGTGAACACTAACCTTTTAAAATGAGACACCACACAGCTGACCTGAGACAAGTTGTACTGTGTGCACCATTCACAGTACAAGAGAAACCCAGACTGTGCCCAGCTATTGGGCTGCACCACTATGAAGCAGACTGTACTAGAGATCTCTATCCTTGGTGCCTTCTCCATACTCAATGTCATTACAGTAGTAAGGTGAACATCTGATTCTCAGTGGATGTCATGAATACTGAACAAACTATGACACCAAAATATAGAAAGAGAAGTCTCAAGAACCTCTGTCTACCTGGGGATCCAACCACGTAGGTGGCAACAGTTGCTATTTACCAACAGGTTTCTTCTAAAAACCATGGTATCATTTATATGCCTGAACACACCTAAAAATCATGATCCTGGCTCAGTGGGTCCAAAGGAAGCAGCACAAGACCTATAATGAAAAAGTAATAAGATGTAGGCAAGAACAACAACTCTTTCCTTGCATTATTTACATGTGCACAACAAAAACGGAGCTGTTGGAAAAAATCTCTCAAGCATTTCTGGATCTCCTGACCCCATCCTTCTCTTATTGGTATAATATTTATGATCTTGCATAGCTTAACTCCTCCATTGAGTCTCATGCCGATTYGCAGACCAGGTGCTGTGTAGGTGGGTGCTGTGTGGGTTTCCCCTCTGCTCGGATGCCTGAACTACGATAGCTGAGCATCATGTTCAGTCAGGCCCAAATGTCCTTTGAGTCAAGATTAACACTCAGTAGGAAACCGGGGAAGCAGCCTGGGATCAAAAATCTCTTTTAAAACTTTTGTTAATATCTAGTTGTATAAATAGTACAAATCTGTCTATGAGAGGAAGAAAAAAGCTCTTAGTCACTTGTACAGACATGCAARCTCACACCTCATTTGTCAGAATGTCATTGAACAGTAGAACCCCATTCTTGGTCTCATAATAGTTTATTATCATTTAACTCCCTTGACTTTAGTGGAAGGTATCTGGAATCCTATCAGAAATAGGAAAAATAGAAACTATACTTTTTGGCACTTCAGGAAATACTTGTGAATTAGGAGTAGTTGCTGTTTTTAGCTCATTTCAAAAAAAGTTCTACTTGTTTTTTCTTTTTACTTATTCCACTCTAGCACTCTGCTAGGATCCATCTTTTTAAAGGGGCACTTTGCCACAAAATCGGCACATTTCCCTGTGCTCTGCCGAGCAGTGGACAAGCACCTAGAGTTAACAGAACCAGATTTCTGAAAAGCTGTAGGACTCCAAAGCCTATTTGCCTATCCACTGTCAAGACACAGAGGCTCTTGTTCTTATAGAGTCTCTGATGAGAAGAAAAAAAATCAAGGTAAAATTCAAGTTGGAACAGCATCAGTATCAGATTGCCTCAAACTACTGCAGCAAAACTCTACCCATGCTCTCTCCAAAGCTCTCTGGCACATCTGGAGTTTCACAGCATCAGATCAACTCAGATGACAGCAGTCTGTCAAAAGACAGCCAGGAGCCCATCACACAGAAATGTAAAATGGAGAAAACTCTTAAGCCCAAAATAGATTTTTCTGTAATATAGAGATAGTTTGCCTTTTGCCCAAAAAAACCTCCTTACATGGCAAGGACAGAAAACTAATTCTTTCTGTCCAAAAACACTTTGATGACTTAGCCTTTAGGGTAGAGACAAGAGCACTACTAGCAGGCAGATCTTCTCACACACATGAAAAGCCCCATGTCCTGTGCACAAGGGGCTGAAGGGACACAAAGCCAAGCCTCCCACAGCAGGCTATGTGAGTAGCTTAAGAGGACCCACCGATTTTAAYCTTGCAGGTACAAATTAACATTAATTAAACAAATTAAATCCCAACATTGTCTCAGAGTRGAAAGCCAGCTGAGTAGAACTCATTTCAAGAACAGTTTCTATCWTGTTTTGAGAGATGGCAGTTCAGAGCACCATACTTGGCCCTAGAAATTTAATTGTACCTAAATTAAGACTGAGAACCGATCAGGTTGGACTAAAGYCTAGCAGGATTCCGGAATAGAGATTTCTATCAGTTTTCTTTCCTAATATCTTTCTGCACCATTTTTTGGAAATCCTTTCTTTTTTTGCACCCAATTTTTCCTGTAAAAGAGCAGTAAAATTCCAAAGGACTCTATCAGGAGTTAAAATCACACAGTATATATTTGCCAGCGCATGCAGTGTTTATTTTTAAACAGTGCCAAAAGTGTTTATAGATAGAAACAACAGGACAACCCATAATTAAATAACTGTTTCTGCTACATCTGCTATTTAGCAACTTGAAGGAAAATAATTTCCCAATAACAAATACGAATGGTCAAGAAAGCTCTCAAGTTTGGGTCCATTATTACCATATAAAATAACATATTAGTTGCTTAGCTACCAATCATAAAAGAAGCCCAATTAAAAATGAAAGAATCTTAACTAGCTGCATGGAATATAAAAGTGAAAAGTTAAAAGCTGTCAGGTGGTTAGTGGAGAGAATAGTGAGAAGTGATTGACAAACTGGGCTTGCTTTTCTTCAAATTTGGCTTTGATTCAATAAATGATTGACACACTGATGTCGTCTGAAATAGCAGATTGTGCTTTGGAGAGGCTATTTAGCAGCCCATTGATTGACAGGTTACTAAAATTGTCCCATGGACAGAGGTAACTAAACAGAGCTATATTTTGACAGTATTTTTTACCTGTATTTACTATGCAGTTTATATTTAAAGCAGAAGTAGAGAAAGGCCCATAGAAGTGTCATTCAATTTCAAAGGAAATGGCTCAATGTCTCCTTTTCTAATATTGTTCCATAAAACTAAAATTTCATTAACCTGCTAAGCATTGTGCAAGTGTTTGCCCATTTGCACGCAGGGCACCTGCTCCACAGCCAAAGGGGGACAGAACAGGGTAATTCCACTCATTACCAGCCAGGCCCAGGTAATGAAGCTCAACTCAATGGGGACAAGGTGGTCACCAACCTTGGTCCCAGCAATCCCTRGAATCTAAGGGCAACATGGAGCCACATCTGAACTCAAGATCTACAGCAGTCAGTGACACAAGATTGGGATGGTCTCTTCTGAACAAAATCTGAGCAAGCACCTAAGGAGGCAACAAGCTTTGCCACACAGAACACAAAAACTCAAGGAAAAAGGGGTCTTCTAATGCCTTTTCTTTTTCCCCTTTCTCCCAAAGAGATTGCACCACCCAGTAGTTTTTCTAGAATAAACACAAATACAATCTTCTCCCCCTCCACCACTAGCCTCTAGACTTGCCAATAAAGCTAACTTTCTGAATATCACTCCAGCATTTTTAACTGTTTTAGCCAAAAATTTATTCCTACTCCTGAAAAACAACTTTTTCCTATTTCTCAGCACCCTGCTTTTTGTTATCCTGAACTTATAATTAGGATGTTGTGTACTTTGTTTCCTAACTTTTGCTCTTGATGTTTAAAACTTGATGGAAAATCAATATTTCTGACAAACTTCCTTTATATTTCGTAATTATTAAAACAGAATATTCCTGGTTTCTCATCTTCAACTTCTCAGCTCAGCACCATTTGCCATTAAAAATTCACTTCACTTACTCTAAATAAGATTGCACATAAGATAATACAGGTGAGTACCAGAAAACAGAAACTTAAGACATTCAAGAAATATGTTGCAAGCACACCAAGCAAAGTACTCAAGTTAGCAGATTGCCCTCTCTCAGCTAAACACCAAGGATGAAAAAGAGGTTGTCCTTTTCATGGAAATTTCTATTTTTAGGAAAAATGCAACCAATTTTCAACAGAAAATGCAAGAAACAGTATTGCTAACAACCACTTACCTCCCAGAGAAGCTTGTACAGAAAATCAGGATGCAACCAGCCATCAAAAGGATCTTAAGTGACCAAGGCAGTGCTTTTATAGAGCAGAGCAGGGCAGGCAGCAGCTCTACCTGTGCCTGGCTGCCCAGCAGCTGCAGCTCGTGAGCGCTGCTCTTACGAGCAACACCTGGGGAAGAGCTGCCCAGTCCCYTCCAAAAAGGCAAATCCAGCCTTCTAGGCCCAGGGCACAAGTGTTTTCACTAACATTCAAAATTTTGGATAATTGTTTGAWAGAAAGAGAGTATTCCTTTCAGCAAAGAAGCTTTTCCATCCTCTAGTTTTATGCATGGAATTAGGTGCTGTTTGATATATGAAAATGCTGTCTTTTGTATCAATAAGAGTTTTTCTTTACTGAAATTGCATTTCAATTAAAATCACATTAAATATTTCATCCCTTTTGCTGGCTTTAGCATTTAAGTTTCTCTGCATTGTTTATTAAGCAAATGTGCTTGCTATGTGTAAACTGTGTTTGTCCATTTATCTTTCCTTGACATTAAAAAAAATCCCAGCTTGGCTCAGTGGATGACTTGGTTTACTATGACTGGCAATGTAGAGAATTACAGATTCTTGAAGTATTTAGCAACTGACCTTTTCTACAACTATTATCATAGGAAACTAGATGCTTTAGAGAGTACTGGTATCATTTCAACCCCCAAAACATAGGATACATAAATTATTCCAATTGCCAGCATAATTCTCTTCTCTAACTATAAATAATAATGATAATAAATAATCATAGCAATAAAAGAAAGAACAGGCTTACACTGCACAAATACAAAATCATTTATGCCATAATGGATAGCATAGATCCCCAAACCATGGTGACTGGGTGCTTTATAATTAAATCATCTGGACAGATAAGGGTACTTGCTAACTTTGTCACATCGACAATCCTAAAGTCATTTTTAAGAGCAATTTTAGTTCCAAATACCTATGCCTCTGCCTTGCTCCATATTGGCTCCATAATATATTTTCCTTGGCTTATCAGCTCTCATTATTTGGTTGGCTACTCAGTCTTTACAAGAAAGATTGAAACACAGCATCAAAGAGCACCTACTATTTCCTTACCTGGCTTCAGAAGTGCTCTGATATCCCCAGCTCCTTTAATACTTTCAGAAACATAAAGATGTTCTATTGTCCATGGGAAAATCTCTTTTCCTTCTCCTTGTCTCCTCTGGAAGATGTAACATCACAACCACTGGCAACTTGTGGAGAGACCTTTCTCAGTGTGAATGAATACTGCATAGCCGCACAATTCCGCAAAGACATTGCTCTCTTAAAGGAAGGACTAATCTCATGCCATGTGAAATCCTTACAGCCATATGTGTTGCTCCAGAAACCATCTCACAATTTCTGCATTAGGAAATCTTGTTTCCTTCTTTCAGTATTAGAAAAATACACAGTGATTTTTTGATTCACTGGAAAAAAAAAAAGATGTCATCTTCTAACTTTTACCTTGCCTGCCATTGCAGGGAGATGCTCTGCACTGTTTATCACATAGTGGAAAATATATTTATTTTATACTCTTATCACTCGTGACATTAAGAAAAATGTTCTAAAAATATTTTTTCAGCAGAATAAGATACCTCAGGAAAAAAGTTTTAGAAAAGTATTGTCTTGTTGATGCTGCTTTTTCACTGAAAAATCGCAGTTTTCTTTTTTTTTTAACTTATATTTTTATCTCACCACTTTTTTGAGACTACAATTTCCTTCCTACTTCTAAAATATTCTAATGATGTGGTTTTTTTCTAGGAGAGAAAAATAAATCCACTAGTCCAATGTGCCTACTGGGTAAGGGCTTAATTCAAAATCCACTGAAGAAAGTAGGAAGTTTTTGGAACACAGTATGAGTAACTTATAGATTAACTCTAATTCAATTAGCTGCTTTTGCTGGTTTGGTTGGTAAATGGTACTGAGTTACTGCTTAGTTTGGGAAAAAAAAAAGTGGCATGTTTTGTATTATTTCTTAACTAGAGCTTTGTTGTGATTTTAGGAAAGAAAAATTAGTTCCTAAAATGAGAGCTTCCAGGCTGTTTCAGTGTGCAGTGGTTTTGCAAGACCGAATTATAAATTCTGGAAATAGGATGTCATAGTTAAAAAATGCATGGTGAGTCTTATGTATAGTTCTGAATGAGATCTTATGTGATATTCTAGCTGATGACATTGTGATGGAAGATGAACCACAGATGTGCCTGAAGAAGGTAGCTGCTGCCAGAGCTGTGCAAACCATCTCACTGTTTTAAATTCTCATTACTTGGCCRCAAAATATTATTTTTGCAGTTAGATGGAAGTTCAAACTCCAATGCCTCTTTTTCAGCCAAAAGGTGAATCGTTTAGCTGAAGCCTAGAAGTCAAAGGATTCTGAAAATGTAGCCTGCTAGTAGTCAATGTATAAATTATTAGCAATATCAGGATTTCATCCCAGGAGGTGAAATGTAACCTTCCCTACTACTCCACCAAACTGGAGACACTGAGCAGGCTGGAAATGCCTGCAAAAGTGGGAAATGGATTTTGCCACCATGCTGCCATTCTAACCTTTTTATGGGAAAAAAAGGCCTCCTGGATAGCCTGGAGTAGTATGAACACATGGGGAAARTTAGAAATGGCATGACCCAAAATGAGATACATGCTAATATGGAAGTGCTCAGTAAGAGCATCCTCTACTTGCCTCTACTCTATTCTTGGCCAGGCCAAGGAAAGATTACATCTGTCACTCAGTTAAGACAGAAAGGTGCCACACATCCCTCTATGAAAGCTCCTTTTTTTTTTAACTTTTATCTTCATCCCAGGAATCAGCTATGATCAGATTGCAAAAATAATGAAGACCAGTGTTAGAAGAGTAGGACCTCTGGCTGCAGTAAGCCTTTCAACAGCACTTAGAAAGCATATAGACAAGGTAAGGCCATTAAACTTGTACTCAGAAAATTTTCAGAGCTATCACTGATCTTCCCTGAGGACCTGTGGAGGACAAGGGGTTTCCAAAAGATTCAACCAGTGCAAACATAGTTTTTACATTTAACRCAGAGTGGATGGAAAGGTGCTCTGGGTTAGCTTACCCTATATAAAAATACTGAAAGAAAATAATCAAACTGTTATAAGGACCTAGAACATAATTAGGAGATGAGCAACAGCGAATATGGAATTATTAAGGATAAATTATGTCAAACTCACGTAATCACACTCCATGCCGAGGTGACAGACCTTGTGGGCAGAGAAGTCGTATATCTTGACTTCAGTAAGATGCTGCCACTGTCTCCCATAACAGTCTCATAAGTGAGCTCTGGGATATTCTCCGGATAAGATTACTGTAGGGCATAGGTCAGAAAATCATCCGAATGTATACATTAACTGTCAGATTGGGAGCACCTCTGCAGTGGGTCCTGGCTAGAGTAATATTCAGTATTTTTCTTAATGTCTTAGAAGGTTCTTAGAAGGAACGGGAATGTTTGCCTGATACCTGCAGATGGTACCAAGCTGGCGGGAACTGAAACAGTCTTTGAAGCCAGCATTATATTACAGAATGATCTTGACAAATTGCAGGAATAGTCTGAAAGAAAAAAAGCATGCAATTCAAGATGAATCAGTGCAAAGTTGTCACTGATGCGTAATCAGCTGTTCAAATATAGGATGGGGACAACAGATTACAAAGCAGATCTGCAGGAAAGCATCTGGGGTTAGAGTGAATCAGAAGCTGTACATGAGTCAACAGTGTCATGCCGTTGCAGAAAGGGCAGATGTCAAACTGGGACATACAAACAGCAGTGTCATATGTTAGACATGTGAAGTAATCCCACTTGGTGCTGGGAAGATTTCGAATGCAATGCAGCATCCAGATTTTGGTGCTGCGCTTCCAAACATGTGTTGTCGAGCCACAGAACAATGAAAATTGTGCAAGGTCTGAAGAACATGACCTAYGAGGAGCAACTGAAGAACTGGAGTTATTTGCATAGTAGAAGTAATAAGTCCTCCCGTATATTAAATATTCCTGAAAGAGGARTGAAACAAAAACTCTTTTCCATTTCGGTGAAGAACAGCATAAAAAGGAACAGACACGTTTCAAAAGAATGTTAGGAAAATTTCCTAATAGTAAGGCCTCTGGAATAGAGAGCCTGGAGAAATAGTTGAATGCGCATCATATTGGCCAAATGTGCCTTAAAAACGAAATAGGTGTAGATAATCCTAATACTGGTCGGAGCAGACAGTTYACAGTGGCATTGTATTTTCTCAAAGGAATCCCCAGTCTATGAAAGCTGATTCTTCCAAAATTGTTGTAATTCCAGTTGTGTTTCAAAGAGATTTTTTTTTATAAATAGAGTAATACTAAGTAAAAAAGAAGGAAAGATTGAAGCTGACAATGTCTTTATCTGACAATGTTACTACATACTGAAAATTTTTGACTTATCAAAATCAAACAATTTCTAATATTTTTCTTCATTTTTTGCTGAAATTGTCAGAAATACAACTTTTTTTTT